>NC_013044.1:1045582-1394110 GCF_000090985.2 Micromonas commoda | reverse complement strand
CCCTAAACCCTAAACCCTAAACCCTAAACCCTAAACCCTAAACCCTAAACCCTAAACCCTAAACCCTAAACCCTAACCCTAAACCCTAAACCCTAAACCCTAAACCCTAAACCCTAAACCCTAAACCCTAAACCCTAAACCCTAAACCCTAAACCCTAAACCCTAAACCCTAAACCCTAAACCCTAAACCCTAAACCCTAAACCCTAAACCCTAAACCCTAAACCCTAAACCCTAAACCCTAAACCCTAAACCCTAAACCCTAAACCCTAAACCCTAAACCCTAAACCCTAAACCCTAAACCCTAAACCCTAAACCCTAAACCCTAAACCCTAAACCCTAAACCCTAAACCCTAAACCCTAAACCCTAAACCCTAAACCCTGGAATATACCCTCAACAAGAACCCTAGGGTAACCCCAAGGGCACGTAAACCCTTACAAACCCTTGACCCTAATCAGAACCCTCAACCAAATTCCTCAGGATGCGTGTTCGAAGAGAAGCTGGCTGTTGTGCCGTCGCCGCGAGCGAGGAGAGACGACCGATGAGGCATTGTTCACATCGTGTTACTTACAATCTACTATCGCGCGTCGCGCCTACGCTGGGAAGTGCAGCGATCACTCGTCCACCGTCACGCCGCGACCCAGGTCCACAGTGCAGCCCGCCGCTCTGAGCTCACGTATCGCAGCCGGCACGCTCTTCAGCCGATTGCCGGAGAGCCACAACTGCTCCAGCAACGAGAGCTGCGCGATCTCAGTCGGCACGCTGGTCAGCTGATTGCCGTTGAGGTACAACTCGGTCAGCGATGTGAGCTGCCCGATCTCCGTCGGCACGCTCGTCAGCTGGTTGTCGCTGAGGTCCAACTTCTCCAGCGAGGTCAGCTGCCCGATCTCCGCTGGAACGCTCGTCAGCCGATTGCCGTCGAGCCTCAACTCCCACAGCGAGGTGAGCTGCCCAATATCCGCCGGCAAGCTCGTCAGCTGATTGCATCCGAGGAGCAACTTTTTCAGAGACGCGAGCTGCCCGATCTCCGCCGGCAAGCTCGTCAGCCGATTGCCGTCGAGCCTCAATTCCCTCAGCGCCGTGAGCTGCCCGATCTCCGCCGGCACGCTGGCCAGCTCGTTTTTGCCGAGGTCCCACTTCTCCAGCGACGTAAGCTGCCCGATCTCCGCCGGCACGCTCGTGAGCTGACTGTTGTAGAACCCCAACTCCCTCAGTGATGTGAGCTGCGCGATCTCAGCCGGCACGCTCGTCAGCTGATTGCCGTTGAGGTACAACTCGGTCAGCGATGTGAGCTGCCCGATCTCCGTCGGCACGCTCGTCAGCTGGTTGTCGCTGAGGTCCAACTTCTCCAGCGAGGTCAGCTGCCCGATCTCCGCTGGAACGCTCGTCAGCCGATTGCCGTCGAGCCTCAACTCCCACAGCGAGGTGAGCTGCCCAATATCCGCCGGCAAGCTCGTCAGCTGATTGCATCCGAGGAGCAACTTTTTCAGAGACGCGAGCTGCCCGATCTCCGCCGGCAAGCTCGTCAGCCGATTGCCGTCGAGCCTCAATTCCCTCAGCGCCGTGAGCTGCCCGATCTCCGCCGGCACGCTGGCCAGCTCGTTTTTGCCGAGGTCCCACTTCTCCAGCGACGTAAGCTGCCCGATCTCCGCCGGCACGCTCGTGAGCTGACTGTTGTAGAACCCCAACTCCCTCAGTGATGTGAGCTGCGCGATCTCAGCCGGCACGCTCGTCAGCTGATTGCCGTAGAGGAACAACCTCCTCAGCGACGTGAGCTGCCCGATGTCCGCCGGCACGCTCGTCAGCTGATTGCCGCCGAGGCGCAAAGTATCGAGGGAGGTGAGCTGAACGACCTCCGCCGGCACGCTCGTCAGCTGATTACCGTTGAGGTTCAACTCCGTCAGCGACGTGAGCTGCCCGATCTCTGCCGGCACGCTCGTCAGCCGATTGTTGTCAAGGGCCAACTCCCTCAGTGATGTGAGCTGCCCGATCTCCGCCGGCAAGCTCGTCAGCTGATTTTTGGTGAGGCTCAGCTTCACCATTGACGTGAGCTGCCCAATCTCAGCCGGCACCGCTCCAGTCAAGTCAAAATCTTCCAACTCGAGCTTCACCACCCGGCTGTTTTCCATCGTCACCCCTTCCCAATACTCCGGTTGCTGATCCTCCGGCCACGTCTCTTGCAGTTCAGGGCTCATCGTACGCCATGTCCGGAGCACTCCGGCGTCACCATCATCCTCAATCATGTGCGTCCCGTCATCCTTCGACGGCTCCAGAAGCTCGCGACTGTCCCACCCGTCGGGCGTCACGTCCGGGTGCCTGTCCAGCCAAGCCTGCACCACGTTCCGCATCGCCCAGCTCGTCATCACCTTCGTGCTGCTCAGGGCGCGACGCGTGAGCGGGTCCTTGGCCCCGTTACGCCGGAAGTGCGCCAAGACGGCGCTCCTCTCGTACGTGTGACCCGAATCGAAGACCATCACCGGATCGCGGAACACGGTTCGCGTGATGGGGCACAAGAGCTCTTCGGGCTCGGCGTCGAGATCTGCGTCGGGTGCGTCGGGCAGGTCGCCCCGTGCGCCCGCGGAACGCCGGGTTCGCACACCTTGGGTCGTGTTTTCGGATACCGGCTCTGACGCGGCGGACGTCTTGCGCCGCTTGGAGGGCGCCATCGAACGAACGTCCGGAGTCGCCCCGGGCTGCGCGCTCGGCGCTCTGGCTGTCTGGGTTCTCCATTTTCGCCACAAAGTAGAGCGCAGCTTGGGGCAAACCCGGACGTTCGTCCGATGGCGCCCTCCAAGCGAAGCAAGACGTCCGCCGCACCGGAGCCGGTATCCGGAAACACGACCCAAGGTGTGCGAACCCGGCGTTCCGCGGGGGAACGGGGCGACCTGCCCGACACCCCCGACGCGAATCTCGACGCTGAGCCCGAGGTGCTCTTGTGCCCCATCACGCGAACCGTGTTCCGCGACCCGGTGTTTGTGCTCGAATCTGGACACACTTACGAAAGACGCGCCATTCTGTCGCACTTTGAGCGCAACGGGGTTCCCAAGGACCCGCTCACGCGTCGCGCCCTGAGCAGCACGAAGGTGATGACCAACTGGGCGATGCGGAACGTGGTGCAGGATTGGCTGGACAAGCACCCGGGCGTGACGCCCGACGGGTGGGACAGTCGCGAGCTTCTGGAGCCGTCGAAGGATGACGGGACGCGATCATTCAACGACGAGGGTGACGCCGGAGTGCTCTGGACATGGCGTACGATGTGCCCTGAACTGCAGGGGATGTGGCTGGAAGCTGCGCAACCGGGGGAATGGGTTGGGGTGACGTTGGAGGACAGCCGGGTGGTGGAGCTCGAGTTCGAAGAGTTTGGCCTGACCGGAGCGGTGCCAGCTGAGCTCGGGCGCCTGAGCGCGCTGAGGAAGTTGAGCCTCCATGGCGATGAGCTGACGAGCCTTCCGGCAGAGATCGGGCAGCTCACGTCGCTGGAGCATTTGAACCTCAACGGTAATCAGCTGACGAGTTTGCCGGCGGAGATCGGGCAGCTCACGGCGCTGACAGAGTTGTACCTCAGCGGCAATCGGCTGACGAGTGTGCCGGTGGTGATTGGGCAGCTCACATCGCTGGAGCATTTGAACCTCAGCGCCAATCAGCTGACGAATTTGCCGGCGGAGATTGGGCAGCTCACGTCGCTGACGAGCTTAAACCTCGAAAACAGTCGGCTGACGAGCGTGCCGGCGGAGATCGGGCAGCTCACATCGCTGATGGACTTGGTCTTCTGCGACAATCAGCTGACGAGTGTGCCGGCGGAGATCGGGAAGCTCACGTCGCTGGAAAGGTTGGACCTCCGCAGCAATAAGCTGACGACCGTTCCGGCTGCGATTTGGCAGCTCACGTCGCTGGAGAGATTGGAGCTCGACGACAATAAGCTGACGAGCTTACCGGCGGAAATCGGGCAGCTCACGTCGCTGAAGTCGTTGTGGCTCGAGCGCAATCGGCTGATGAGCTTGCCGGCGGAGATCGGGCAGCTCGCGTCTCTGGAGAAGTTGTACCTCGGCGACAATCAGCTGAAGAGCGTTCCGGCTGCGATCGGGCACCTCACGTCACTGGAGAATTTGTACCTCAACGACAATAAGCTGACGAGCGTGCCGGCTGCGATCTGGCAGCTCACGTCGCTAAAGGTGTTGTACCTCAACGACAATCAGCTGACAAGCGTGCCGGCTGACATCGGGCAGGTCACATCGCTGAGGGAGTTGTACCTCTGGAACAATCAGCTGACGAGCGTACGGGCGGAGATCGGGCGGTTCACGTCGCTCACGTTGTTGTACCTCAACGGCAATCAGCTGGCTAGCGTGCCGGAGGAGATCGGGCGGCTCACGTCGCTATCGAGGTTGCTGCTCAACGACAACCAGCTGACCAGCTTGCCTGCCGCGATACGCGACCTAAGAGCGGCGGGCTGCTACGTGGAACTGGATGACGACGTGACAGTCGACGAGCACTTCCCAGCGTAGGCGTGTCACGCGATAGGAGATTGTACAATGCAACACGATGTGAACAGTGCCGCAGCGGTGGTTTCCCCTCGCGGTGACGGGCTATTGTACGGTCGCTGCGAGGTGAAGACGATCGCTGAATCATCGTTCACATCGAGTTACTTCTACATATGATAAGCCAAAAATTGCGAAATGTTGAGACGAAAACGAAAATTCTAAACATCACCCCGCGCTGGTGTACACCTCGCGTCCGGTGCCATGCACGAATATCACCCTGGGCAAGCCACGCACGATAGCCTCGGTGTATCGGGCATAAGCGGAAGGATTCTGCATGACAATCGCGTCGGGGTCCGGGAGGTTCACGATGACGAGCTGAGCGTCCTTGGATGTCTCGTGGATGATCGCATTCAGCGCCCCGGGACCTTGCGCCATCCAGGAAGCCTCCGCAGGCTTTGCAGCCGGCGGCGGCGTCTGCGGTTGAATCACGACTTCATCCGGACTTGTTGAAAAGGAAACCGAAGTCCTGCGATCCTTCACCTTCGAGCCGCTCTTCATCGACGACTTCCTATCCGTCTTTTTCGGTGGTTCGTCCACATCGGAAAGACGCCGATTGACTTCCGCGAGATCGATGCGAACCTCGTCCTCGCTCACCCGGCCATCGCCAGCCTTGGCGCCCTCCAGGGAGGGGGCAAGTTTCGAAGGCGACCCGATGATGGGAGACAGTGGGGTTTTCTTGAGTTCACCAGGCACAAGCGGTGGGGGCGCTGGCTGGCCAGTGGTGGGTTTATCCGCGACGGAGCTCATGTCGAAGATCGACGCGAGCGCCGTGTGGCCGGCTGGTACCGGCATGGTGTCCGATGCGGACTTGGCGACGACGCTGTCGCGTCGGAGGTGTCGAAGCTGAGCTGCGACTGGGTCCTCAATCTCTTCGTGAGCCAACACAAGCATGTCGATCTCGCTTGGAAACGCCCGTGCCAAGCTGCCGAGGTTGGATGGCGTCCTCTCGAGCTGGGCGGGAGAATCCGTACCGCTCGCCGATGTTTTTGGTGGAGTTTCCGTCCCAGGCGTGCTCGTGCCGCTCGTCTGCGTGCTGCTGTCCGGCGTACCAGCATCCACCCCCAGCCTACCCTGCGCAGCGAGCAAATCATCTCGGTACTTCTCGGCCTGTTCCTTGCGCATTGTCCAATCATGCGTGTATGCGTACATATCCGCATCTTCGCCAGCCTCGACGACGCTCACCTCGGCTTCAATCCTGAAGTCACTCAGCACTTTTTGTAGGCCACGTCGCACCGCCGCTGGATCCTGCGCAGACTGAAGCACCGTATGCACACGAAGCTTGCAGCCGCTCCACGTCCTATGCCTGAGAAGCAGATGCGCAATCATCAGGAGAAGACCGCCGTCGTGGACTACCCACCATACGTCCACAAAACCGCTGACGCGATCGTCCAACGAAGGGAATTTGTCGAGCCCGAGGCAGAGCAGCACAGCCTTCTCCGCCGCTGTGCACTCACAAACTGTTTCAACCAAGATCTTCGCCGCCTCTTCGCGCTCTGGGTCGTCGTTGTCTTCATCTTCTTCCTCATTGAAGTCAACGTGGTTTCGTCGCGGCCAACCGAGCATCACGGTGTTGGGCTCCAACCCGCCGAAACCGAGACCCTGAATCGCAAACGCCTTGCCGGCGCGGAAGTTCTCGGCGACGACAACGTGCGCGAAACCCCTGACGCCCGCATCTTGCAGCCGCCTCTCCAGGTTATCGCGGGCGTTTGACACCCTCGTGGAGAGACCACGATCACGACCGAGATCTCCCTCTTCCACCTCGGCGACGACGCACAAACCTCGACCCTTCTTCAGCTGCGTCGCGAGCTTGAGCAGTGAGTCCCTAGGGTCAACCCTCTGCTTCGGCGGTTGCGTCGAGGTCACCTTCATACCTCCACCGATGAACGAAAGGCCGACCCTTTCACGAAAGCTTGAGGGTTTGCTGACTTTCCGCTCCAGGAGGCGCTCGGTCGGCGGGGCGGGCTCTGGGTTCATCGGCCAACCGGGCAGACACAAGAGCTGCGGCCTCCAGTTGCTGGAGTGTTTCCTCTCGTGTGCCAGATTCAGCATCGCAGAAGTCGCCAGGTCCAGTCGAATTCCTCCCAGCGCGCTGCCCCAGTCAACCTGCACCTGTCTCGACTCGATGTATGCGACGAGACCTGCGAGCAGAGCCACCGCCACGAGAGCAAAGTACCAAGTGATGACGAACGCGAGGGTCGTGCAAAGCAAAAACCCGGCAAGGCCAAGGGACCAATGGAAAAACCTCCACGTGGGCCGCCACGACGGCGCTCGGGTCAGACCGAGGACAAAGGTAGAGAAGTTAAGCGCGGCGTAAGCGCTGAGGAAGCAAATGGAGAGCAAAGGTGCCACCAGATCCAATGAGCCGATCATGGACGCGACAAGGCACAGCCCAGTGGTCATGGCCAGCGCAATAGCAGGCTCGCCCTTGTCGTTCAACTTGCCCGCGACGTTCAGGAACGGCACGGTGCCGTCGGCAGCGATGGCATTCAAAATTCTCGGTGCCGATATAAGGCACTGCAACGCCTGAGACAGCGAAGCGATGATGATGCCGATTTGCGTCGGAAGCGCCCAAGGCCAAGCAATCTCAGACACCACAGACATGGCCTCGCCACCGCCTCCGCCGAGAAGGCGGCGCCGCGCCCCAACGACGGACACTCCTGCGGGTCCGTACTTGAGGTAATCTCTATCCGCGACCGCGCCCCACATTATCATGTAACTGGCGTACATGCAAAAGCTCAGCGTGATCGCCGCGAGGGTGCCCCAGGGGATCGACCTTGCAGGATCCTTCAGAGCGTTCGCCCTGTTCGCGCCCCCCAAGATTCCGGTGAAGCACGGAAAGAAGACGGACAGCACAGTGGAGAACGTGACGTCGTCGGTGTAGGCCGGATCCCAGTTGTCTTTCAACGTTTGAGACGACAATCCGGTCACGGCCGACGAAGTTCCGGGCAGCGGCGCGGCGATGAGACCAGCGTAGTAGGACGTCAACGTGAGGCCCACGACCGCCGCGAAGAAAAGGCCGAGCTGCGAAACCAGCTTCATGCCTCCCCACACCATGACAGCGAGCGCAATGAGCAGGACAACCGCCCACAGTCGCACGGCTCCCTCGACACCCACGCCCGCCGCCAACTCCGGCTCGACGTAGAGCATGACCTCAATCGCGCCGAGCACCTCGAGGACGGCCAACAGGGACAGGCCTAAGTAGTACGTGCACCCAACCGCACCGCCGAGCTTATGTCCGAGTGCGCGCGAGATGATGAAATACGCTCCACCCGCCTCGACCGGTCCGTTCGTCGCCATGGCAGACAGGCTCATGGTCGTGAAGAAGGAACTCATAAACGAGACAAAGACGATGAGGAGCGACTGCCAGACTCCCGCGTGGCCGACGACGAAGAAGAAGCGAAGGAATATGAGCACGCCCCACATATTCTCGCACGTGGGCACCAGGACGCCACTGATGGTGCCGAGATCATGGCCTCCCGCCATCGTGGTGGTCGAGTAGAGCGATGCGCAATCGACGGGTGCCGAGGGGTTGCCGCGTCAGATTAGCTTTTCGTCGGCGGCGTCTACCTTCAGAGGTATGCCGGCAGACGCTCGATCGATGCGGTTCGCTGTCGCCCGAGCCTGTATCGTGAGCTATCAGGGAGGCTCGAGGCAGCGGAGCGTTGAGCGCGTTCGATTAGACCCCACCGCCGGTGCTTGCGCCACGCACTGGCTCGGGTCGTTATGTGATACCTTTCGCTGCAGGAAATGTTCTTCTGCTTGTTGTTGACATGATCGAGCCTGACGCGTTTGTGGTCCAAGGACCTGGGAGCGGCCACGGCCAGCTCACTCCGACGCGCGGCAGGTCCCGCGCGGGTTTCCGCCTGTTGAAGACGCTAGGATTATCACACGATCGCGATGGACGACGAGGGCTCCCTGCCCAAGAGTGAGTCCCCCAGGTCCCCAGCGTAGTCCGCCCTCCGTCGCGCGATGCGCCAAACGGTTCTCTGTATGCCTAGGGCAACTTTGCTTGGCTGACTTGGCAACCCTTTGTCCAACCCCGACAGGTTCTGTGTACAAGATGATCTCCGAAGGCTTGCCTCCTGGGCTTAGAATGGGCAACGATGTGAAGGAGATGATCGTCGAGTGCTGCAATGAGTTCATCCAGTGCGTCAGCTCCGAGGCGAACGAGATCTCCACGAAGGAAAACAAGACCACCATCCTGCCCGAGCACGTTGTCGCGGCGCTGGAGTCTCTCGACTTTGCGTCTATGATCGAGACAGTCAAGGCCACGATGAACGAGCTGAAGGAGGAGGACAAAGAGGTACGGGCGGAGAAGAAGAAGAAGAAAGGGATGCAGATCAGCGACGAGGAGGCACTTCGGTTGCAGCAGGAGATGTTCGCCGCGGCAAAGGCGAGGTACAACTCGGGAGATGCGACGATTGGAGCTGGGCAGCCTCCTGCAGCCGCCAATACGGGATCATTAGACTAGCTAAATAGGACCGTCGTCCCATGTATTGTATCATCACGTAGTAATGGCGAAATGGTAAGTCTCACGCTCGAGGCGTTGGCTTTCGATGATGATAAAGTGTTACTACAACTGCTGCTCCGCTCCGTTCCCGCTAGCACTAACTGTCTAAAACACGTCGTCCATCGACCCGAAGCACGACTTGAAGCAGCTAGTCGCCGCCGCTCTTCCTCCCGGTATGTACGACAAACAGTACCACGTGAGCGCCAGGGATTGGATGATGAGAAAGAACACCGTCAGACCGAAGCTCTTCCAGTAGCAAGCAGCCACCAAAGTCATGATCATCGCCCCGAGGTACACGCACGTCGCCACGAGCCTGGTGCCCTTGAACATGTTCTTCAGCTGATTCATGAACCCAACCAGGAACCCCGTGGAACCTAGCGAAAGAACGTTGCCCATCGTGTACAGGATGGCGAACTTGGAGGGCTTCATCCACATGAGCGACGAGAGGAAGGAGCAGAACAGACCCGCTGAGACACAAATTGCGAAGCCGTACAGGCGCTGCATCCGCGACAGCTCGCAGCAGTCGTTGAGCCCGAGCTCGTCCATCAGCTCTGGCTCCTGCGGCGTGGACGGCTCAAGGCCCACCATCAGCTTCATCCTATCCATTGTGGATTGCGGCATCGCGCTACGAACCCCGTCGGGTCGCTTGTGAGCGCCAACGAATATTCGAGTCGGTTGGACACGCTCCGAGGAAAAACCAGCCGTTCGAGATCGTAGTCAAGGAAAACAGGGAGTCGAGGGTGTGCGAGGTCACACAGCCGGATAGCGGCTCAAGGGGGCAGCAACGCCCGACCAAATCGTTCTTTCCTGAGTTGGTAGCGTGAAGAGCGAGCTTCATCTGCCTACGAGCCCAAGCGGATGGAGAGCGTGCAGGCGTGAACGAGCTCGCTAGATCTGCAAGATTTCTACTGCAGACGTGCAGTGGGAAGGCGAGCGCTGTGTTTGAAGGTTCGCCATGTCGGGCACGTCGACGCCGCGTGATGGGCGAGACTCTAATGTGTTGAGTGTCGGTGATGTGGAGCTCGCTCTATCGCCATCCGGAGACGATCCTCCCGGCCGCACGAACCAGCAGAGGGCGCTCTCACACGTGCGAAGCGGTGTCCGATCGCCGTCGTCGAGCAGCGGGAGATTTACACCGCCGCGAAGAGCGTCGGGTTTCAGGGAGCTATCTCAGGGTCTGGGCTCGCCCACATCATCCGTGTACAGAGGGAATGACCTGGCGGGAATATTCGCCTCGTGCAGAGACGCTACGATGGAGCTTGAACTCGCGGTCCGAGCTGCTGTTTCCCATCGAGAAAAGTGCGCGGTCGTCTTAGGTGCCGCCGTCGCCGTCAATATAGCGCTGGCGGAGGCGGACGCTGTATCGCCTGCTTTGGATGCAGTGACGCAGATGCAGTTGAAACGGCTTTGCTCGGGTGTGCTCTCCACCCTCGGCCTGGCGGTGGCCAGGGTGCGGGTGTACGGTCAGTTCAGTCGCATCCGGAAGATCTTCAGGCTCATCCGTTATCGAGCCACCGAATCAAAGTTTGAAGAGCTGCGCAGCGACCTCGAGACACTGGAGGCGCAGCTTTGGAACCTCACGGGCGCGGTGGGCGGACTTGGATTGGGAGGGACCGTCGCTCCGGGACCGGGCGTCGACGGCATGACGCGCAAGGGGAATAGGGGGGGTACACGGAAAGCCTCGGTGATGCCTGACCGACCTCGTCGTATGCTTCGTGGGGGCGCGACGCATTGGATCCTCGGAGGGAACGTCCGCGTGATGTGTGCGGCTGGAGTCGACGGGAGCGAGCTTTGGTGGTCGAGTAATAGATCCGCGAGCCTGTCCGCGTACGATCTGTTCCTTGATACGCATCGAAATATCGCGGGTATTTCGACTGAGCCGACCAGGACGACGGATGCCGACGGCAACGACGTGCCAAACCTCACTGGCACGGATAAGAGCAGGTGCCTTGGAATATGTTTAGGTGACGTCACCGCGATGGCGGCGGAGGAAGCATCGGCGCTGCTTTGGACGGGGACGGAGTGGGGCGGAGTCGCAACTTGGGATACGGACCTTGGCACGCAGTGGGGCGTCGTCAGCGTGCTCTCACCGAAGAGGTCGGCGGTAACTGCCATCGCGGCTGTCGCGGGTCGCGCCGCATGGGTGGCGCTCGCCGACGGATCCATCCACGAGGTTGCGGTGCCAGAAAATCACGAGGATGAAAGCAGGTCATCGCGAGTTCTCTGCGCGGCTGGAGAGAGACCGACGCTGGGTGTCTCACAAACGGATGACTCGATGGAGATCGACATGGCGCCCGCAGCGGCGAAGGAGGATATTCCCAACCGGCCGGAAGTGGTGCCAAAGAAGGCTGAGCTTTTGGGTTGGGGTTCTCACAGCCAGGGACGACGACGTCACGCCGGCGCGCACGTTCGTGAAATGCTTCGGCTCGGGGCGCTGGTTTGGTGCTCCTCGGACGACGGTGTGCTCGAGGCTTGGGATGTCGTGACGGGCGCCTGTGCGGTGGTTGCACCGCACAGAGATCTCGGCGCATGTGTCGCGTTGGTACCGCATCCGGCGGCAGGGCAGCTCGTGACGGTGCACGCGACGGGTGCAGTGCAGCTATGGCGAGCAACGGGGGCTACCGAAGACGCGTCGGAGAGTGAGGACGTCAGCGAGAACGAATCCTCGCTGGGTATGAGCCGGCGCCGTCGAGAGGATAGGGTTTTGGGCTGTCGCGTGCAGCGACTCGCCGGTCCTCAGCCAGCGGGTGGTAAAGTTGTCGGCGCTGCGGCGGTGGACAGACTGTTATGCATCGGCCACGAGAGCGGCATGCTCAAGATTATGGTTTTGCCTGGCGGCTCGGGTGGAAGTGCAGAATCTCAAGCGAGCGGTTTGACCACGCCCAGCGGTCGAAACATGGCATTCGGCGCTGTGCCGGTGGTTGCAAAGATTCGCGCTCACCGCAGCGGAATGGTGCTGCTGCGTTCGGTCGATGGCGGTGGCCACGTGGGGGTTTGCACAGCCGGTAAATTCGGGTCCATGATGTTTTGGCCGCTCGCCGAGCTCGAGGCTGCTGTGGCTGCGGCGCAGCCTCCTCGTGCGCCGCGAGCGGGTGTTAGTACCGGTAGAGCGCCACGGCGGGATAGTTTCTCCCAGCTCCAGCGCATCTCCGGTGATGATTCGGGCTCCGTCCGAGACGACAGCATCAACGGCAGTATACCCCCGACACCCGCAAGCCTCGGTAAGAGCGCAAACTTGTCGCAGGCTTCTAGCCTCGGGCAGAGCACCGCGCTCATCCCGTTCAAAGATATCCGACTGAAGAAGTGCATCGGCGAGGGTTCGTTTGGCAGGGTCTATCTCGCCTTGTGGAGCAACCACACGGAGGTTGCGGTGAAGATCCTCGGTCCGCCGTCGTCGTTTGCGGGCAAGGAAGATCCGCTCACGAAGCAGATGGGAGGAAAACGTCGGGGCCTGGAGGTTGGCGCAAACGCGGCTCGAGGGATCGCCGGTGCGAGCCCTCCTAGGAACCAGCACAACCGTCATCCCCACGCGGAGGACTCGTTGTCATCTTCAGACGACGATGAAGCGGAACAAGAGGGCGAAGACGCGGCGGCGGCGGAGGTTCTCGACGAGCTCGAGAAGGAAGTGGCCATCATGGCGAGGCTGCGCCACCCGAACATCGTGCTCCTTCTCGGCGCGGTTCGGTCGCCTCCATCGATTGTGGAGGAATTTTGCGCGCGTGGTTCGCTCTTCTCCGTGCTGCAGCGGCACACGAAACCGGGTGTTCCTCCTCTCGAGTGGCGCGTGCGCCTTCAGATGGCGCTCGGAGCGGCGGCTGGGATGTGCTACTTGCATAACTGCTCTCCACCCATCATTCATCGCGACCTGAAGTCGCCCAACCTGATGGTTGATCGTTACTTCAGGGTCAAGGTTGGCGATTTTAACCTCAGCCGCGTCGCGGTGGCATCCGTTCGAGATTCGAAGGGCACGGGCGGACATTCCGCCGCTTACAGCACTGGAGGCTTGCATTCGCCGAGGTGGATGGCGCCGGAGGTTTTGCAGAACGCGACGTACTCGAGAGCTTCGGACGTGTACTCGTTCGCTGTGGTGATGTGGGAGCTCCGATCGCTCCAGGTACCATGGGCGCAGTACGGCCAATGGCAGGTGATGACCGCGGTTGTTGAGGAAGGTCAAAGGCCACCGCTGGACGAGGTACCGACGCCCTCCTTCGAGCATCTGACCATCTACGACGAGCTCATGGAAGACGGATGGAGCCAGGAGCCCGGCGACAGGCCCGCGTTTGAGGAAATCATCACCAGACTGCAGGGTTTGATCGACATGCATGCTAAGGGTGTCGCAGTCAGCAAATCAAAGGAACAGGCCCCCGTGGGTGCTGGCGGGAAACCCGAGGGCGAGAGAAAACACAGAAGGACTATTTCGTTTGGGTCGCTCCGCATGTCTTCCGAGAAGGCGATCCGCCAATCAGCTGACAAAGCAACAGAGGAAGTCAAGGCTGGAAGTCAGCCCGGCTCGCCACCGCGAATGTCGGCAGCAGAAGACGAGTCGGCGGCGGACAAGGTGATGACTCGCATCCTGTCTCGCAAGGCAAGTCAGAAGCTCAAATCCTTGCCGCAGAATGTTCGTGCCTCTGCTGAGGCTGCAAAGGATTCCTTGCGACTCTCCACAGACTCGCTCGGTCCCGCCATGGCAGCCGCTATTGCCGAGCAGGAGGCTGCGGAGAGGGCAAGCCCCGCGCCCACCGCAGATGAGCCTGAGCCCACCACTCCGAGGGACATCGAGGTCTCTGTCAAGTCTGCTGACGAAAACGAAGCGAAATCGCCGGCTCTGAGTCCCGCGATGAGCCGCGGCGCGTCGCTACGCAGGTTGCAAAAGTGGGTAAACTCGTCGGGTATCAACTCGCCTCCCACCAAACGCGGAGGGACCGATGGTGATGCCTCTTTCGCTGAAGTTCAACCCGAGGCGGGGATCGTGCCGCCGATGACGTCGCCGCGGCGGCCACCGCCACACAGCCGATCGAGGTCAGACGTCGCGACGCCTGGCAAACCACCTTTGGGAGCGAGCGGTGGTAACGTGGCCACGAGCAATCCGTTGCTCAGGGCGATGGCCGCTCGTAAAAATATGCGTGAAAGTTACCCGCCTCCTCCCGGGTCGCCGCAAGTCGTGATGCATCGACGTTCACATACCGTCGATTGGAACACCAAGCACGATGAGAGGAGTGGCGACGGAGACGAGGAGAAACCTGGTTGGAAGTAAGTGTTGTGCTAGTACGAAACAGTAGCCAGTTGAATATAAATTCACAAGCGTGTCACACGTATCTCAAAATAGAGATGCGCACCCCTACGCGGGCGGCGTCCCGGCGCCCCTTCGGGCGCCTACAAATCCTACCGTGGGTCATCGCAGTATCGGCGCTCGCATGGTCGTTGTCAATGCGCCTTGAGATGGCCTCGTACAACCACGAGTTGGTCGCCAGGCAGGTGGCCATCGTGGAGGGCCGGGGTTCAACACCCCGCGGGCACCCCTCGGCGGGACACGACTGCGAGCCTTGCCCGCGGTGTGTCCAGGGGTCGATGGCGTCAGGATTGAAGGCCACGGACGCGTCACCCGATCATCGCGCCGTGACTTTCGTGCTCGTCGCGACGATGAACGCAAACAACGGTCCGAGGGTGGCTGCGCTCTTGGCTTCGGTGCAGAAGTACGTCGAGAAAGATCGATCTGCCGTGCACACGTTGCTCGCGGTCGTGCCGGATGCAGAGCTGCGATGGTGGGAGCTGGCAGCGGCGGCGCTCGGGGATCAACCCGCCTTTAAGATTGGCGTGCTCGCGGAAAGCGCAGCTCTCCGCTCGGGCGTCGAGGCGTTGAAACGAGCGGCGCCAAAGACGGGCAGGAGGGAGGCAAGGGGGTTGGGCTACAGGATCCAGATGCTGCTGAAACTCGGAGTGGCTGAGCACGTGCCGACTGACTTTTACGTCACGTTCGACTGCGATGTGGTGCTAGCGAGGCCTTTGCATCTAGGCGATCTCGTCAGGAAAGACGAGAACGGGGCGCTCAAGGGTGTGACGCAGGGGAGCATGGGTGGACCCCATGCGCATCGTTGGCTGTCTAGCTCGCTTGACTCGTTCTTCGGTACCAACCCGGGTTCGGCGCAGCAGAAAGGAGGCGTCGACGGCGCGCACGACTGCCGCGTCTCCAATTTGATGCACACCGTCGGGGTGACACCGGCGGTGATGTCGAAGCATGGGGCTATCGCTACGCTCAAACGTCTAGAGCGACGCGCAGAGGAGGAAGGGAAACGCGGTTGGGACGAGTACCTGTTCTCGGCGCTGGAGGACGGTTTGGACTGGACAGAGTACGGGCTGTACGCCGCGGGGACGTGCCTCGACGGTTCGTTCAATCGTTATCACGTCGTAGATCCGAAAGTGCGTCTGTACGATGCCGCGCTGCAGGAGGACGGCAGCAAGTTCATGGATCCAAAGGTGATGAACGAAGCCTTTGGGCCTAACCCTTTCGTTGTTGTTCAGTCCATCGGCGGCAGCGACGCTACGTCGGCGGCGGATGCCTTGTACTCCCACCTGGGCAACCCGGCGGTTGAGGCGACTAGATAGATACTGAAACGATAGCTGTTTCGATTTTCGATGCAAACATCATGTTTCTTCACCAATACACAGAGAGCGCTAAAGGGGATCGCTTGATCGGTACAGGATGAGCTGAAATCCGGGCCATAACTTCGGGAGTTCGAACGGGATCCTGTCCTGGTACTGCTTCTTGTGGTCCGCCTTGACCGATTCCAACACCTCTGCTGCCTTCTCCAGCTTGATCATCCGCCCTTCCTTCTCCTTCATGAAGTTGATGCACTTGACTGCTCCCTCTTTGTCCTTGACCCATGGTGCGTAGTTGGCACACATCCACTGGATGAGCGCCTGCTCCTCGGACAGGGCCTCCCCCGCGTCATCCCCAGCCTTGACGGCTCCGGCGTACCTAGCACGATGACGGCGGGACCTCTTGTTGTGCGCGGCGCGCACAGCGGGCGCCACTGGATTGAGCGCCAGGGTGGCGGACGTCCACATGGTGCGTTGTTATCTGCTCATAGATCTCGATCGCCAGATGGGTGAAAATGGTGTTGGAAAGACGCCGAACCGGCTGTCTGTCGAGGCCTAGATGCCGACGTGACTCGAGGTTGGCTAATGATGGGACGTGTATTACAATTCTAAGCGAAAACAATTGGGCGACGCGCGCGCGGCCCCGGCTTGGCCCCCACGCCGCCCCGCACGTTCCGCAGGCAACAGGCTACAGGTACAAAAAATCTCCCAAAACGATGCTGGATTCGACTCAAAGCGTTGGTTGTCCCGTCTACGAGGTTAGAAAGGAGGATCGGGTCAGCATTCGATGCAGCAGTACGTGTGTGCGCCTAGATTGACACACGATGCGCAATCAGCGTAGTGCGAAAGGGCCTCGCGTCGCCTGAGGTGCCCAAAGAAACCCTAAACTGTAACAAGTCTCACCTTGGCCTCCTGCTTCAGGCGCTCGTCGCGGTACTTGAGCAGCCTGTCGAAGTTATCCTGGCCCGCCGCCTTGGGCTTACCCTCGTAAACGTGGTGAACGAGGTACTGCACGCCACCCATCGCCGTGATGGCGCCGACGATGATGGCGAAGGGAGGGAAGGACTCGTAAGGCATTTTTTCCTACGGTCACGTATCCAAGCGGAAGGAGATCGGAGGTTCGACCGGTGTGGCTCGCACGACCGTGCGGTTTAAACCCTCAAACGTGCTCGTGGAACGCGGCGCGCAGCGTTCGTTCGCACTTGCGTTTCTAGCGACACACCGACGACGGCGGTGCCTCTCTTTCTGCCTGGCGAGCCCGCCCGCGATTTTTTATCCTCGCTGCGAAAAACACCCGAGACGAGCAGACGAGCAAACTGTTTTTTGGCAAATCGAGGGTTCTTCGCCTTCCTCGCGCTGCTCCTCCGTACGACGACGTCGCATCTACGAATATCTAATACAACAACGCGCTAAGGAACCTGCGAGCCCGCGCGTGAGCCGGCTCAGGTTCCGTCGTTATCGCCCTCCTCCACATCCGCGAGCGTGCTCTGCGACAGCGACCGCGGCATCTTTAGCGTCTCGTCCAGGTCCAGCGTCTCGTTGATGTCCATGCTGGGCCGGCTGACGTGCCCCGGCCGGTCCTCGTTCACGTCCACCTCGTCGATGACGACGGGCGCGCACCCCGGCCGCGGGTACCGCCGTCGGAGAGCCTCGCGGAATCGCTCGTGCTTCACCCCCGGCTCCCTCGCCGCCGCAAACGCTTCGAGCGCACGCTCCGCGCTCATCCCCAGCGCCTGTATGAGGTAGCAGCACAGCACGAACCCGGTGCGATTGAAGCCGTAGGCGCAGTGTATGGCTACGTACTCGTCGGGTCTCCTGCTCCAGAACTCCGACGCGACGGCAATCACCTCGTCGGTGCACTCGACGTTTGGAATCGACTTCGCCACGTTCCTGACGTGCACTCGCTCGAGGTCCGGGGGGACGCCGTCGGAGTACAGGCAGTCGTGGTTGCTGAGGTCGATTATGAGCCCAACCTTACGTCCCAGCGCGCGCTGCTCGGCCAGGAACTTGGGCAGGGTGAGGATGTTCGGCAGGGACTCCTCCGCGTCCTTCGCCAAGAGCGTCGGCGAGAGTGGGGTCTTCATCGGGATGAAACGCGACGGCGCGACGGGCTCGCCGTAGCTCGCGTAGTCCCCCCACTTCTGCAGCTTACTGAGCACCGTTGGTACGTTATTCTCCGTCACCGCGGTGTTGAACACGTGACTCGTCGTGGACGTCGACGCGCAAGAGTCGTCTCCCCACGAAGACGCGGGACGCGCTTGAGCTTCTTGGTCGGCAACCTTCCCCGACGCGACGGGTGCCGATGAAGCCTCTGCACCCGCAGCGCGCGGCGCGTGCTCGGGTCCGGACATGTCTCGCAACGACGTGCACTCGAGAACTCCACCGACCGGGCCTCCTCTTCGAGTCGCGAGCGCCGCTCGGTGTGTGGTGGCTTCGCCGTTTGGAGGGAAAAATGTGCGGAGGAGCGCGCGCAAAAGGAACAATTCGTGAAACGCTGGTTCCAAGTCGCCGGTCCCAGGACCGTCCAACCTGTCAACGCGCTGGAAAAATGGCAACAGTTGTTTAGTAACGAATCGATCATCATATTCGAAATAAAACGGTAAATAAGATCCACAGTGACGTGGTCAGAAAGGGGGAGGGAAATTTTGGGTCTTTCACTTTGATTCCTTCTCAAAACGCGAGGACCGGGCTGCCGCGCTCCCTCTTACACAAGCGCGTCGACACAGTAGCTAACATGGGTCGCGTCCGCACCAAGACCGTCAAGAAGGTGCGTGTCCCGCCGTCGGCACCGTAATGTCCCATCCGGCTGTCGCCCGGCGTCGGGTTTCCGGCGCCTCGGACGGAACAACACGGGAGCTTCCCGCAAAACCCTAGCGTCGATGCCGCAATCTCCCTCTGACGTCGCGTCCCCTCCCTCCGCGATCTTCAGGCGTCCCGCGTCATCGTCGAGAAGTACTACTCTCGCCTGACGCTCGACTTCGACACCAACAAGCGCATCGCCGAGGATGTCGCCATCATCCCCTCCAAGCGCCTTCGCAACAAGATCGCCGGTTTCACCACTGTGAGTATCTCCCCAGGGTTTTTCAGCATCCTTCGCGGAAGGTGGCGTCGGCCGGAGCGTCGCCGAGATCGACACGGCGACGGCGATCGCCTCGATGGCGCGATTCACGTGTGATTAGTCCGTTAGCGCGGTTTTGCGGGCGATTCGTCGCGCCGCGTGGGCTATCCGCGCGCGTTACCGGGAGCCATCGAGCGGCTTTTCTCTGAGTCCCATCATCCAACCTTGCCTGGTTGGGCACCTCGGCCGTAGAGCATTCCGCTGACCTACTTTCCCCTTCTTATCCCTTTCGTACAGCACCTCATGAAGCGCATCCAGCGTGGCCCCGTGCGCGGCATCTCCCTCAAGCTTCAGGAGGAGGAGCGTGAGCGCCGCATGGACTTCGTCCCCGACGAGTCTGCGCTCGCGGTGGAGACCATTGAGGTTGACCGTGACACCATGGACATGCTCAAGTCTCTCAACATGGCTAACCTGCCCGGCGTGACCCTGCAGCAGCGTTCCGGCCGCGGCGGGTTCCAGGGCAAGCGTGAGGGTGGGGGTAACCGCAACTAAGCGCTGTGTTCTCTTATTAGGCGAGAGTAGCACTGAACTCGGTTGGGGTTTATTGTAATGGGACGGTGAAAGGTTCCGTGAGACTGAAGTCGTTGATTGTCGCGTACGTCTACTCTAGTGGGCTCATCATTCGCCGCTGCAACTTGCCGTCCGCGCCTTTGGTCACCTGCGTGACCGCGCAAATCTGTGCGATGTCCTCCTCTCCACTCGTCAGGCTCGCCGTCAGCAAACCCACGTTGTTCAGCCACGATTTCTTCACGTCGCCGAGCGCTATGCCGTCGCTGTGGAACCTCATCGTGTGCGCACCGGCTTCGTAGTTTTTCTTTTCTGTCTCTCCCACCTGCACGAGTTCGGTGCACGCGTCAGTCGAGGGGCACGGGAATTGTTTCCACGAAGCACAACAGGGATGAAGACAGCCGGGGAACACAGCTGCAATCGGTTGAAACCTCAATGAAGGAAAGGGGCGCGTCACACGGACGTACCTCGACAACGAACTTCATTTCCGTCATATCGACCGTATATTTGACCCTCCAACACGCCCCCTCGACGGGCTCGCTGAGTTTGAAGTCCACCTACGATCGATAAGGGAACGGAGATTGAGGTCAGAGGGTTGCGGAAAGCTGGACCGGGGGCGGATGAGGCCGATGAGCGGTGAGGGCGAGCACGCACCTCCAGGTTAAGCTCCGCCGCCATCGGGGCGGGGTTCGGGCTGATATCTAGCCTCGTCACGTCTACTCCGGCCACCATATTGTTTCTGGCCAGTCTGACATCAACCGCCCAGTGTGCCCCGCGCCAGACAAACTGAGGAAAATTATTACCCACTCGGCACCTCATAATTTCGCTTTCCTGGTGAGGCTCCACCGTGGGGTTGTTTCCTCACACAGCATCCACGCGTGACCACACGACGACGCAACTAGCGTCGTCGAGATCTCGTGTTTGTCGTCCGTCCGGTCGTCGATTCGTACGAAGTGCACTCGGCACAGCCACGGACAGCAGCAACCAACGTCAAATCTTGCACGGTGCATTCCCGGTAGAATTGTCACGATGGGGCGCCTCGATACTCTCCTGGCGCTCAACTCCGCGCACGAGGCGAGCGGGTGGCGGCACGTCGACGCTAGCGATGTTGTTCGTGCACTGACCAAAGCGTGCGGGATCTCCCCGGGCTTCGGTCTCCCTCGAGAGGTCCGGGGCTCGGTGCTTCTCCGAGCCCTGGCGTCGTGCAAATTAATTCCCAGCGACGCGCCTCGCGCGGTGCTCATCTCCGCGCTCGTAGTCGAGGCAAACGTGCCCGTTCCGACCGGCGACGCGCCCATCGTTACTGAACGTGCGATCTTCAGCACAAACAGGCTCGTCAGTGCCGTGTGTTTGCTGTGCGGCGGGTCCGTGGACGACAAGATCGGGCTTTGCTTCGCCGCGTGCGACGTGGACGCGATCAAGCGCCTGAGCCAGCACCAGGCGAAGGGTTTCTTCGCCGAGGATGCCGTCGCTGTGGCTTACGCGGCGGCGTACGACGTCATCGGAGATGGTGCTGACCTGCAGTGGGCGATTGCGGTATGGGAGCGCAAGCTGAGGAGGTTCTTTGGCGGCAGGCCGGGGCTTCAGTCGCGGGGCGACGTCGCGATGAACGAGGAGGAGTTCAAGCGTCTCGCGTCCCAGGCGCTCGATTCCATGAGCCGCGAGGCTGTCGAGGAGGCTGTCAAGGATAAGGACCTACTGGACGATGAGGTTTTCGAGGATGCTCCGGAGCAGTTCCAGTCGAGCCATAGGAGAGAGCCATCGATTGTTGAATCTCTGGCTATGCTTCTCAAGGGTGGCGAGCACAGCCGCCAGCCGTCAAAGGACGAGGAAGTGGACGCGGCGAACAGGGGCGATCGCCACAGGAGAAACAATAGCTCGATCAGCGCAAACAGCGGCGAGACTCCGGGCCTCCTGAACCTCCTGAACAACCTGAACAGCGGCATTAAGGCCCAGCACGAGCGGCGGCGGACCGGCTCGTGGGATGACTCGGACATCCATGCGAGGCATGCCCGTAAGCCTTCCGATGGAGCCGGCGGTTCGCCGCTTCGAATCGTGTCCCCGCAGCCCGGGGGAAGCACGGTTAAGTCGCCGGGGGGTAAGCCGAAGAGCGCGTTGCGCAAATCCAGGTCCGCGAACCAGCTCTCTCCGGTTGAGTCTCCAGTTGGTTCAACCGCGTCAAAGCGGTTGGACTACGGAGTCGAGACTGCGGAGGAGGGGAACCAGGAAGATGCCGCGAAGAGAAGCAGCGGCGAGGCTGGGACGAGTGTTGCCAATGAGACCGGCGCATTCGCTAGCAAGCCGCGTCCCCGGCCGCTCAAGGTTGATTTTGACCGGAGCGTCGAGGACAACGGCGGATCCAATCGCGGCGACAAGGGAGAAGGAAAGGGGAAGATGTCCAAGGAAGAGATGAGACGCGCGGAGCTCAAAGCCGCACTTGCCGCCGCGCAGGAAGACACTGAGCTGGCGCTGGAGGGTCAGGAGGACGAGGACAACACTTTCGATTCGGCAGTGGCGTTTGTGCAGGAGGTCGGCATCCGAATGTTCCTCTACAACATCGTCAAGATGTTGGTGGTCATCGCCGTCATCGCAGCGGACGCGTGCGCGTGCGTGTGGACCATGTTTCACTTTGGCATCGTCATCGGGCTCTCCGTGGTGATGTGTATCAATGTCGCGCTCGCTTTACTGTTCGGATTCTTCGTCATTCGATTCAACAACCGCACCACCGGGCAGATGCATATGGAGTATGGTCAGCACATGATGAGAGGGATCACCGATTTGGTCAACAACAACGCCTTGAAGGAGGTCTCGGATTCCCTCACGGCCATGTCTCGCATCACGGCGAATCAGGCGAACAACGGGCAGTTCAGGGATGACAGCGTCCGGGGAGGAAAGCAGTCCAGGCGCATGTACTCGGACGCGGTTTGAAAGTTTGATGATTAATTAAATAAATGCCCGTCGAGGCAGTAACATTACACACAGTTTGCACTACTCCTTATCGACCCTGATCGATGAGCTCGCGGGTCTTGACCATGTTCGCGGTCACCACCTCCAATCGGGACGCGGGCAGAGGTGCGATCCCGTTCGCGTTAAAGTGCCCGCTGACCTGGTTGACGGCGTTGTAAAATGCCCTGCCGGAGGCGGTCTTTGCCGACCCGCCCGGAGCGTACTTCCCTGCCCACACGTTGCTGTCCTTTTTCAGCTGGCTGATCCGCTTCTCCCGGGTCATGTCGTAGATATCCAGGCCCAGCACCTCCTCCATCTCGCCCACGAGAGCGAGAGTCTCCTTCTGATAGTTGGTGAGGTCCGGGTTGGTCGAGGTCTTGGCGAGTTCGATCTTCCTCGCCGATTTGGCCTCGTAGCCGTCGAGGTTGGACTCGTCGCCTTGGAGGAGGTTCGCCCTGCACTCGGCGCCGTCGGCGGTGGGGTCGCACACGGGAGTCGGGCGCGCGGCATTGGCACGCTGCGCATCGAAGAAGAGCGCGGTGGTGGACGCGAGGCCCGCGAGGAGCACCGCGCGGCGCTGGGAGGTGGGGAGCGAGACCGAAACATCATCGGAGGAGAAGGCACCGCATCGCACGGCGGAGGCGTTCGCAGTCTTCTTCGCCGCGACCGGGCGCGCAACGGTGATGCGAGCAGAGGTGGAGGTAAGAGCAATCATGAAAAGTGTTCGTTGGATTGACAACGACTTGTGCGATACCGTGAGGTCTGGAGGAGTGCTCGACACATCCCGCACTTTATCATATCCAGGCGACGTGTCGTGCTCTCGCTCGTCGGCGCGCGGCGCAGGTCAGCGGCCCGTCTGCAGGTTGGTCAGTGTGTTCAGCAACCGAACAGCGAGTGGTATTCCGTTCGACAAGGCTTCCAGCCCAGCCACAGGGCC
Source organism: Micromonas commoda (assembly GCF_000090985.2). Lineage (NCBI taxonomy): Eukaryota > Viridiplantae > Chlorophyta > Mamiellophyceae > Mamiellales > Mamiellaceae > Micromonas > Micromonas commoda. The sequence goes on along the minus strand of NC_013044.1, from coordinate 1,370,958 downwards.
GAGCGCCCTCGTTTAGGGTGCAGCGGCAGGGCGGACCGTATCGGGTGGGTGAGGAGCCGGTCAAACCTCGGCCATGGCGCCCGGGGAACGAGTGCGGGCCAGGCGGGGAACTCGCCTTGTGATGGGAACAAAATTGGTGGGCACGTTCGTGGCTTCGTCCCTGATCGCTGCCTGGGTTACGATGTGTGTGATGAGGGCGATCGTCATACCCGCGGTGGACGCCAAGATGACGTTCTTCCCATCGACCGGCAAGAAAGTACGGCCCGGCCCGGACGTCGAGTTCCTGATGGCTCCGACGCCCGCGCCCGCCGAGAGGGTGCCGTCGTGGAAGGATGACCAAACCGCTCGAGCTCGCGCGGCCGCGGACGTTCGCGCCATGTTCCACCACGCGTACGACAACTACATGACCCACGCTTTTCCACACGACGAGCTCAAACCCCTGAGCCGCACGTGGACCGATTCCCTCGGCGAGCTTGGCAACCTCGACATGAAGCACCTGCCGGAGGACTACGAGGGCGTGGCGCTGACGCTCATCGACGCCACCTCGACGCTCGCCGTGTTGGGCAACAGGACCGAGTTTGCGCGCAACGTGCGATGGATGGAGCGTAACCTGGACTTCGACATCGATGTAAGGGTCAACGCGTTCGAGTGTAACATACGAGTCCTCGCGGGACTGCTCTCGGCGCACGTCATCGCGCTCGGCGACGGGGGGCGAGCCGGGGAGGGCGCCGCGAGGAAACGGCCATCGTGGTTCGGCAAGGGCAGGGGATCGGGACCTTCGGCGCCTTCGTTCGACGTAGACGGCGGCATGGGACACTCGGTTGGTTCGGCGTTCATGCCGGATTACGAGGGTGGCCTCCTGCCCAAGGCGCTGGATCTGGGTGAGCGGCTGCTCAAGGCTTTTGACACGAAAACCGGGATGCCGTACGCGTGGGTCAACCTCAGGCACGGCGTGCGACCCGGAGAGACCAACGAGACGAACGTGGCGGCGGTTGGTTCTTTCATACTCGAGTTTGGGTTGCTGTCGAGGTTGACCGGCGACGGTCGGTTCGAGCGCGCGGCGCGAGGGGCGATACGTTCGATGTGGTCTATCCGCGGCGACAGGGATCTGCTCGGAAATACGCTGGACGTGCAGCGCGGGACGTGGGTGGTTCGCAGCGGCGGGATCGGCGCGGGATGCGACTCGTTCTTCGAGTACCTCATCAAGGCGTACGTCATGTTCGGGGACGACGAGTACTATCGGATGTTTTCGGACGCGTACGTGGCGGTCATGAGATACTACCACGACGACGGTTGGTACCACGAGGCGCACCTGAACACGGGAGTGGCGACGCACGTGCAGGCCACCAGCCTTCAGGCGTTCTGGCCGGGAATGCAGACCCTCATCGGGGACTTGGAGGCTGCTCGGGCGACGCACGCTAGATTCGGATCAGTTTGGGACAAATACGGCGTGTTTCCCGAGCGGTTCATGTACCGCGAGCAGCACCTGCATCCCACGGAGAAGCACTATCCGCTCAGGCCGGAACACGCCGAGTCGACTGCGATGCTGTACATGGCCACCAGGGACGACTCATTCAGAACGGTGGGCGCTAGGCTCCACGCGGACATCACGCGACATACCAGGGTTCCAGGCGGTCACGCATCCGTGCGTGACGTGTCCACCAAGGCTTTAGAGGACCATCAGCACAGCTTCTTCCTGGCGGAGACGTGCAAGTACCTGTACCTGCTGTTCGACGACTCGTTCATGGATGGGAGAAACTTGGTGTTCTCCACCGAGGGACATCCCTTGCCGGTGCTTGCGTGGCAGAACCAGGAGGATAAGGAAGATTCCGGTGATGCGTCGAAGAGTTCGTGGGTGAGTGACGGCAAGAGCAGGTACAACGGTGGCGGTGAGGTGTTTGACGCGGAAGAGGAAGACGTCATCGTGGGCATCATAGAGGCGGCGGCGGCGAGGAGCCGGAGCGTCAGGGACGAGGAGGATCGGACGAAGCGAGCTCGCAAGACGTACGGTGGCGGTGGTTACCGCGCGTCATGGAGCGATCCCACGGCGGCGCTCGTGGGCGAGGGATTCAACGGCGCGGGATGGGGCCTGACCAAACGGGTCTGTCCCAACCTGGACGTCATCGGCACGGCTCGGACCATCGGCGCCTGCACACCGGTGGATGCGTCGCGAGCGTCGTCGCTCAGCTCAGCCGCACCTTTGGGCAAAGGCGATAGTGTCGAGATAGCAAACAGGCTTAGTGGGCTGCAATCGCGGCTGGAGCGTCTGAAAGAGGCGATGGCGGCGGCGATGGAAGACAAGGCAAACAAGGGGACCCCTGATCGGCTTCAGGAGATGATGGCGACTTTTCTGCAGAGCGAGGCTTCTTCGCGGGTCGACGAGGCGGTGGAGGGAAAGAAGGTCAAGAAGAAGGTGTACCCGACGGCAGGTGGGAGTGCGCCGAAATCATCGCCCACGCGTGGTCCGCCCGTTCGAAGGGCGAACGTCAAGGGCAAGGACAGCGACTGCCACGTCCTGGACCTGAAGGAGTCCCACCGCTGCGTCGACGACGGCGACTGCGGCGTGGACGCTCAGACGTGTTCGCCTCGGAAGTGCTCCGAGCACAAATTCTGCTTTACAGCACCTTAGTCGATGTGATTACACTCGATATTCGTAGTACGTGAGAGCTATATAACACGTATCGTGACGTCACCGGCCCTCCAGCTCCCGGAACTTCCTCTCCAGCGGGTCGTCCAGCTCGAGTTCGGTCACAGAAGGCGCCATAGCGTCCTGGAACTTGGCCGCCGCCTCCCTCGCGTTGAGCTCCGCCGCGTTGGCCATGTTCTCCTTTAAAACGCTCTCCAGCTTCTTTGCCTGCGACGCCAGGGATTCCACGCTCTGTTCTACCCTCTGCACTCTCCCTTTGGCCTCGGCGGCTCGTCGCTTGGCATCCTCCATCTTCGCTTCCACGCGCTTCCGCTCGGTGAGGTGTTTCCTGGCGGTGTCGTCGTCTCCGGACTGAACCGCGGCGGATGCCATGTTGTAAAGTTCGTTCGCCTCCGCTTCGAGGCTCAGTGTATCCTCGAGCTCAAACTTGAGGGACTCCTTGGCTGTCTTCAAGGCATCCTCCGCGTTGGCCAGCGACTGCGCCACCTCCGTGACCATCTGGACCATCTCTTTGCTAATGCCCTGCTTGCGGAGCGCCTCGTCTTCCATGCGCGCAGCCTTCTTACCCGCGCCGAAGTTTGCGCCCATATTCCCGCCGATGATCGCCCCGAATGGACCGAGCAGGAGGCCGCCGAGGACCGCACCCCCCACGGCACCCCCCATTGATTCGTCGACCTTTGGAACCTTCTTCTTCCTATCGCCAAAACCCATGGCCTCCACGCGTAAGGGTCCGCGCGGCGGCGCGGGGCGAACGAGCCTGGTCGCGGTCGTCGCGCGAGCGCCGGAGGTCACACGTCGACCCGTGACGAACGCGGATGTCGCGGTCGTGAGCGTCGACATCGTCGGTTGCTGGCTACTAGGGGAAAGCGCGTTCGTTGGTCGTGGTTCGGAAAGTGGGAGGCCTTGGGGGGGGAGGCAATGGAAACATCGACGAGGCGAGGCCGGTTGGGGGTGCAGGCACACAGGAATCTCCCAGCAGGAAGTTTCCTTGGTTCTTGAACCGCCAGCTCAGAAGAATCTCGAGTTTTGAACGCGACGACCAATCGCAGGCCTGAAAAGTCGAGTCTGCGTGAACGGGGCACCCCAGTCCTCCGCATCCCCGCGACACGAGAGCACATCCGTCTGGCGTTCAATCAATCTCGATCATGATGTCTAGCGCGATGACGATTCCCGCGTCCGCCGCGCGCGTCGTCTCCCCGGCGCGCCGCGACGTCCGCGCTCTCCGCTCCCGTGCCGGTTCCCGCGCGACATTTTCAAAGCAGGCCAGGGTCAACAACGAGATCGTCGCGCGGGCGTTCAGCATCGTGGAGCCCGCCACGAAGGTGTCGTTCCCGAAGACTTTCAATCCCCACGGCGGCGACACGATGCAGTGCATCGGCGCCGGCGTGAGGGAGAAGAAAATCGCCATCATCAACGTCAAAGTGTACGGCGTCGCCATGTACGTCGACGCTGCCAAATGCAAGGAGGAGCTCGCGAACGGCGGGTCTCTCCTCACCGGCTCCTTCGATAAGGCGCTGCTCGTGCAGCTCGTGCGAGACGTCGACGGGAAGACGTTCTGGGAGGCCCTCGACGAGGCGGTGGGCCCCAGGATCAGGCGCATCGCCACGGACATGGCGACCGCCGAGGATGAGGACGGCAACTTCATGGCGTCAGTCGCAGAGGCGGCTGAAGTCGCAGAGGAGAAGGCGATGGACGAGTGCGAAGAAATCAAGGGGCTGTTCCAGGGCCGCAAGCTCCGCAAGGACGACAAGGTGCTCATCTGGTGGTCGCCGAACAAGGGCAAGTTCGAGATTGGAGTCGTGGGAGGTATGCCGCTGGAGCTCACGTCCCAACAACTCGCTCAGGCGGTGTTCGATGTGTACTGCGGCGACGACCCGGTCTCGCCATCCGCCTTCCAGTCCTTCGTCGCCGGCGCGGCGGCCCTTTGAGCCAACCGCCGTCGGTCATCACCGTCGAGCACGCCTATTACTATTATTCATCGCGTCGCATGTATCACTTTGCACGTATCACTCATCTATTAGCAGCAGGGTCGGTTGTATTACATTATTTCCTTTGTACTCGGCTCTCACGCGCTGTACCCTGGAGACCCCGGGGGAGAACCGGTGACGTCTGCATCTTCGCCGCCCGTGTCCACCACCGGCTCATCGCGCACCTTGCCGCCGTCGTCGGGACCCAGCAGAGAGTACCGCGACTCGTCCACCCTCGCCCACTCGTCGGCGCACTTGGCGAGCCAATCCGCGCTCACCGCGCTGGCGCCCGGGGTCTTAGCCGCCCATTTCACCTTGTCCGTCCTTCGTCCGTCTCCGTCCCCGGTACCCGCGTGCGCCACGACGTGCGTCGCCCCTTTTCCGTCGTCCACGGCGTTGAGAACCTCCGCCCCGAGCGCGGTGGCGAGCAACCACAGGGGGTGACGCTCCGGCCTCGGCTCTGACTGCGCGACGACGCGGGAGAACACGACGCGAACGTTAGCCAGAGGACCGTCTTCCGGGACGGTGAGAAGCCTACGCACGTCCCTGGACTCAAGTTTGGTGGACGCCTCCTCGTCCGATACCGGCTTGTGGTTAGTTTGCCGAATATCGCCACCCTCCGTCGCGCTCGCCGATCGAAGCATCGAAGCGTCCATCTCCGCGATGGCGTCATCCGCGGTGTTTGCCGCGGCGGTGCCCTCAAAGAATCTCCGATGCGCGGCGGCTATGACGGCGAGGACGTCTCTGAGCTGAGCCCGATCGCCGTTATCTCCCTCATCGCGCCACTGGCGTTCCATCACCGATCGACCGGGTTGTCTGAAGCCCGCCGCTGACTGCTTGAAGAAGTGATAGCGATCGATGCGGATCAGGTTGGCAAGATTTTTCGGCCACACCCTGTCCGTGTCGTCGGTGATCAAAACGGTTGGCTCCGCGCCCAGCACAATGTCGAGGTCCTTCTTGTACTGGCTCGTGCTGTCGCCGCTTCCGATGACGCGTCCGTTGAACAGCTCGCCGGTTGGATCCAGGAGCTTGGCCATCTCCCTCGCGTAGTTTCTGTCGCCCATGGTGTATATGTACATGGTGCACAGCTGGCTCGCGGCCCTGAGGAACGCGTGCGCGTGCGGCCGGAGCTTGGTGAACATGGCCATGTGACGCAGGCAGTTGAGGTGACGCAGGGGTGGGTCCGTACCGGGGAACGGCCCGTCTCGTGCCCTCTCCTTCCCGCCCGCCTCCTCCTCCCCTTTTTCTCCATCCACGTCCGCCCCGTCCTCCTTTTCCTCGGCGCTCTCCGCCGCTACGGGATCTTCGACCGGCTGGATCGCCGCAGCCGCCTGTTGCACTTCCTCTTTGCTTCCCCCGTTCGCCTCGCAGTCCGCGGCGGCGATGATCCGGTGCATCGCGTAGTGCTCCTCCTGCGACAGCTCGGAGAACCTGGCGCTGTTCAGCAGCGTGTGATCCAGGTCGAGCACCAGGACGAGCCTCCCGCTCAGAAGTATCCTGCGTTTCTCCTCTCGCTTCGCCTTCTCCAGCTCGGCGTTGCTCATCTCCAGTCCCTGGTGGATGTATCTCACCGCAGTGCTCCCCGAGTCTCCCCCCCGCGTCCCGCCGGCGTCGCCGTCGCCCTTCTCTTTCTTCTTGCCGCAACGGATGCAGATGTCAAACATGAACCCCGGGTGCGGAGGACAGACGGGAGAATCGTCCCCACCGTTCCCCGCGTCGTTCGGACCCGCCCCTTGAGTCGCGACTCTGCGTCGTTTCACCCCAGGCCTCTCCGCCGCCGCGGTGTCTCCCTTGGCTTCGCCCGCCTTCGCAGCCTTCTCCATCGCCCCCTTCAGCAGCGACGAGACCGCGCCGCGCCCTGTCGATGGCGCCTGCGTCGCGATCACCACCGCGGGTGCTGCGACTATCGGATTCTTTTGCTCTTGTTCGACAGTCATCTCGGCCTCGAGCTCGGCGGCGAAGTCGTCGTCGGAGGAGTCCTCCTCCTGCGAGCTCATCCTTCCTGTCCTACTCAGACTTGATGAACGGACCAATAACCCCCTCGCCGCCCGGTCCCCGCGCGTGCGGGGCTGTCGAACCCCGCTCGCTTCACCCGGAACCGATCGGCGGATCGCGTCCCCGATCAGCTACCGCCGATTCGTTCTCCCGGCGCTCGCCACTCGCCTCGCTGCGCACGCGCGTCTGAGCGGAACGCCTGCACCTAACTCGCTTGGGGGTGACTCAGCGCGTTCAGCGCCTGTGACCCGCGGTGATGCAGATCGGTGACATCAGCAGGTGCTGGCCCCGAATCGAACCGAAGGGACGGGCTGGCTTGGCGCCACAAGTAGACGCGCGTCAGTCACCGAGGACAGAACATGCGTGTCGTGGCCACCGTGTTCATCGCCGCCGCGCTCGTCGCGGGCCGCGCGGAAGCGTCGCGCGGCCTGAGCGAGAGCATGAAGCCCAAGCCCAAGCCCGAGCCGAGCCCGATGTGCGAAACCTGCGAGGAGTTCGTCACCATGGGCGAGGCGTACCTGAACGATCCGGCGACCCTGAACGCCATCACGGACAAGGTGAACGAGGTCTGCGAGACTTACGCGGGCACGAAGCATGAGGCCATGGTGAGAGCTCATAATACCAGTCCATCACCTCCCTTGGTCCGAGCCCTGCGCTCTCCCGACCGTCTCACGCGCGCGTGTAATTTCCAGATCTGGGAGGGAAAAGAAGAAACTCACCCCAGACTCTCCACGGAGACGTCACCTCGTCCCACTCATCTCGCTCACCGCTCGACCCCGTTCCCGTCCACTCGTCTCCCAGTGCGAGAGCCTTCTCGAGATGTACGTCCAGAAGGCCATCGACGTCATCAACACCGACTTCACCCCCGACGTGCTCTGCGCCGACGCGAAGCTGTGCCCCGAAGAAGAGGCGCCCAAAGAGGAAGAGGCGCCAAACGACGGCGAGACCCGGGCCGCGACCGAGCCGCTCGAGGTTCCCGCGTCGCTCCGTGAGGTCATCGAGCGCGGATCCGCGGTGGATGCACCCGCGCCGCCGCCCTCGACGGACTGTCTCAAGTGCGAGTTCGGCGTCGAGTCCCTCCACGCCGCCATCACCAGTAACGCCACGGTGCAGAGCCTCCTGAACGAAGCCGAGAAGGCGTGCGAGAAGTACGCCGCCGCCTTCGACATGTCCGCCACGTGCGAGGCCGCCATCGAAACGTACGGCCCCGAGCTGGTGAATGCCGCGGGCAAGTACATCGAGGATGCCCACAAGGTCTGCTCCGAGCTCGGCATGTGCACGCCACCCTCGGAGACGGTGACGGAGGCAGACTCGAAGAAAACGAGGCGACGCGAGAGGATGAAGAAGCTCAAAGCCCGCGCGATGGCCGTCGCCGGCCTCAAGCTGAAGAACATCGCGTTGATTTGAGTGTTTCGACGAGAGTGTGCCGTGTAACCTAAACTACGATTGTAAAACCGACGATGTTGCGCAAGTGCGCGAAGAGCCCGTGCCTCAAAAATTCAGAAACGACGGCACCGCAAAATTTTATCCACTTACCGGTTTTCTGCGATCGCGGACGTCCGGCAGAGCACAGCGCACCCTAACATGTCCGCCGCCTCCTCGGTTGCCAACGCGCGACTCTTCGTCGCGAAGACTTCCACCACTCGCCGAACGTCCTCCCGTCGGTCCTCTGTCCGCGTCATGGCCTCGGTCGCCCCGTCGATAATCGTGGGAGGAGGCCGTGTGGGCCAGGCTCTCGCCGATATGGGTGTCCCCGGCGACGTCATCATGAAGCGCGGCGATGCGTTCCCCGCCGAGCCGTCAACCGGTCCAATATACGTGTGCACCCGTAACGACGCACTGCAGGGCGTCATCGACCAGACCCCTCCCGAGCGAAGGGCCGATCTGGTTTTCCTTCAAAATGGAATGCTGCAGCCGTGGCTAGATGCCCGCGGTCTCGGGGACAACACCCAGGCTCTAATCTACTTCGCCGTCGCCAAGTTCGGCGAAAAGCCAACGGACGGCATCACCGACGTTAACCCCGAGGGTCTCACGGCCGCTAACGGTAAACACGCGGCCGCGCTTCAGGCCAGGCTAGCCGCCGGGGGGATGCGGTGCCACGTGCTGGACGACGACGCGTTCAAGGCTTCCATGTTCGAGAAGCTCATCTGGATCTGCGCGTTCATGGCCGTCGGCGCGGCGCACCCCGGGGCCACCGTCGGTGATGTAGAGAGCACGCACAGGGCCGAGGTTGTCGAGCTCATCGAGGAGCTCCTCGAGGGCAGCGCGGCGGAGAAGGGCGTCAAGTTTGAGCCGGGGAGCGTCGAGAGACTGTGCGCGTACGCTAGGGCGGTGGCGCATTTTCCGACAGCGGTGAAGGAGTTTGAGTGGAGGAACGGTTTCTTCTACGGCATCTCGCAGGAGGCGATCACCGCGGGCGATCGCCCGGACCCGTTCCCCAAACACACAGCCTTGCTCAAGCAGGTTGGCGCCATCTGATGAGCTGATAACACTTAGAGATTTCCCTTCATATTTTTAGGGAAATATTTCACGGATAAGAATGACTTAACAACGCCACCTTGATCCCACTGTGAACGGCCCCGAGATCCTTGACATCCCTGAATTGAGTTATAACGATGGCCGCTATCGTGCACGCCGGCGTCATGACGCGTCTCGGCGCACCCCCCGCCCCCCGCGCTCTCCGTCAGCGCTCCTCGGTGCGCGCGATCGCCAAATCCCGTGCGATCGTCGCGAAAGCGTCCGCCGAGTCCGACACCGTGGACCCGAGGCGCGCGGTGACTGCATCCCTCGCCGCGCTCGTGGTCGCGACCACGGGATCATCCGCATTCGTCGCGTTCGCCGAAGATTCGCTCCTGACGGACTACGTGAGCGACACCAAGGACCTGATCCAGAAGCAGAGGGACCTGCTGAGGGAGGGCAAGGGCGATGTTGACGCATACTTTGCCAAGGCGGAGGCGTACTTTGCCGGGTACAAGTGGGACCACAAGGGTCACACCAACTCGTTCTCTCAGCTCATGAACACCGACATTGTCATCAGGGAGCAGGACGGGTACCTCAAGCAGACCGGAGGGTCCTGGAGCAAGGACTCGGTGCCCCCGAGCGGCACTCCCAAGGCTAAGATCCTCGAGGGTTACCTGCAAAACGCCGAGCGATGCATCCAGAAGGAGAGCATGGGGAAGTTTAACGAGATGGATCTCGCGACGAGGGAAGAATGGAAGGCCATCGTATGCACTCAGGGTCTCGTCGCTCCAGCGGACGACCAATGAGCGACGCGCGAACCGACAAAGCCACCTCTATGTTGTAAAGAATGTTTTGGAAATGAATCAATCACCCTTGCCGCGCCCGAATAGCCCCTTCTTCGCCACCTTCTTCACCTCCTCTTCGGTGACCTCGAAGCCCATCGCCTCGAACACCGCATCCGCCCATTTCCTCGCCGGGAACCTCGTCCCACTCCCGTCGTCCCCTCGAGCCCTCGCCGCGTCCTCGGCTCCGGCGTACGTCGGCAACCTGAGGTCGTTGGACCACGCCAGCTTGCGCAACGCGACGGCTGTCCCGGCGCCCGCCAGAATCCTCGCGCTCACCGGCGCACCGGCGGCGCGCACCAGCATGTACGTCGTCGCCCCAGTCAGGGCGGTGGTGGCGTATATGTCGGTGTAAGAGTGGAGGATACGCACGGGTCTGGACATCAAAACGTCGCGGATGACGCCTCCGAACGTGGCGGTGAACATGCCGCACGCGACAGCCGCGGCGCACGGAACACCGGCTCGAATACCGTTCATGGCCCCGATGACGCAGAAGGCGCCGACGCCGATGGCATCTGCCCAGTCCACCCACTCGTCCGTGTCCTTGACCCCGTACGCTCGCTCGAGGTGGGGCCAAGCCAGGAAGGTCGCGACGCCCGTGCCGACGCAAATCCACAGGTACTCAATCTCCTCCATCCAGAACGCCCTCCTGCCCCTGCCCAGCAGCAGGTCCCTGACGGTTCCACCCCCCACCGCGGTGATGGTACCCACGATGGTACTACCCAGGATGTCCATACCCCGGGTCGCCGCCGCGAGTGTGCCAGTCATGGCGAACACCGCGGTCCCGAACCAGTCCGCGCCGCGGAGCAAACCGGGGACGGTGGCGCCGTCGCTCCACGGGAACCGGGGCATCGAGTCGGGATGGGGCGCGGGGGTCGCCGGGACGGGTTCCGCCGCGTTCATCGTCGGCTTGGACGATGCCGGAGATCGTTTCGGCCCGTCGGTGGATACCCCACGCTTCGGAATCGACGCAACCGGCGACGACGCCGGGCTCGGGAGCTGGATGTGCCTGGCGATCGCGGGGAGGCGAGACTGGTCGCCGGCGCGAGAGGCGAACGCGCGCGCCTCCGCGATGGATGCGATATCCGACACAGTCCCCTTGACGTGTCCGCGAGCGATGACGGTGCCCGTAGATCTCGTCATCGCCGTGGCGGTCGCGGGCGATGCGATGAGTCGCGCGGCTGCGGACGCGAGCATCCTGGACCTCATCTTTGGACGCGTCCGATATTCGCTCTCTCTGGGGGCGAGGGGGAAGGAGAGGGGACGGACTTAAGTCTCCCGACGGACCAAACACGATCCGCCCGTGGACGCCCGAACGTTCGTACGGTCTGAGAACCGCCCTTCGATGCACGCGCTGGGGAATGGCGCGACGCGGTGGAGTTTGTGGCCGAAAACCGTTCAATCGCACTAAATGGCAAATACGTCCGCACTATACAAGATTTGATGTGGATTCAGGCGGGCGACACTGATATTGTTAATTATTTTTTTAAGTCGCACAGGCAAATAGTTATGAACCGCGTTGGAAATGCTCAGCTCGCTCCAGTCAACTCTGCAGGGGAACTATTCTGTTTTCGGAACGCACGCCCGCGAGGAGAGGAGAGAGGGCACCAGTGCGAAACCTCGTCGAGGACGGGTTGCACGACGCCATGGTGATGTCCAAGGACGATACGAACAAGGTGAGCCGATACGACGTCGCATCCACCCGACCGTAACCCTGTCCAACAGTACCCCCGGACGAACAACGCTTTTCGCGATGCGGGCGATTTTGGAAAGTAACTGACTCTTCCGAGGAAACCTCTGCCCGATACGCATCTCAGGTTGGCGTTGCCAAGGCCACCAAGGTCGCTGCGAGCATCTACGGCGCCGCAAAGCCCAAACTTGGCAACCCGCGCGCTCCGGCGACGAAGAAGCCGTTAAAGCCGTTGCCCGCGTGGAACGACGGGTTCGGTCGCTCCACCATTTCCTCGTCCTCTGCGCCAGTCAAGCCGAGGCCCGGGCTCGCCGCCCACCGCGCGAACGTGCGCACTGGTTCGAACAAGGCTGCGGAGCGCGCACCCATCGTGCGCACCGAGAACATCCCCAAGGAGGCTCCCACGAAGAGTAAGTACGGGGACGTGGAGATGAGGGACGCGGACGACGACGCGGACGAGGCGGATGAGACGGTGCAAACCGCCACCATGACACTCTCCGACTCGGAGGTTGGCGACGAGGTGGGCGAAGTGGACGTCGCCGACTCCTCCGCGGAGACGATGAAGGGTGAGCCCACGCTCGAGATGTACGAGAATGAGATGAAACGCCTGAAGGAGCGCGAGGAGAAGTTGAAGAAGAAGATGTTCGCCATGCGCCCCGACGTCAACTACGAGACCATGGCGGAAGTCGAGGAGGGTTGGCTGCTGTCGGGCTCACGGCCGGACCCGAGGGCCTCCGAGCGTACGGGCCCGAGGGTCATGTACAGCGCGAACCCCAAGTATCGCATCAGGACGGCGGACGGAAAGTATGTCATACCCGAGACGGTGGACTCGACAGCCGGGCCGCGTCCGGAGGTTATCCTGGACGACTTTGACAACCCCGCCGGGGAGCAGAAGCCGGGCACGAAGATGACCAAGGCGGAGCGACTGGCCGCTGAGGCCGAAGCGATACGTATCGCGGAAATCAAGGAGAAGGAGGCGGCGGAACGAGCGAAGAGGGAAGCGGCGGCGGCCAAGTCGAGCATCATGGAAACTGAGCTCAAGTTTTACCGAGACACCGCCGCCAGGTTGGCCAAAGAGTTCAACGAGCTGAAACGAAACGCGGACGCCAAGGATAAGACGCTGCAGAAGCTGACGATCGATCTCCACGCGCAGGGAGAGACGAACGATCTGCTCGCCAACGACGCGGCCAACTTTCGTGGTGGAGGCGGCAGCATTCAGGGCGTGCAACTGCCCCCGGAGGCGTCCCTCGCCGGCGCCGCGGAAGGACCCAGCGCTGAACTCACGGCGGAGGCGCTGCTGGCTCGCGTGGAGATTGCTGAGCGTGAGGCGGAGGAGGAAACATTCCGCACCGCGCAGTACGGTCACATGATACTTCGCATGCGCGAGACGAACCCAACAGATCCGAACCGAATGGACGATCCCTTTGGGTCCATTCGCACCAGCAACCACAACACCGCCATGGCCGCCGCGGGCAGGAAGAAAGGCGACGGGAGGAACGACCGCGATAAGTTCGAGAGCAAGGCGCACGTCCCGTGGCTCGACGGCAAGATCAAGTCGATGAATAAGTATCAGGACGCGCTCGACTCAGAGATTGCCGCCAAGACCTCGGTGCTGTACAAGGCTGAGCAGGAGAGGGAACACGCGGACGCCATGATGGAGCAGGCGAGGATCAACCTCAAGAACCGAAGGGACCAGTGGGCGGACCAAATCAACCAAAAGAAATCGTACCTCATCGCGAGCAGGGCCGAGGATGCGGCCGAGGCGAAGCGAAAGGCTAACTTCAGGCAGCAGCTCGCCAAAATTCGCGCCGACGCCATTGAGATGGAGTACAGGCAAAAAGGAGGCGCCAAGGGTATGAAGGGCATGAAGGGTAACCTCGCTCGGGGTCTCTTAGGCGAGATGGACGGCAAGAAAGTGGCTGAAGAGGAGAATAAGCTCGATGCGGCGCTAAAGAAGCTGTCGGGGGTGGTTGAAGATATCAGCCCCGACGGTCTGATCGCGTCATTCAACGAGAGAATGGCGAAGCTGTCAGCGTTCAGGGATAACTCGTCCTTGGTCCAGGCCAAACACGACGACCTGGTCGAGAAGCACAAAGAGATCGCCGAAGAGCTGAAAGAGATAAAGGAGAAGCTTCTCCAGGCGGCGGAGGGACGGAAGAGCAACGCGGACGGTCGCCCCGAGGACGTGATGGAGATGGCAGAGTATCGCATGAGGAACAAGATGCGGGTGCAGAAGCTGATCCTGGACGAGGCCGAGTCACAGGTGAACAACGTTGGCGCATCCATCCATAACATGATGCAGACTGTGACCGCGTTCGAGAAGACAATCGCCAAGGTGACGGACGACGGCAAGCCCAAACCCGCCGAGCGAAGGGCATCCATGACCAGCAGGAACAACAGCAGGGTCAACCTCACCGGGATGGAACGGAGAAAGAGCGAGTCCGGCAGGTCGACTCCGGCGTCCGGGATCCGGAAACCCTCGCGTACGAACCTAGCCGCGGGCGTGGAGGAGAAGAAGGATACCGCGGTGCTCGATATGATGAACAGGGAGGCGCGGGAGGGTATGAAGTACCTGACCACCTTCTTTGAGAAAATTGACCAGGCCAACATCATCACCGCGGCGGACGTGCACAAGGCTAAGATGCTTCGACTAGCCAAGCTCAAGGGCACCAACGTCGCGGGTGCGGTCAGGAAATCCTTCAAGCACGGCCTCAAGCTCGACGACGATCTGGGACACATGAGCGAGGATGAACGCCACGCGGCAAAGTTCGGCCTGGTCGCGCCGGCTAACCCGCAATTTAACCAGAGGGTCGTCACGGCCGAGGAGCAGGACGCGGCGGTGTTGGGTGAGATGGACGACGACGAGACGGGTGCGAAGGAGGAGAATGCCGAGGCGGAGGAGGCCAGGGAGAAGCTCAAGGTTGGCTCGGTCAAGCTCTTCCGCAAGAGCAACGCCAAGAAAAAGGACGAGGGAGAGAAGGACTGGGCGGATGAGCAAGAGGCGAGGTTGAGCAGGACGAAGTTGCCCGAAGCCGTCAAGGCGGCTTAGGCTGTGAATACTTTAAGTACACGTCGCTCGTTTCAAGCCCTATTTCGCAATGTTCTACGCAACCGTTGTTTTACATGTCTCCTCGTCGTGTTGAGCCCCGGGCTTGTCATCTCGTCACGCAGGAAAACGACTGTCCCCCAACGTACCCCCCTTGCATCGACCTCTTGACGTTCAGCTCAAACTGGCGCTGGTTCTCCGTCAGGTCTCTCGCCGCGTCCTTGTTCAGCGGGTCGTCTGGGTTCGGGTCCATGAACAGGTGAACCAGGCCGTAGATGCACGAGCTGATGGACAGAACCGGCTTCCAGTCCTCTCGGAGGATGTTGAGGCACACGTTGCCGTCGTAGTCGAGGTTGGGGTGATACACCTTCTGCGTGCACTTCACCTTGGGCGGCTCGTGCGGGTACACGCCGGGCACGTTGAAGGTGAACACGAACTTGCCGCCCTTGTAGTAGCCCTCGTCGGGCTTGATGGTGACGAGGAAGTGCAGCAGGTTGTCCTTCCCGTCGGGAAACTCGATCTGCACGGTGGGTCCCAAGGTGAGCTCCGAGATGTCCTTCGCGAGGCGCATCTCACCGGGGCTCTGTTTCGGCCCCTGCGCCCCGGAGGCGGCCTTCGCCTTGGCCTCCTTCTCTTGCTTGTCCTGCGACGCGAGGGGGGTTTTCGTTCGCGTCAGGGGGGTGCCCGACTGTCGTTTCAAACGAGGAAGGATCAACCGCGGGTTCGGCGGGTTGGGGGCGCAAGATGACGGGGCTCGACGGTCCACGCACCTTGGCGGAAAATAGCTTGATCATATCTCAAACACCCGAGAGTCTCGGTCGCGCTTCGCGAGCTGTAAGCGCCCTTCGGCGCGTGTCGAAGTGCCGGACACCTCGAGAAGAAGAAGTCATCGGAAAAAACCTTCAACACTATTTTTACCCGTAACTGGTCGCACTCTGACTGATTGCCTGTGCGTCCCGAAATTCACGGTGGAGGTTGCGGCCGAGGAGATCTTGTTCCCCGCGGCGGTTGGAGCCTCTCGCCAAACCCCGGACGAGCCTTCCGCTCGACCGCTCCCACCAAGCCAAGATGTCGGCCTCCATCGCTGCCTCGGTTTCCATCTCCTCCGCGGCCACCCTCAGGGCCGGTCGCGCGCAGAGGCGCGCCACCGTCGCCAAGGCTGCTCGCGCGGACGCCAACAACGAGGTGCGTCACCGAGGAATCTCCACCGATTGGACCCCTTCCGTAGTTATCCACTTTCCTCGCCCGAGAGGCTCCGAGCCGATCGTCTGACCCGCCCGCCCATCCCTCGCGACCGCAGTCCCGCTACGGCGCGTGCTGGCCCGGCCGTGTCCCCGTGCCCAACGACGTGCCCCTCCTCGGCAACGGGAACATCAAGAAGATCTCCCTGCTCGGTTCCACCGGCTCCATCGGCACGCAGACTCTGGACATCGCGGAGGAGCACCCCGACAAGTTCGAGATCGTGGCGCTCTCCGCCGGCCGCAACCTCGACGTGATGGCCGAGCAGATCAAGAAGTTCAAGCCCAAGATGGTGTCCATCTCGGACGGTGGCGACGTGGAGAAGCTCAAGGGGATGATCAAGGACATGGACGGGCCCCAGCCCGAGATCCTCTTCGGCCCCGACGGCATGGTCGAGGTTGCCAGGCACCCCGACGTCGACTCCACCGTGACCGGCATCGTGGGCTGCGCGGGCCTTCCCCCCACCGTCGCCGCCATCGAGGCCGGTAAGAACATTTGCCTCGCCAACAAGGAGACCCTCATCGCCGGCGGTCCCGCCATCGTGCCCCTCGCGGTGAAGCACGGCGTCAAGATTCTCCCCGCGGATTCCGAGCACAGCGCCATCTTCCAGTGCATCCAGGGTCTTCCCGAGGGCGCTCTCAGGAGGATCATCCTGACCGCGTCCGGCGGTGCCTTCCGCGACATCGAGCTCTCCCAGATGCGCGAGTACGCCAAGACCGACCCCGGCTTCCTCCAGAAGAAGGCCACCACCCACCCCAACTGGGACATGGGAGCCAAGATCACGTGCGACTCCGCCACGCTCATGAACAAGGCTCTCGAGGTCATCGAGGCTCACTACCTGTACGGTACCTCCTACGACGACATCGACGTCGTCATCCATCCCCAGTCCATCATCCACTCCATGGTCGAGACCGCGGATTCCTCCGTCCTCGCGCAGCTCGGCTGGCCGGACATGAGGCTGCCCATCCTGTACACCATGTCCTGGCCCCAGCGCGTGAACTGCAGCGAGCAGACCTGGCCCAGGCTCGACTTCATCAAGATGGGCGACCTCACCTTCAAGGCCCCTGACGTCGAGAAATACCCCAGCCTCACCATGGGCTACGCCGCGGGTCGCACGGGCGGTACCATGACCGGCGTGTTCTCCGCCGCCAACGAGCAAGCCGTGGCGATGTTCCTCGACAAGAAGATCGGCTACTTTGACATCTACACGGTTATCGAGAAGGCGATGGAGGCGCACAAGAACGATCTCATCCTCGACCCCACCTTGGATGACATCGTCAACTCGGATCTGTGGGCGCGCGAGCACGTCAAGAAGGTTGTCGAGTCCGGCGTTTGTAAGGAGCTCGTCGCCGCGTAAGGATGGGAAGATTACCAGAAAAAGTTAAGACTTAGCACACCTCTAGCGCAATTTGATTGATTATTACGACACGATTCAACACCTACTCCAGCCCCTCGGGGATGACGAACGGCAGCTTGAAGAAGGAGATGAGCTTGCTCTTGATCTGAGGCAGCGCGTTCTCGATCCCGTGTCCCATCCCCGCCACCTCGAGCAGCCTCCTCTCGCCCACCTCGATGCCCTCCTTCCCCGTCGCGCCCGTTCGCATGTTCACGCTGGCGTCCCTCACCCAAGTCAGCGAGTTATCCAGGGGCGCCGCCTCGTCGTCGTACCCGTGCACCACGTACGCGGCACACGACACGAACGGGAACTCCTCGTGGTTCCCCAGATCCTCCCGAAAAGCCTCCGTGAACTCGACGCCCAGCTCGTTGGTGAGCGAGTCCAGCACGGCGCTCGGCTTAAACGTGGGCGCCAGGAGCATCATGCGATCGATCCGTCCCTCGTTCTCCTCCCTGCTCGCGTACACGGCCGCCACGTACGCCCCCATGCTCGACGCGATCAATCGCACGGGCTTGTCGGGGTTGGCAGCCTCCGCCTCCTTCACCGCCGATGTGAGAGCCTCCACGGCGCTGGTCACCGTGAACTCGCACCCGGCGGGCGCCAGGTTGGGCGTGAGCAGCGGCACGTCGTAGGTGCCGAGGACGTCCCGGAGGTACATGCACGCGAAGGAGTCCTCGGGCGGGGACATCATGTTGTGCGCGAAGACGTACACGTAGTCGTTGGGGTCGCCGCCGTACTTGTTGGACCTGTCCTCGGCCTCGGCCTCCTCCTCGCTCTGGTACGTGGTCGATCCGTCGGTGTCGCCGTCGCCGCCGGACTGGCCGACCACCTCCTCGAACGTGCCGGTGCCCGCGTCGCTCTTGTCCCCGAATTTCCACCCCTTGGCCCTGGGAAAGTTACCCTGCTTCCAGTTGGCGATCCAGTCGTCCGCGGAGTCGAACTCGGTCTGGTTCTTCTTGAACTTCTTCTCCTCCGGCTTGTCATCGCCATCGGCATCCTTGGACGCCGCGACGCGGAAGGTTCCGCGGACCGGACGCGAGGGAAGACGGGCGACTCGCGCCGATCCCAACGTTCGAGCGCGGGCGCGGATGCGCGCGACGCTCGTCGTGATCGACACCGCGAGGGACATCGTCGGCTGCGCGCGGATGGCTGTGCGATCGCGGATAAACTTCCTCTCCGCGAGACGTGGTTCGCGCGTCAGCCACTGAAGAGTAAAATCCAGTTATGGACGGCGCCACAGTCAGGCGCGGCGACGTCGTCCTCGTCAAAGTCCATCATCGACGCTAGCGCGTTGACGCCGTTCACGACCGTCATCTGGAGCCTTTGATCACTCGTCAACCCCGAAACCGCGTCGAGACCCGCGCGCGGACGCCGCGAAGTACCTCGCGCGCCCGTGGTGCCGGTTTAGGCAACCGAGAAATTAGGGCGGCAGGCATCGTCGGTTGCGTCGCCATGGGTCCCGCCGCCAAGGATGACGTGGAGCACACCATGGTGCTCGAGCACGTCAACCCCACCACCCGTCTCCTGGAGAAGCGTCGGCTGATGCGCGAGACGGAGGAGACGCTCGACGCGCGCAAGGCTGAGTACAAGCTGAAGGAGCAGGGATTCAAGCGCAGGGAGGAGGCGCTCAAGCGAAAGGACCTCGAGCTGCAGGAGTCCCTCGTCCGGTTCAGCAAGTTCCTGCAGGAGAACGACGCCAAACGGACCGCGGCGGAGAGAAAGGCGGCGGAGGAGATCAAGCTGAGGCTCCAGAAGGAGATGGAGATACGCGAGCTGACCAGGATGCAGGAGAACCT
Organism: Micromonas commoda; assembly: GCF_000090985.2. Lineage (NCBI taxonomy): Eukaryota > Viridiplantae > Chlorophyta > Mamiellophyceae > Mamiellales > Mamiellaceae > Micromonas > Micromonas commoda. Next base: position 1,351,880 of record NC_013044.1, on the reverse strand, counting down.
TCGGAACGACCTCGACGACGCCAAGGACGAGGTGGGAAGGAACCTGAGGTACGAGCGGTACCTAACGACGGTGCTGGAGGCGCCCGACGGCTCGTACGGGGAGATCCAGGACCTTCTGAACAGGCACAAGACCCTGAGGGTGACCAACGAGGACCTGAGGGCGAGAGACGCGGCGCTCAACGCCGACGCCGACGCAACCCGCGCGCGGCTCCACGCGTACACGAAGAGGATGACGGACGAGAGGCTCAACCTGAACAACGACATAGCCAAGTTGAAGAAGAGGCTGGAGGCGGCGACGCTGGAGGTGGAGCGCGCGCGGAAGGCGAGCGCGGCGGACCAGCAGAGCTCGCGGAACCGGACCCTGGAGCACGGCCGAGCAGTCGCCGCGGCGGAGAATCTGTTCCAGCGGTGTCGGCAGCGGAGCAACGTGCAGTACGCGCGGACGAAGGATCCGATCGAGCAGCTGCACGTCATAGGCGACTACGTGGGTGACATGGGGCAGGTGGTGAAGCACAAGGGCAAGGTTTAACGGCGTTCGCCGCGTTGGACGACTGAAACGGAAAATTAGGAATAAAACTCTCATCTGAATCCCCTTCGGCGGTTCGCGGCCCGCGCCTCCGCCTTTTCGCGCTTGCGCCTCTCCTCCTTGGTCTCCTTCATCCTCGCATTCGCATCCAGCTCGTCCTGGGTCGGGGTGAAGATCCACGGCAGGATGATATCTGCCCACAGCTTGTACGTGGCGAACCCCGGGACGACGAGCCCGACGAGCCAGAACCAGTCGCTGAACGCGGCGGTGGTGATCAGCACGAACGCGGAGACGTAGATGATGTCGTGGTAGTAGGACGTCATGCCTCCGAGGCTGAGGTCCGAGCCTCCATCGATGAGGACACCCGCCGCGTCGTACGTCGGCGCGCCGTGGTGATTCAGGCTCGAGTAGCAGAACCAGGCGCTGGTCGCGGCGGTGGCGAACAGGGGGTAGTGGATCCACGCGGACGCGGTCGAACCCTTCCACACGAGCCTGAGGAGGACATGAAAGAGGACGGAACCCGCGACGACGCGAAACAGAAGCCTCAGGCGCGCGGTGTTCTTCTCCGCGCGCTTCTTGGACTTGTCTCCAGCCATCTTGCGCCGCTACCTGCGCGCCCCCCGGAACTGGCCAATTCGACAGGATCTTTCGAGGTGCCGATGTTTTCTCGACGCCAAGGAGGTGAAAGTTATCCGCTCTGGCCCACAGCACAACGCGCATCCCACCCGAATCTCTCAGGTATAAACGCGATGCCGTCGCTCACAACGTCGTCCACGCTCGTCGTGCGCGCCCCCGTCGCGGTATCGAGGACGAAACGCCCGTCCTCGCGCGCCACGGCCCGACCCCAAGGACCCTCCCCGTTCCGCCCCGTCCACGTGTCGCGGTGGAGCCCGGGACTCTCTCGCCGTGGGCGACTCGTATCGACCCCGGGGGCGATCGCGGATCCGGAACCGCCCTCATCTTCAAACTCCGCGTCCCCGGTGATCGTGGATGCCCCGGACGTCGGCGCGCACGGCTCGGGCATCGCTCCGTCCCCGCCCCAGCCAAGCAAAACCGTGATTGTAGGTGGCGGTCCCAGCGGCCTATTTGCGGCCATCATGCTCGCCCGCCGGGGATGGACCAACATCGAGGTGTGGGAGAGGCTGCAGCGCCCGCCCTCCCCGGACGCGAACGAGATCTGGGGCGACCCCAACAGGAGCTACTGCATCGGCGTGAGCGGCCGCGGGCAGATTGCGCTAACGCGATTGGGATGCGTCGACCGGGTCCTTTCGTACTGCAAGACGGTGAACGGCCGCATGGACTGGTCGCCGCAGAACCCCGAGGGCAAGGAGACGATATCGAACAAGCAGTACGCCACGCAGGTCATACAGCGCGACAGGCTCGTCGCGGCGCTGCTGAAGGAGGTTGAGGAGAAGTACGCCGACGCCGTGACTGTCACGCACGGCGTGCAGTGCGTCGAATGCGAGTGGACGGGAGCCGGGGGCGCGATCCTGACGCGTCAGCCCACGGAGTGCAGATCGGACGAGCACAAGTCCGGGGACGAGGACGATGACGAGACGTGCGAGGCGCCGGTGATGGACGACGAGGCTGGGGTCAGGGTGACGGTTCCGGTTCCGTTTGTCATCGGAGCTGAGGGCGCGTCCCGTCGCAACGCGGTGATGCGAGCCATGGACGACGACGACGCGTGCGACGCGAAGATGGTTCGGTTCGAGGACACGAACCCGAGGGTGTACAAGACCATTCCCATCAACCTTCCCGAGTCGTACAGGGACGACCTCAACTACAGCGCCAGGACCAAGGGTGGCGTCGCGCTGGAGGCGTTACCCACGAAGGAGGGTCTGCTGGTCGGCATCCTGCTCGTCAAGCCAGGGGACAAGGAGACGTGCGCCAAGCTCGAGTCCAGGGAGAGCCTGAGGAAATACTTCGACGAGGACTTTCCGATGTTCACGGATTTCGTCACCGACGAGGACCTGGAGCTCATGGCCAAGCGGCCGCTGTCTACGTTGCCCACGTTTGCTTATTGCGGTGGCGGCTCTTTGCACAGGCGAGTCGCGGAGGATGGAGACTCGAGCGAGGAGGCTGGCGGCGCGTGCCTCCTCGGCGACAGCATTCACACCGTCAAGCCGTACTTTGGCCTGGGCGTCAACAGCGCCTTTGAGGATGTGACCATTCTGGACGACTGCCTCACCTCCGCGGCGGGTTCCGGGAAGTGGACGGAGGCTCTGGCGGACTACTCCAAGAATCGAGCCGAGGACGCCAAGGCCCTCGTGGACATCTCGCGGTCGTTCGACGGTGGGTTCCTGACGTTCGTGCTTCCTCTGATCCTGGACGGCATCTTCTCCAAGCTCCTGCCCAACGTGTTCATGCCAAACACCATCCAGATGACGCAGAAGTATGACTGGAGATTTAGCCAGGTAGCCAAGCGGAAGAGGCGCGATAGGGCGCTGCAGGTTGCGATACTGGCTGCTGCGCTGGGGGCCATGGGGACAGTCGCGTTCATGGTGGTTAGGACACTGGTGGGGCTGATGATGCGCGCGATGACGGGGGGCTTGGCGGCGTAAAGCGAGCTAGCTACTAGTGTGCCAAAACATTTCTGCGTTTGATGCTTCTGAAAGCCCTATTTTTTTAGCGGGGCATGACAAACCCTCGTTCTAGGGTCCGTTTCTCGTGAGCGACTCTCGCACAGCTGGCCAGTCAGAAAAATGCTCGCGATTTGGTTTTATCCGCTCTGGCTCCCTCTGAGCTGGACTCTTTGGATAGGCTGAGGACCTGCGCGGAACACACGTAAACGCACCCAAACCAGACTTCCCCGTCGGAAACACCTCCACGGAGATGTTCGCACTGACCTCTAAGACCATCGCGCCGGTGAGTGCCATCCCCACGCGCGCGACTCCCCTCCGGACCCCCTGATTTGAGTGCCCGACCGTTAAACCAAAAAACTCGAATTTGTCCGATCTTGGCATCTAGAGGCGGTCTCGCCGTGCGCCCAGGAGGCGCGCGGTCGGTTTTGACCCTAGAACGACCCGTCGGCGATGTTTGTTAGCCACGATACGTGAGCCCGTGGATCGCTCGCGTCGCGCGAAACTCGTCGTGCCGCGATCGACCCGCGCGCGTCCCCTGGCCGCAAATACGCCCTCCTCCCTCCCGAGTCGGTTCCGAGTGACTCACCGATGCCCCCACCCTCACCGCCTCCATTCGTATCGCAGGTGGCCGCGCTCCGCGCCACCAAGGCTTCTTCCGCCAAGTCCCGCGCCGTCGTCGTCACCCAGGCGAAGAAGGACGAGCGCGGCGTCTACATCGGCAAGGGCAAGTGGGTCCAGGACGATGAGAGCAAGTACGCCGCTCGCGACAACTGGTTCACCGGCGGCTGGCCCGGCGGTGAGGTCGGCCTGAAGGAGGGCTTCATCCAGGAGCCCTTCGAGAAGCCCTCCCAGGCGCAGAAGCAGTACGACGAGCTCCCCGACGACGCGAAGGGCGAAGACGACATCTACGTCGGCAAGGGCAAGTACGTCAAGGGCGACGCCAAGAAGTTCGCGGGCAGGGATAACCTGTTCACCGGCGGCTGGGCCGGCGGCGAGGTCGGCCTCAAGAACGCGGAGCAGCTCAAGCTCAAGGTTGGCGACTACGTTCAGATCAAGAAGAAGAGCGGAGGCTTCTTCGGCTTCCTCGGAACCATCACCGGCGGGCCGGCGAAGACGGGCACCGTGAAGAAGGTCGAGGCTGACAAGAGCGGCAAGGTCCAGGTGTCCGTCGCCGTCCTCCCCTTCGACAACGTGGTTGTGTTTAGCGGCGACGAGCTCGAGAAGATTGACGCCAATTGAGCTCCACGGCGCCTCGTCGTCCAAAATTATTTCGATGAAACCCACTTCTTTCAACTAGTATTTCGGCAGGCGGGGAGACTTTGACTTTGCGGCTGTCGCCCGGTCTTGTCTATGAAGCCTCAGCCATGTAAATCAAAATACGTATTATTCACGGACATATGGTATCTCTCGTCGTATTCAGCTCTACTTCGTGGTCCTGGCGCGGCGACCGGGCGAAAAACCGCGATCCATATCCACCGCCGCCAGGCCTCATCCGTCTTGATGGTGTGCTACTGGTATCTGTTGGTACAGCCGTCGCGTCTCCTTGGATCTGCGACTTCCTCGAGCCGCGCTCACACGGCGCGCTCGTTCATCCCCTCGAGTCAACACTCAATCTTCGCCACTCTCGTTCATCCCTTGATGACGCCCATCTCCCTGAGCTTGGTGGCGATGTTGATCATGCTCCCGAACCACGCCACCGCCCTGATGGCGGCGATCTCCGGCTTGCCGTTGCGCACCTCGCGACCCGCCCATATCCTAACCTCCGTGGACGCGAGCATCAGCGCCAGGTCCGTGGCCGATGACGATCGCACGAACGGGTTGTTGGGTAAACAGACGTCCTTCGCCTCGACGCCGTTCTTGGCCGCCTCCATCGCGACCCGCGCGAGCCGCTTCGGGTTGTGCGCCACGAGAAAGTGAACGAGGTTTTGAAACCACACGCGGCTGTACGCGTTGAGCCTGTCCCGCGCCTTGAAAGAGAACCAGAGCTTGATCCTCGAGCGAAGGGGACGGGCGGGGACGCGGTACCTGGCGGCGCAGACCCTGCAGTTGGTCTCGCGGTTGCCCTTGGTTCGCATGGAAACCTTTTGCCACTGGCGGAGGCACTTGGTGTGCACGAACTCCTGTTTTGGGATTGAAAAAATCGAAAAGGGTCAGCGGTGGCACGTGGGTCACTTGTTGGAGGGGGGTCAGCCAATGCGTGGTCGAGATGATTGCCACGTCAGATTTTCGTATGACGGTTCAGTCACCCAAGGGCCTGCACTGCAGACTAATTTCGCAATTCTGCCCCACAGCATTTTTCATCGTTCGCGCGGGAGTTATTTTTTCACGGTTGTCTTCCAGAGGGGGGAGGGTCGCGGGGGGGTTTTGGTCTCACCTGGGAGCCGGTGCAATCGCACGGGGCGATGAGCTCGCCGCGCTCGGGGCCCGCGAAGCAGAACCTGCAGGAGTTCGTGGGCTCGCAGAATCGGCAGTTGATTTCGTCCTCCTCCTCCTCGTCACGCGCCTCGGGAAGATCGTTCTGGTCGAGAATGTCCCCGGGAACCTCCTTCGCCAGTGTGAAGAGACAAGAGTTGGAGCAGCACCTTTTGGGAGGCTTGGGAGGCTCCTCCATCTCGAGGTCGAGAGCCTCGTTATCGGCGACGCAATGGTTGCGAAGCTCCCAAAGCGTCAAACCGGTGCCCATGAAGATGAGTCCCGCGCGCGACATGGCCGCCGCGTTCGCCGGGATGCCGCGGTTTTTTTTTAGTTCGAGAGGACCCGACTCTTTCCCGCGGGATCAACTCCGAAGACCGCGCCGGGACGTATCGTCGCGACGTCGAAACCGTCGGCACGTCGCGCTCGTGAACAAACGACGCGATGCGACGAAGATGCGGGCGCGGGATCGATCGTGGCCGATCGCGCGTCTCGTTGTGGCCGCCGCGCAGCGGTCGACCAACTCGATATTCACCAGCTTGAAAACGGCGCGAAAGGAGATCTTTGAGAACTCGCGTTCACCACTTTTGCCACGGTGGCGTTCGCCAGGGCGCGTTGAAGCTCTGGTGGTATCCGGCGCGTCTCCGGCTGCTTTACAACGGCGCGCGAGGCTTTCTATGTACAGTATCGATCGTCCGCCGACGCCCGCAGCTCCGCCGCCGCCCTACGCGTCGCCGCCGTATCGAGCGACGTGTCCCAGCGCTCTGCGAGCCAGCGCGGTTGTGTCTCGCAGCGGTCGCGTCCACGACGACTTTTTCGCCTTTGTCTCACAGCTGGCGCGCGCCTCCCGTTCGCGCTGGTAGGCGTCGTACCACCGTTCGCTGCTGTGCTTCCACACCGACTTTTCCCTCTCCTGCTCGTCGACGTCGCGCCTCAGCTGCTCGCCGAACGCGATCGCCTCCGCCAGTCGCGTCTCGAGCTCGGCGACGTCCCTTTGCGCCGACGACGGCTGTGTTTTGAGGCGCTCGTTCTCCGTGCGCGAGCCGAGGAGTCTCGCGGCGCACAGCTGTGCGTCGTCACGAACGGCACACGCGTCGTCGTCGTCGCGCGCGGGTAGCTCGGGCATGGACGTCGGGAGTTTACGTTCGCGGTCGTCCACCGCGTCGAGACGCGCGGGGCAGTCGGGTTGGAGCCGGCGCGCCAGCTGTGTCGCGCCGGGCGTCGCGGCGGCCGCGGCGCACAGCTGTGCGACGGGGGCGGGCGCGGCGATCAAGGCGGAGTGACCCGCGGTTCCGTGCACCCCCGCGGTTGGCCCGTACGTCGCGCACCACGCGAGTATGACGATCGCGGCGACGGCGACGCACGCGGCCGGGAGGAAGAACCTCGCGGGGCCCAGAGACCTGACGAGCGCTCGCCAGTCGTCGCGCGGGGCCGGGGCTGAAAGTTCCCGCGAAAAAATCCCACCCGGCGCGTCGTTATCCGCGAGATTCTCGCCGGCCAGTCTCCGGTCGTCTTCGCCGGGGAGGCGCGCCTTCGCGGTCGAGCCGCGCTTGACCGCGGCGAGCAGGGCGACGAGGTCGGATGCCGCTCGGGAGGCGCCCGCCGTGAGGGATTCCTCGGCGAGCTTGAGCCACTGGTCCACCCCGGAGGGGTGGTCGTGGTCGTTGCCCATGCCCGGACCCGGTCGTTGCTCGTACGAGGCGGAGTGCCTGGGCGGAAACCTGGAGATGACGCCCGCGTCGAGGTCTTCGAAATCGTCCGCGACGTTGGAGTTGGAGCTCGAGTCGACGCGGGCGAAAGGACCGGCGGAAAACCGGGTCGGGGTCTCGGGCGCGGCCGGGGAGGACGCGCGTCGTGGCTCGACACACATTCCGCTGCTTTTGTGACCAGCATGCTGAAACGCGAGGGGCTCGCGCTCGTCGTCGGAATCGGGCGCGGACGGAGGGTTTAGCTCCTCCCAGTCGTCGAGGCTGTCCATGCTGCCTTCCTTGCGAGAACCCAACGCGTCCGCGCGCATCGGGGCGGACATGGCGCTCACGGGCGTTGGTATCTCTGGGCGTCGTCTGCAGAAAAAGGAGGCTACTTGTGCGAGATGATTGGTTCAAAATCTTTCGTCAGTGCAGTGTGAGTCATCGTCATCAGCCGTGCAGTCGGAGCGGCGCGCGCCGCTTGCGGGAGAGCGTTAGGGATGTCGGGCTGGAGGTTTAGAACACCAGCCGCGGAGGTCGACCCCGAGGTGCTGCGGAAGGAGGAGGAGGGTCTGATCACGCTCATGAAGGAGCGCGCGCTGGTGCGGTGCAGGGAGACGCAGAAGGACTACTACGAGTGCGTCAAAGGGAGGACGATCAGCATCGCGTGGGCGTGCCGGGATACCGCAGCGGCGATGAACGATTGTCTGCACCAACACACGAACGACACCTCGCTGGACGAGTTGAAGCAGCGATGGGTGAAGGCCGGGCGCCCGTCCATCGCGGACAGGGACTCGCGATTCGCCAAGAGCTATCTCAAAAGCTGATGAGCTCTCTGGTGAATTAGGTTTAGTAGCGCTGTAGATTAGCCACAGCTCCCGCCTACGCTACTGACGTTAACTCTTCTCTACCCGCTGATCCTCGGGTATGAACTCCTTCTTGATGCCGCCGGACAGACCCTTGAGCTTGCGATCGAGCAGCGCCTCCATCAGCAAGCCACCCACGACCCTCTTTCCGAGGCCCATGATGGAGTCCATCGCGCCGTCCAACTCGGTCACCAGCGGAGCCATCTTGGGGTGCTCCACCATCAGCCCGCCCGCGCAGTTCATGCACTCGCCCTCATTCACGAGGAACTCCACGATCTCCTCCGGGACCGGCGCGAACGTCACGGTGCTGCGGTCGAAGGCCACGCACCTCCCGCCGGTCTCGAGGTCGGTCACCACGATGGCGCCGACGGTTGACGGCGCCGATACTCCATACCCGCGGATGAACTCCCTGGCCTCGTCCTTCGACTCGGGCTTCTCCCGCACCACGCCGTCGTGCACCACCACCTGATCGCACGTCACGAGCATGGTGTCCTTGGCGATGGGCCACTGGCCGTCCATGTCGGGACCGAGCTCCGCAGCCATCTTCCTCACGATGGCGTCAGCCTTCGCGACGGCGATGGCCATGACGAGGTCCTTGGGGGAGTCGGTCCTGTCTCCGATGGCCTTCTCGTCGATGTCAGCGACGGCGACCTCGTACGGGATACCCATCTCCTTGAGGATCGCCTTGCGCGTGAACGACTTGGACCCGAGGATGACGCTGATCCCGGCTTCCTTCAGCGCCGCGGCGGTCAGCGCGTCCGCGGATGTCTGGCCGCCGGTCGCCTTGCCGACGGACGCCTCGCCGCCGTACCCGTCCTTCGCGTCGTTCGCGTCCCCGCCCTTCTTACCTTTGCCCTTGGCGGACATGGCGACCGAGCGGGACGGGGACCGGGCGGCGATCGAGCGTCGAACCGCGGGCGCGGCGCGGGCGAGCAGCGGGACGAGCGTCGCGCGCATTTAGGTGTGATCGATCGGGTCTCCACGGCAACGCGGTTTCCCCTCTCGCAAACGAGACGAAGGGTGCCTAGAGGACACACGCTGACGCGCATCGCAGGCCCTCGGCGCGTCCCTCCGAGCGGGTCCGGCTCCGTGGACATGATCCAAACCGCGCACACCGCGCGGTCTCGTCCCGTCGCCGCGCATCGTCGATCGCTCACGGGCTCGCTCGCGCGCAAGGCGCGCGCGGTCCGCGGTTGGCACACCAAAGCCACGGGCGACGACAACCGGGACGTGCCCGGCGGGCTTCTGGCCGGGGGTCTGAAGAACGCGCTGGGGTTCTTCAAGGCTCGGATGGACGAGATGATGGAGGACGAGGAGGAGGCTTCGGTGACGCGCGTGGTGCAGCGCTCGCGCGACGACGACTCCGTCGCGTCGTGGTCGATCGACCTCAGCGTGTTCCTGAGGGAACCCACGACGCCGCTCTCGGCGAAGGCTGCCGCGCGCGTGGAGCGCGTCTCCCTCGGGATGGAGTGCGAGTTCGCGGAGAGGGACGCGGGGGTGTACCCGAGCAGGGGCGGCGCGGGAGTGCGGGGCAGCAGGTACTTCGTCGACGACGGTCTGAGCGATCCGTCGGGTGCCGACGCCACCCCGGGGTTCTTCTGGCTCGCGGACGAGCCCGGGTACTTCAAGTTCACCCTGCGACTGAACGAGCCCGTGGTGGCGTCGGGCCGCACGGTGCTCCCCGCGGGGGACGTCTACTTCAACGCCAAGATCGACGACGAGCGGCGCGGCGGCGGCGACACAGCTGGCGACGGAGGAGGTGAAAAAAAGTCGGTTCGGATGACGTCGGGGGTGGCGACGATCAAGAGGGACGTCAAGGCGTCGTTCCTCGGCGCGGACTACAGCGGGATAATGGCGGAGTACATCGTGGTGGGCACGTTCACGGGCACGAGGCGGAACTGACGATACGACGGGGGCGACGTTTGGACAGGCGACGGGTCGCGAGAGTTTGGCCACCCCTTGAAACTACTCATCTTATTACGACGTCCACTGCTACTAGCTAGTTGTGTCCAATGCCTCCCATGAACTTGCTCGGGTCGGGCGCGGCGCCGTTGAACTCCGCGCCCGAGAAGTCGAACCCCGGGTGCTCCTCCGCGAACCTCTCCTTCATCAGCCGCGCCTTCTCCGCCTCCTCCGCCGCGGGATCCAACATCCCGTGCCCCTTGAACAGGCTGACCCACGGCCTTCCCTTGTGGAGCTTGGTCATCTGTATGTGCAGCTCGCCGTCCTCCAGGGTCCAGAAGCTGTCGGCCGCTTTGACCGCCTCCGTGAGCTCGTGGTGCAGGTACGGCGGGTTGCCCTTGATGCCGAACTTGACGGACGTGCTCGTCACCTCCACGTCGAGGATCTTCGCCTTGACCCCGGGCGGCGTGCGCACGTAGAAGTTGCACTCGTCGAGGGTCTGATCCCACTCGTACACGACCCTACCCTCGTGCGTATACGCGTGTCGTGTCGTGGGCGCGAGCTTATCCCCCATCGCGCAGGTAAACGTTCAGGTCCAACGACGGTGCCCGCTGAAGTGTGACGACGATCGACAAGGGTTCAACGAGATTTCTACGTGACGAGACGGTTGTTACGCTTCGTTCTGTGCTTGCTATGAAATCCTACGTCCTAAGTGCACCTGTATCGGCGTCGGCTACATCGATCTAATATACACGACCTAATCGCTCACAGCACGCTGCTGTCGCTCGCCATGATGTACCCAGCATGGGCGAGCGCGGCAATCAGCGATGCCCCGTATAGCCTGTTCCTCAAAGTCGGGTTATGGTTGAACCCGATCCGAATGAGCGGTAGCATCGGAGCGTATATCAGCGGGACCATGAGCTTACGCTGAATCGAAGCCTTACGCGCTTCGTTCAGCTCCTTCCACTGGTCCACATCGTCCTTACCGTCCGCCATCGCGCCGTGGAAAGTGTGAAGGTGACGTGAGGAATCTTATTGAAAATTTTGAACTTTTAGTTACTGCAGCGCCGAGATCGACTGCGCCGCCGCAGCCGCCAGCTTCGCGTGCTCGACGTCCGGGTCGACGGCGGCCGGCGGGGCCCCCCAGAGCATCTTGAAGATCTGGACGCTCAGCTTGGGGATGCAGATCATGAGCTGGTCGTTATCCTGCTGGATGACGCCCCTCTGCTTGTTGCCGCTGTTTTCCCATCCGCCAAACTCGGCGCTCTGAGAGTTGTACACCTCCTCGAACCCGGCGCAGTTCTCCCACTGTCCTCCGATGGCGACGCCGTACATGCCCTGCTCGTCCCACTGCCCGTCGCCGGCGTTGACGACGACGATGAGTCGCTCCTTCTCCCCGGTCTCGTCGTTCTGGTAGTACCTCTCGCAGGCCAAGATGCCGTTGTTATCGTCGCGGTGCGTTCGCTTGTAGTCGCCCATGGTGAGCGCCTTGTGTTTGACCCGGACCTCGTTGGCAGCCTTGACGTGGGCCATGCCCTGCTTGGCGTACAAGGCCCCGTTGTCCACGCCCTTCTCGGCAATCATGTTGAGCAAACCCCAGTCGAACTTTGCGTCCTCGTCGACGTGCCAGTGACCGTCCTGGTGCGTCTCGGTGCCCATGAACATCATGGGCAAGCCCTGGCCGGCGCACATCACGCCCCACCACAGCCGAGCCGTGGCCCTCGCGCGCCACTCCATCCGGCCGCCGAACCTGCCCACCCAGTGACCGAGGTCGTGGCTGTGACCCGGTCGCTTCCCGCACTGGTCGTGGGAGCCGAGCAGGTACTTGACGCACTGCGCGTTGCCGCCGTACCCACCCTTGAGTCGAACCATGTACTCGAGCTGGTCAAAGTTGCCGTTGTACTGCCACGTCATCGCCGCCGCGTCGTCGCACCCGCTCAGAAGCCACACCGAATCCGCGCCGAGATCGTGAACCACGAACGCGCCCTCGGGGTTGTGCTCGGCGACGACGAACCTGTCGGGGTAGTCCTCCCTCGCGCGCCTCGTCACCTCCTTGCACAGGTCCGGGGACATGGAGTGCGCCGAGTCGATTCGAATGCCGTCGCAGTTGTACTCGCCCAGCCACGTGTCCACGACGCCGGCGAGGTAATCCTTAACCTCCTGCTTCCAGAACGCGAACCCCTGGCCCCAACCCGTGTCGCCCGAGCGCTCGAAGTAGATCCCGCCGTTTTCGTTGGGACCCCAACCGTCGTACTCCCACAAGGAGTTACCGTTGGCGGCGCCGTGGTGGAGGGCGCAGTCCACGAAGACGGCGATGCCCCGCTTGTGCGCCGCGTTGACGAAATCGGCGAAATCGTCGGGCGACCCGTACGGTCCGTGGACGTTGTGCATCATGCGCGGGTTGTATCCCCACGCGCCGCCAAACTCGGTGACGGGCAGGAGCTGGACGGCGGTGAAACCCATCTCGGCGATGTGGTCGAGCTTGCGAACCAACGCGACGAAGGTTCCGGGTTCGGTCCCCAGATTGGGGTCGTTACGCCCGGTGAAGGTGCCGACGTGGAGCTGGTAGATGACGAGCTCCTCCTTCGGCCTGCGCTGGAACGGCAGCCAGTTGAACTTCCGAGGGTCCCAGATGTAGCAGACGTCGGTGTCGAACTCGGCTTCTCTCGCCCACGGGTCGCGGCGGGTGAACGCGTGCCCGCCCGGCATGGTCACCTCGAAGGCGTACCTCCACCCGTGTCCAACCTGCTGAACCTCGAGCCGCCAGCACCCATCGTCGCCGCGGTTCATCTCGTACCGCGTGGGCTCAGGGAGGGGCGCGTCGCGGTCGAACGGTCGCAACGGATCGGGTTTACCGCCGTATATGCACAGGGTCATCATCTCGGCGTGCGGAGCCCAGACGCCGAAGTGGGTGCCGATGGAGGTGACGTTGGCGCCCAGGCGGCTCCTCGCGATCGTGTCCGGGTGCTCCGCGAGGGCAGCCTGCGCCTCGGGGGTCTCGGCGTAGGCGGCAGCCTCGGCCTCCTCCGCCGCGGAGGCCTGGGCGATGAGATCGTCGGCGCTGAGCTCGAACTTTCCGATGGCGGGTCCCGGCGGCGGCGGCGCCTTCCCCTCGGCGCCAATCTTCACCGGCCCGCTCGCAACCGTCTTTCTGGCCTGCGCGAGGATGGAATCGCGGATACCCCCGCTGGTGTCCTGGTTGAGCCTCTCCTCGATCTTGGCGCGGGCGATCGCCGCGTTCGGGTCCTCGGGGACGGCCTGTTTCTGCGGCGGCGGTGTGGGCGTCCACTTGGGAACGTTCTCGGGCGCGATTCCCGGTTGGGGTGGGGAAGCCGCCGGCGCCGACGCCGTCGCCGGCTCGACCGTCGCGGGTTCGAATCCGGGCGGGGGCGGGGGCGGAGGCGGGGTCTCGCGCCCGGGCGCCTCGTTTGGCACGGCGAACCCCGCCTGGTCGAGGGGCGCGCCCTGCGCGGCTGCGGCGGCGAGCCGCTCGTTTTTCTCGGCGGCTTCGTACGCGTCAGCCGCCGCCGCGAGCTTCGCCGCCGCCGCCGCGTACGCCGCCGCCGCCGCGTCAGCCTCGGCCTGCGCGGCAGCCTCCTGCTCGGCCTGTTCTTGTGCGGCTGCGGCGGCTTTGGCGCGAGCAGCCTCGAGCTGCAGCTCGAGCTGGCGTTCCTCCTCGGCGGCGGCGGCCACCTCGGCGGCTCTCCGCTTCTTGTCCTCGAGGTTCTTCTGCGCGGCGGCGAGCCGCTCGGCGGCGGCGGCAGCCTCGGAGTCCTCGAAAGCGGCGGGGGGAGCGGCGGGGACGGGGGTACCCACGCCGGCGATCGCGGCGGCGGGGTCCATCCCCGCGGCGACGGCCTCCTGCGCAGCCTTCTCCTGGGCCTCCACCAGCGCCGCTTGCTCGGCGGCGAGCCTGCGAAGTTGCTCAGCCTTCTCCGCGGCAACCGCGCGGGCGCGTTCCTCGCGCTTCTGCGCGAAGAAAGCCTCGCGCTTGGCGGCCTGGTCCGCCGCAGCGCTCGGGTCGTTGATGTCATCGATCAGCGACGCGTTCTGCGCGGCGAACGCTTCGTATTCAGCCTCGGCGGCGGCGGCCTCGGCCTGGGCCTGAGCCCTGGCTGCCGCCTCGGGATCGACGGCGGTCGGGGCGGATTGCGCCGCGGGGGTGGGCGGGGCCTGGGGCTTGGCGTCGTCCTCGGGTCCCTCCTCGGGCCTCTTGCCGCCGTTGTACAGGATGAACATCTCGGTGCCGAGCTCCGAGCGTAGGAGGCGATCGATGAGGTCGCTCTTGCTGCCGGAGGTCTTGACTCCCTTGATCTTGCACATCGGTTTGAGCTCGGCGATTGTACTGGCGCGGAGCTCGTTACGTCGCGCGCAGACGCGCTCGTACTCCTCGCCGCCCTCCTCGTCGAACTCCCCGACGGCGGCGATGCGCGGGCCCATCAAACCCGCGGCGATGACGCGCGAACGCGACGTAATCGTCGCGTTCGTTGCTTTTCTGTCGCTCCGCCCGTGAGTCGGATGGGCGGAGGCGCCGCTTCGGGGTGCGCGAGCGGATTGCGAGGGTTTGCGCGCGCCGCCCGCCGCGAACGGGCGGGCGAACGCGGCACAACCCACAATCCTCGCGATTGGCGCGGACATCGCGTGGGGAAAGGCTCCACTCGGCGTCGCGGCCGTCACAATGCGCGGCGTTCGCCAACCTTCTCCCCGGCGGGATTATTGTCCTCGTGCGTGACAGGGCTGACTCATCTGCTCATGCTTTTTTCGCGGTTTTTTTCGCGAACCAGGAATAAACCCTCGTTTTCGCCCCGATTCGTCGATACCCTAACAGTGAGAAACCTATTTGCCCGGGCCAGTCCCGGGCCCACGTTCGCTCGACGAACATTGGCACATTTTGGAGCCACTCGAGCCAGGAGGTTCAATCATTTTGAAGGAGCGTCAGGATGGACGAGTTTGTCGAGGCGCCCGCCGCGCCCCCCCCCGCGCCCGCGGAGGAGGACTTCTTCGCGGCCGCGCCCGCGCCCGTGGAGGCGGCGGCGACCGAGAGTTTCGAGGAGGCCGCGCCCGCTCCCATGCCCCCGAGCGCGAGCCAGGGCAGCGCCATGGACGAATTCTTCGCCGAGGGTTCCCACAGCGCCCAGTCGCTCCCGTCCGATCCGGATCTGTTCGCCGCCGCGCCCGAGCCCCAGGCTGCGGAGGATGACTTCTTCCAGGCGCCACCTCCCGCCGCGGCGCCCCTCGCGGCGGAGACCTTCGCGGTGAGTGAAAACACCGCGGCGTGGAAGGCGGAGGCTGCCGCGGCGATCGCGGACAAGTCCGCCGCGGAGAAGCGCGAGCTGCAGTCCATCCGGGAGGAGGCTCAGGCTGAGAGGGATCTGATGTACTCGCAGAGGGAGAAGCAGCTCACGGCGGCGCACAAGGCTAACCGCGAGCGCGAGGTGCAGGCCCAGACCGACTACAAGGGCCAGGGCTGGGAGGGCGTTAACGCGCTCATCTCGGGCGAGGGCAAGACCTCCGCGGACCTCGGGCGGATGCGCCAGATCATCACACGCCTCAAGCACAGCAAGCCAGCGAGCTCGCCGTCGGGGATGTTCTCCACATGATTTTTGGAGAGCGAGAGATCTGAAAGGGACAGTAGAAGGGGAAAACCCTCGTAGCCGATGAAATGTATCACTTTTGAAACCAAACTGGCGGTCAAAATTCGCTCGGTCAGAAATCGCGTCATCGGGTCTCGTGACGGTTTTTCGTAAAACGTGGCGCACCGAAAGGAAGCGACACACAATACCACTGCGCCGCCGACGACGCATGCTCTCGAGCCTCCGTCATCGAATCGCGCTCGCATCCTCATCGGTACCCTCACTCGCTCGTCGCCCTCGCCCGTATCGCCCGCGTACCTACCGCTCCATCGTCGTTCACCGTCGCGCGATGGCGAAGGTTGACGAAGCCATGACTCCCGGCGAGACCGCCGTCGCGGACGTCTCCAAGGACGGCGCTTTCGTCCGTAAGGATGCCATCTTCCGCAACAGGATCACTCCCGACGGTCCGTACACCCCCGAGAGCGGGCGGTACCACCTCTACGTCTCCTACGCGTGCCCGTGGGCGTGCCGCACGCTCTCCCTGCTCCACCTCAAGGGACTCACCCAGCACGTCACGGTCTCGTCCGTGCACCCCACGTGGCAGCGCACGAGGCCCGACGACCCGGACGATAAGCACGCCGGATGGTGCTTCGTGGGCACAGACGGCGCGTCCGTCTCCGGGCCCTCGGGCGTCGGTTCGTTCCCCGGCGGACCGTCGTATAACTGTACCCCGGACCATCTCTTCGAAAGTACATTCGTTCGCGACGTGTACGACCGAGCCATGGGCGGCGCGGCGGTTGGCACCCGATTCACGGTGCCCATCCTGTGGGACAAACAGACGAACACGATCGTGAGCAACGAGAGCAGCGAGATCATCCGCGACCTCAACTCGCAGTTCAACGCGTTCGCGGACAACAAGGAGCTGGACCTGTACCCCGAGGCGCTCAGGCCCGCCATCGACGAGGTCAACGAGTGGGTGTACCACGGCATCAACAACGGCGTGTACAAGTGCGGATTCGCGACGTCGCAGGGGGCGTACGACGCCGCGGTGACCGAACTGTTTCGCTGTCTGGACAGGTGCGAAGATATCTTGGGTAAGCGTAGGTACATAGCCGGCGACGTCCTGACCGAGGCGGACGTCCGGCTCTTCCCGACGCTCGTGAGGTTCGACGAGGTGTACGTGGTGTACTTCAAGACGAACAAAAAGTTCATCCATCAGTACCCGAACCTGTGGAACTACGTCAAGGACGTGTACCAGACACCCGGGATGAGGCACAGCGTCAACATGTGGCACATCAAGACGCACTACTTCACGTCGCACCCCGTGCTCAACGCCAACGCCATCGTGCCAATCGGACCGGACTTGAACCTGGACGAGCCCCACGACAGGCACAGGTTCGGCGCCGCCAAGTAGCTAGCGCACGCGATCGACGACACTCGCGATGCGCCGGCTGGTTATTAGCGATTGGCTGGTTATTAGCGATTGGCTGGTTATTAGCGTTTCGAATCAATTCAACGCGCCGATGGAGTAAAAGTACACCGAGAGCAACCTCGCCGCCTCGCGCAACCTCAAGCCTCGGGCGTATCCTCCCTCATGAACGCCCCGGGGAGGAGGACCCGCGTCTGGACGTTCTCTCTCGCGCGGCGTAACCTCCCGACGCCCCCTCCTCCTCCTCCACTCGCCGCCACCACCGAACGCCGCGCGGCTCTGACCCTGTGCCACCTCAGCACGGGAGCGAGCGCGCCTCCGCTCTGACCCACGCAAAACTCGAGGAGCGCGCTGCCGTAGGTTTCGTTGCCGTGCGTCAGCTCCAGTAAACCGAGGGTCTGAAGGACGTTGGCCTTTGCGGAGTTGTCACCGAGCGCGGCGATGGCCCGATGCAGCACCCTCCTCGCGCGGAAGACGCTCTCCCTGCTCACAGAGACGTCGGTTGAGGCGACCATGCCGGGCTGGAGCCTCGACACGACCTCCTCGCCTCCCCTCGGCCGCTTGACCATCTGCGCGTAACTTATCCACGCCTTGACGTCGTGGGGCGCGCTCGCGAGGTGTGCCTCTGCGGGTCGGGAGGTGGGCGAGGTCAGCCCGCGTCGGTTAGCGAGATATTTTCATGTGAGCTCAGGAACTAAGGGACGCGCGTGGTTCGGGCGCGCACCGAAGGCGTTTTGGGCATCGTCCACCCGTCCATGGCGCCATGCGTGTAACGCACGTTCGTATCCGTCCGCGAGCGGCGCCGCGCGGCGGCAGACGACGCGCCCGATATTCACAGGGCCGCTCTCGAATCCCGGTCCAGCAGCAGTTGCCGTTACCATTAAACTCCCGTGCGGAGGCTTGGCGCGGCGCGTCCTCGAGGGTCTCTCCGCGATCCCGGATAGCGATAATGTGGGGAAAACTCGCGTAACCGCCGCCTGCATCTTCCCACGCGTATTTGTCGCGCCTCGCGCCGCGGTTCTTGTGTGTGCGGGGCGCGTGTCAAAAGTGCGCGAGCGGGCTTCTGGCACACGCCTCGATTCTGTTTCCCGCGAAAAATGTGAAGATTTTGAATCCGGTTTCAAGATTCAAAGCAGATGTCGGTCAACAAACTGTCACTGACCCACATCGAATCCGGAATGGCTTTCAATCCTTGTTTCAAACGCCCGCTAACAAAACTCTCAGAAGTTGATGCCGACCTTGTCGAACTGCTGGCGAACTGAGTTGGGCACCATGTCCCCCATCTGGCCCAGCGCGCCGCTCAGTTGCGAGTACCCACTCTTCGCCGCGCCGCTCACGGCCTCGGTGAACCCTCCGACGATGCCCTGCGCCTCGGCGTCGCCCTCCGGCGGCGGCTCCGGCGCCCTCACCACCGAGTGCCCCACGCAGAGCAGGAAGCCGCCGGTGAGTCCTCCCATGAGGACCTGCGACACGTTCGTGGCGATCATGAGCACGAAAGCGGAGAACATCACCATGGCAACGGCCTGCGCCCTGAGCGAGTACGTCTGGCCGTTGTAGTGGAACTCCGAGGCGCGCACGTAGAAGACCCAGACCCACAGCATGGCCAGCGCGGCGATGACCATCAGGGAGAAGGGCTTCGTGACCACGCACGCGACTGCGACGAAGAGCAGGACGAGGGTGTAGTTGTATCCGAAGTCGTTGGTGTTGCGCCTGAAGCGGTGCAGGGCGTCGCCGACGGACTCGGGGCAGCTCAGCTTACGGATGTCAACCTGCGGGCGGGGAGCGAGAACCGTTAGAGGACATTTCGAAGATTTATCGGACGCGGTGGCGCACCAGCATGAGCCAGGGTGAGGACCGGATCCAGAGTCCCTTGACGGCGGTCAGGATCTTGTGTGCCACAGCCAACGCCACTCCGGGAAGGCCCAGCGCCTTGGCCTTCCCGTCCTCGTCCCCGTCATCGATGCTGCGTGTTCGCGCGTGCATGGCTTCTGTGGTCCTTTTTTTTTCTGGCTGGTCGGGATCGTCGCGTGGGAAAACCAAACGGACCACTCATCGGATCGGCACTTCGAGACGAGCAGCGAGCACCTCCTCATCAGAGCGTCCACCATGGGCAAAGACAAGAAGCGCGAGGCCAAGAACACAGCCGACACGCTCGGGATGTCCTCGACGGTGCGCATCATCCCGCCGTATGCCTCCACGTCGCCGACGCTTCGGCTCGTCCGCCACCACGTCCCTTTTCCCAGCCGCGGCCCGATCGATCGAGCGAGATCTGGCAGCCCCGTCGACTGACTCCACGCCGCCCACCCCTCCGCGAACATGCAGGAGCGCATCCTGAAGCGAATCCATGAGCTCTACGAGAAGGGTCTGAACCCCGGGTCCGATGGCTCCGTCGGCCTCCTCTCCATCGCGGCGGACCCCTTGCTCCAGCTCAAGATTTACAAGCCCCGCAAGAAGGTGAACGTGATGCTCATCGGAAATCATAGCGCCGGAAAGTCGAGCTTCATCAACTGGTACATCGGGGAGAGCGTGCAGACCACGGGGGTGGCCATCGAGACCCGCGGGTTCACGTTCGTCACCTCTGGACGCAAACGCGATACCCTCAAGGGAGACGCCACCTTCGCCTTCTACGACCACATCAACGGGTTGTCCAAGTTCAAAGGCATCTCCGAGAACGTCTTCACCGAGATATCCACCTCCAAGGACAGGAACTTCTCGTGCGTCGACCTCGTCGACTCCCCGGGACTGGTGGACGGCGAGATGGAGTACCCTTTCGACGTCACCGAATCCATCGTCTTCCTCGCGGACCACGTCGACTTGATCCTCTGCTTCTTCGACCCGATCGGCCAAGCGCTGTGCAAGCGCACCATGAGAACAATCGAGAGGCTCAACGAGCACCACGCCGAGAAGCTGGCGTACTACATGAGCAAGGCCGACCAGGTGGAGAAGGAGCACGACAGGCAGAGGGTGCTGATCCAGATCACCCAGAACCTGGCGGGTCGCATCAAAAACTCTCACGCCTTCAAGCTTCCCACGATATACCTCCCCCGCGATGACCTCGCCGTGCCGATTCCCAACGCCCTCGAGGAGGTGTGCGACGACATCGACAAGGCCATCCGCCTGACCGTGCAAAAGAACCTGACGACGATGCGGGACGACTGCGACGCGATCGTCGCCGAGATTGCCAACGCGCGCGAGCTCAACGGCAGACGACGGAGGGATAACGCGAGCGCCACGGCGAAGGGGTGGGCGCTGATGGTGTTTGGTTGGGTCGTGCTCGCCACGCTCTTCTACGTCGCCGTGCTGGAGGCGTGCGCGACCAAGCCGGTGACGACCGCGCTCAGGACCCACGCGCTCCCGGCGCTGGCGACGCAGCCGGTGTTCAGAGATCTGGTCGAGGGTTTGCTGCCGGACGGGGGGCGGCGGTGGTTCGGCGTGGAACACGGCGGCGCGATGGCGATGGGCGTCCTCGCGGTGACGTTTTTGATTATTCAGTTTGTGAAGTCCAGGGTTTGGAAACTCTCGCCGACGATGACGAAGAAGGACGCCAAGAGGCTGGCGGGTTACGAGACGTACGTCAAGGAGGTGAAGGCCGTGCGGGAGGAGCTCTACAAGGAGTACTTCAAGCAGATTCACGACAACGCGTGACGGGAGAGATTCCAATTTTTATTCCCTCTACGATTTAACGAGACGACTAACTGATTCTTTCCCCTAGTGCTACTCGTGCCTCAGCCACACGTGCACCATCCCACCCCGGTGCCTGACGAACGTTCCTCCCTCGTACTCCTCCTCCTCCAGGTCCGGGGCCTTCTCGACCGTCGCGGCCATCCCCAGGTCGGTCGCGAATTTCACCAGCCGTTCAATCACCGCCTCGCCGCTCTCGCCCGGCCAGTCCCGCACGGGCAGCGTGAGCCACGCCACGCCCGGTCTCGCCAACCGTTTCGACAGCGTGTGCGCCAGCGCCTTCGGCAGCGGATCCTCGTAGCACACGTCGCTGCCCAGGATCACGGCGAACGTCTCGTCCGTCGCCAGCGCCCGATCTCGCGCCATCGCCGCGAAGCTGTTAGCGTCGCCGCCCGAGCAGCTCCCGTCGCCGCCCACCGGCCTCGCCGACTCCTCGCTCAGCCCCGGGACGGACGCGAGCCACTCCAGGTGTCTCACGCGTAGTTCGCACCCGCGCGACGCCTCCGCGTTGAGCTCCACGGACTTGTCCAGGTTCGAGAGGAGACCCGGGAGGTAGTCCGTAAACGTGACCCGTCGGGCGCCCAGCCTCGCGGCGAGGAAGCCGACGACGCCGCACCCCGCGCCCACTTCCAGCACGTCCGCGCCGTTCAGTCCGATCTCGCCGTGTCGCGCGAGCAGCTCCCGGCACATCACCACCCCCGACGCCCACACCCTCCACCCCAATCCTCCCTCCACGTAGTCCGTCTCGTGCACCGCGATGGAGTGTTCGCCGAAGGTTTGCGTCCGCGTCCCCGGGCCGCGCGCGGTGTACCCCGAGCACGACGCGAGGACGGACGCGGCGATGTCCACAGCCTCTTCATCGTCCCACGCGAGCGCCTTACGCAACCGGTCCACGCCGCCGTGACGCTTGAGCTCCTCTACGCAAGCTGCGAAAAGGTGGTGGGCACCGTCAGATTCGTGTCGGCGGCGGAAGAATGGCGGGTGGGGGCGCACCTTCGCACGTCACCGCGGTCTGAAGCTTGCGCAGGGAGGCGAGTCGTTTTCCGACGTCCGCTCTGTCCCAAAAGAGCGAGTCGCACAACGACTCGACCTCGGAGAGTAGCTCCATCGCGCACTCGCGACGCGGAACAACTCTGACGCGCAGCCCACTCAGTGGAGCACGAAAGACACGAAGCTTCAGACGGTTAGTATTAGCCAACACTCGCGGTTCTACGCCTTCGCCTCGAGCCACACCACGACCTCGCAGAACCTGCTGCCGGGGAAGTGGTCGAACAGCGCCATTCGCCGTACCTCGTGCGTCTTACCCAGCGTCGACTTCAAGTCCCGAGCTAAACTCGCACAGTCGCACGCGACGTACAGCACGGACCCGAACCCGGCGACTAACGCCAAAGTATCCTCGTCTAAACCCGCCCGCGGCGGATCCACCAACACCGTGCCGTCGCGCCACGCGTCAGCCAGCAACTGGTCCACGTCATCGCCGTCGAGTAAACCCCTGGACCCGGTCCCGGTCCTGGCCCTGGCGAATACTTCCGCGGGCAACGCGGTGACGGTGGCGTTGGCGACGCCGTTGACGGCGAAATTTTCATTCGCCGCCGCGACCAGCCTCGGCTCAATCTCCACCGCGGTGACGCGCCCGAACCTCGGCGACAGCGACACGGCGTGATTGCCGTTGCCGCAGTACAGCTCGAGGAGCCACGGCAGCGTCGAGAGCGGAGTTGATCCTAGCCCTAAACCCTTCTTGTTGCGTGCCAGCAGGATGTCTTCGCACGCGTCGTGTAACCAGCGAGCGGTGACCTCGGCGACGTCGCCGTTGGGGTTCGAGAACGCGCCCTCCACCTGCTTGTACCGCAGGTGCCGACTCTGGGACCGCGTCGTCCCCGTGCCGACATCACCGGGGATATCCCCGGGGACGGCGGCGATGATCTCGATGTCCCCGGGGATATCCCCGGGGACGGTCATCGGCTCCCACACGTGGTTCACGCCGTTCGACGCGACGAGCGTCTTTCGTCGCCGCCGCGTCACCACCCCCGTCACGCCCACCGACCTCAACGAGCTCAGCAGCCCGTTGGCGTCGTCGTTCCACTCCGCGTCCCCTATAGCGGTGTTCGCATCCCCCGCGGTGTTCGTATCCCCCGCGTTGTCTGTCATCCTGTTCCACAGCGTCACCACCACCTCGCCGCCCCGACTGGCGAGGAAACCCACCGCGGAGAGCCCCGTCGTCAACGCGCGCGCGTTCGGCGACCCGTCGGCATCGTTGAGGAGCTCGAGCAGAACCGGCATGACCCTCGCGATGGGTTCGGACGCCCAAGGGAACACGTCTGTGTCGCCATCCTCGTCCGCGTCGTCGTCGCCGAGCATCACCACCTCGCCATTCTCGAACAGCGCGTACCTCAGTCTTCCGCCGTCGTCGCGCGCGATGGCGAACCTGCACCGGGATCTGTACCCGCGCGTCTTTGGGGACGCGTACACCTCGACGCCTCGCGCGGGAATGAAACCGCCGCCGTGGAAAAGTTCGCGAACCCTCTTGGTCTTGTCCGCCAGCAGCTCGAGGTACGCGTCGTTCGTCGAGGTGTCGGAGGACGGGGCCGAGGTCGCCGAAGCGACGGTGAGGGGTCGTCGCGACGAACATCTGAATCGGGTCAGCGAAGGGCGCGGACACGGCGCGACGCGGGTTGGCCGACGAGTCGCACGGATGCCGCGAGACAAGAAGGAGATGCCGACGCCGATGACACTCCCGGCGGTCGACATCTTCCGCGCGCGAGTCGCAGTGCGCGTTCCGTCTTAAAGAATGGTGATATTACCTCCACACGTACTTTTTGTGCAGCCCTGGCCCCCCCCCGGGGAAAGGGCACGTAATAGGTTTGGTTTGACTGTACATCACGCCCTCGCGCCCGACGAATCTCCCGAGTCGCCCTATCGCGAGCCGCGCTCAAGGGCACTCGAATGACGCGCGCGCTCAACCTCCTCGCTCGCAGCCTCCTCGCGTATCATCCGGACTCAACGTCTCGACTCGACTCAACGCCTCGGAGGGAGTGTTCCGGTTGGGAACGGCTTCTTCTCCTTCTCGGAACGCCCGGCGCTGCTCACCTTCTCGAAAACCTTCTCGTCGTCGATCGCGCCCGGCTTGTTACTCCTCCGAAACGCCACGACGTTGCTCTTGTTCTCGGCGACGGAAGGCGTTACGGAAGGCGTTACAGGAGGCGCGGGCGCGTTCTTCCACCACGGCGTGTACGTTTTCGCTCCGCTCGAAAAGGAACGGACGAAATGCCCGCGCCGATCCCGGACGTCGCGGAGATACGCCACCGCCGCGTCGACGTCGTTCGTGCGCCGGAGCACCGCCTCGGCGCCGCGCACGAACCTGTACGACGACACGCCCTCGAGTTCCGTTCGCGGGACGCCGCGGTCGAGGAGGTACTTGGCGCACGTCCCGAAATTCTCCGCGGCGAGGAGGGTGACAAAGCCGGTGTAGGAGAGCGCGACGGCCACCATGGCCGCGCCAATCTCGTCCGCGAACGCCTGGTGCGCGCCCACGTGGAGGCACCCGAACGCGGTCGGGTCCACGCCGCAGAGCTCGCCCGTGGTGATGGGCTGGACGGTCGACGCGAGGAAAAGGAGCGCCGTCTCGGCGACGAGGAGCGAGACATTCGCGGCGGCGAATTTCGGATCGGACGTCCACGCCAGGTCTTTGGGGATGAGGTTGTTCAAGCCGGATGGGAACGGGAAGCCGGAAGCGCTTGAAGCGTCTGTATCGTCTGTATCCTCGCACCAGTCGCCGACGCAGTGGTGCTTTTGAGATTTGATCGCGGCGCGATCGAAGCCGGATGCGTCGTCGAAGGAGTCGTCTTCGCACCAGTCGCCGACGCAGTGGTCGTCCTTTCGGGCGAAGGCGGCGGCGGCGACGTCGGGGGTGGACGGGTAGCCGTCCTCGTCGAAACCCTCGCACCAGTCACCGACGCATTGCTCTGCGACGGGAGGAGGGAGGTGTGGGGAAAAAGTGAGTCGACGCGACGGGGACTTTGGGACGGGGGATCGCGGCGAAAAGGCGGCGTTTCGCGGACCGCCGATGCTGTCTGAGTCAGCATGCGTACCTTCACGCGCGAATAGACCGGTGACGCGGTCCCAGGGGGTCTGCTCCTCCTCGGAGTCGCCCTCGCACCAGTCGCCGACGCAGTGCTCTGCGGAATCGTGGGAAAGGGAGACGTCAGATGGTCAGCGGGGGTGCGCAACGAGCATTCTCCGAGACAAAAAAGACCACAAAAAAGTGCCCCGGTTGTTAGTTGGTCGTTTGCCGGGACGAACGCGCACCTTTGTTGTAGATGATGCGCGCCGCGCGGTCGCGGCGGTGGTCCGCGCGTTTGATGAACGGGATCACCGAGTTTAAGCTCAGCAGGGATAATGCCATTTTGGGTGTCGGTTCGCGCGTGTGCGGTGGGTTCGCAGCGCGCTCAATGCGCCCCGTCTAAAACCCAGGCAACTACGAAAAAGCGAATTGCTATCCGGCCGAGGCGCAAGCGCGGCCAATTTTCGTCTTGCGCCCTTTTGATGAGCTGGCAGCTCAGTCAGCTGGCGGCTCTGGGCCAATGGGTTGTCGTAAAAAGCGAAAGCTGGCTCGATTTGGAGATTCTTTTTGAAAAAAAGGTCCAAACCTGACTGATTCCCGTAGGATCTGGGAGGGAGATTCGCAGGGCAGCCAACGGAAAGTTCGCGGCACACAGCCCTTTTGGTCTCAACTTTTTTTGCACGACGCCGTTCTTTCCCAGCGATGATCCGCAGTCATCGCCACTTCCTCAGACGCGAGTCTAGGTGTCGCCGGAGCGCCGACGGCCTGTCAGGGCCTAAGCGCGAAGGCTAAAGCAACCATGGTGGCGTCCCGCCCCACCGTCATGGCGCCGCCCCGCACCAGCGCGGCGCCGAGGGCGTTCCTGGCCCAGTGGCGAGCCCGGCCCCATCGCAGGCTCGTCGGGGTGTCGGTTGTCTGCCTTGAGTCCCACGAGGGGCGCATGATTCGAGCGCGCGAGGCGCACCAGCGTCTCGCCGCCGCCTTCCGTGATCTCGACACCGACGGTGCGTCAGTTACCCGTCCTTTGGCGCCCCTACCCGATCCCAAACCCTGCTTTTAACCCGTCCCCGCGCCCCGTGAACCCGCGGGAGGAGGCGAGGCGCCTGCCGAGGGTAACCCTGGCAGGGCCGAAAAGCCGTAAACGTGGGTCTTTTAGCCGTTATTTTCACGCGCTTCGTTGCTCGGACGCGTTTTTCGGGTTTACAGACCCTCGTTCCGTCCACGTCGAGGGTGAAAGTTCTTCAAAAAATCGCCAGAAGTCGCCGAACACGCTCGGAGGAATAAAATTTCCGCCCGTTTGGCACCCCCCCCCGTTCGGCCCTGACCGCCCGCGCGCTCCGTCCACTCCCCCGCAGGTTCCGGGTTCGTCGACCGTCCCAAGCTGTGCGCCGCGCTCGAATCTTACGGCCTGCCCCGAGGCGAGGACTACGTCGACGAGCTCATGGCGCAGTACAGGTGCGACGAGTTCGGAGCCATCACTTTCGAGGAGTACAGGACCTACGCGGGTGCCAGGGAACGCGCGACGCGACGCGCGTGGCGCCAAGTGCTGGGATTCGGACACGACGAATTCCCGTTCCGGTTGGGTGGCACCGATCGGGATCGAACCGGGGACGACCGGAACGCGCGCGCGGACGTCCACACCGTCCTCGAGGCGACAAAGAGAGCCGGCATCGACGGCGTCGACGCTTCGGACGCGGCAAAGATGGTTTCGCTGCTCGCCGCCAGGCGCGGACCGAACGGTTCGTCTCGCGACGCGGTCACTTACGAGGAGTTTCGCCGGTACGCCGCCTTACTCCCCGACGCGCAGCTTCGCTCGGGTAACGCGGTGTGGGACTGGCTCGCGGCGGCTGCGCCCGAGAGGGAACACGTCAAGCCGCGGGGGCAGCGGCGGAAGCAACTCTTCGCCGGGGGATTGGCGGGCATCGTCGGGAGAACCGCGGTGGCGCCCCTGGACCGCGCGAGGACCATCATCCAGGACATGGGACTCGTCCGCGGACCCGCCAGCAGCATGCTCGACAAGTCCGGGATCGTGCACACCACCAAACCCCCCAACGCCGCGCAGGTTTGCCGAGACGTGCTCCGCAACGAGGGTCCAGCCGGGTTGTTCCGAGGCAACATGGTCTCCGCGCTCAAGGTTGTCCCCGCCAACGCCCTCCAGTTTGCCATCTTCCACAAGATGAAGGACGACTTCCTCCGCGCGCGTTCCGACAAGGACACAGGCGCACCCGCGGAGCAGCTGCTGTTGGAGGAGAGGCTCGCGTCCGGCGCCGTCGCCGGCGCGCTCTCCACCGCCGCGTGCTACCCTCTCGACACGCTCAAATCGCAGATGGCCGTCGCGGGTGGCCTCCGGGGCTCGGTGGTCACCGCGGCTACGCAGCTGTTCCGCGAGCAAGGCGGCTTGAAAGCCTTCTACAAGGGCATCGGACCGACGCTTCTGTGCGACGTGATCGGTTCCGCGCTGGGTTTCACCCTTTACGAGACGTTCCAGACGATGTACCGAGAGGCCAACGGCGGACGAAAGCCGAACCCGCTGGAGAAGGGGGCTCTCGGAGGCTTGGGCGCGTGCGTGTCGCTGACGCTCACCATGCCGTTGGAGGTGGTCATGACCCGCATGAGGGTGCAGGGATTGGGTCACAGGCCGGTGCTCTACAAGAACGCGTTGGAGTGCCTCAAACTGAGCGTGCAGAGGGAGGGGCTCAAGTCGCTGTGGCTCGGCACGGGCGCGGCGTACGTCAAGATCTTCCCGCAGCTCGCCATCACCTACTTTGTCTTCGAGCTCGCGTCCGAGCAGCTCGGCGTGGGTGGCCTGGGGCGGTACGAGCGCAGCAAGCCGGTTAGGAACAAGGCGGTGGACGAGGGTAAGCCCCCGGGGCCCGTCGCCGCGTAGCAGTGTCGGGTTCTTAGTTTATCACACTAGTCAATAGGGTTGGCGCTACCCCTCTCGGGTGGCGCGGGCAAATTTTTCCCGATAATTTATTTTGGTTCGTCATCACTTCGATGGTGCGCTTCAAGAACCGCTACCTCCTGACCGAGTGGCGCTGGCACGACGGGCGCGTGGACGAGTCTCTGACGGAATCCGTCATCCTCGGCATCCTGCGCCAGTGCGTCGCGGTGAACTTCGGCGACATCGGCGCGGGCGCGGCGCTTTCGTCGGTGGCGGTCAAGTACTGGAATCCCGCGACGGGCCTGGGCGTGGTTCGATGCGGGCGCGACGTGCACAGGGAGGTTTGGTGCTGCATGACGCTACTGCGGGACGTGAAAGGGAGGTCCATCACTGTCCGTGTTTTGCACAACGGCGGCACGCTGCGGAGCTCTCAGGCTGCGGCGCTGCGTCACAGCAAGGAGGCGTACGAGAGGATGGAGAAGAATGGGGCTGTGCGAGGGGACGCCGCGAAGAAGGGGAGCTCGGCGGCGGCGCGGGCGATCGACTCGCTCCAGCCGTGATCGTTTCGTTGTCGTCGTAGTCACCGGGCGCGAACCCTAGACCCTAGACCCTAGACCTAGCATTACTTTTATCTTCACGCACGCGCAGAGGCGCCGACCGCCGACCCGTTAGGAGAGAGAAGAAGCAATTTATTTCACAGCCGGACAAAGTTCCGTCCGGGTCACCAGAATCACCAGCGCAATGGCGAGCCTCACGGACGTCCGGGCCCGCAACAATGGCGCCGGAAGCAGCGGAACAGCCATCAGCATGATGGACGTATCCGACCTGGAGGGCGGCGGGTTCTCCCCGACCAAGACCCGGCGGTACGCGCGCGCCGCGCCGCAGGGCGGAGGCCTCGCGAAGGTGCGACGATATCCGCGACCCCAATTCAACAATTAGGGCATCGACACCCCCGTCCGTCCATCCCCCGACTCCCTCCCGGCGCGCGGCTGACCCAACGCCAATACCGTTCCCACCGACGCAGCTCATGCACTTCGCCCAGCACGCCGACCCGCAGCAGGTCAAGGCCGCCGCGGCGGTGGGCGCGCTGGTCCTCTTCTATCTTGCCGTTCGCACAGCCTGGACCGCCGTGTTCGTCATCATGGCTTGCTTCGCGTCCCTGGCGTTCGCGGCGTACCTCGCCAAGTGGGTCCTGAGCAAGGACGAGGGCACGGCCGACATGCAGGAGGTGAGCGACGCCATCCGCGAGGGCGCCGACGGTTTCTTCGCCACCCAGTACAACCTCATCGGCAAGCTCGCGGGCGTCCTCGCGATCGTCATCTACCTCATCTACAGCGCGAGGGCGCTCACCAAGGAACAGGTGGACGCCGGCATCGGCCAACAGACCTTCGCGATACTCACCACCTTCTCGTTCTGCACCGGCGCACTCGCGTCCGCCGCGTCCGGGTACGTCGGCATGTGGGTCAGCGTTCGAGCCAACGTGAGAGTCGCGGGCGCCGCCAGGCGAAGCGCGAGGGAAGCGCTCGTTGTCGCGACGCGAGCGGGCGGCTTCGCCGCCATCGTCGTCGTCGCCATGACCGTCCTCGGCGTGTCCGTGCTGTTCACGTTCTACTCGTTCCTGTTCGGGGTGGGCCGTGCGGGCGGGACGTCGATCAACGAGATGCCGCTCATGCTCGTCGGGTACGGCTTTGGAGCTTCGTTCGTCGCGCTCTTCGCGCAGCTCGGCGGGGGAATATACACCAAGGCGGCGGACGTGGGGGCGGATTTGGTGGGTAAGGTGGAGGCTGGCATTCCCGAGGACGACCCGAGGAACCCCGCGGTGGTGGCGGATCTCGTGGGCGATAACGTGGGAGATTGCAGCGCGAGAGGCGCGGATCTGTTCGAGTCAATCGCCGCCGAGGTCATCAGCGCGATGATCCTCGGCGCGACGATGGCGAAGAAGGCTAACATTCCCGACTCGACCGGATTCATCATGTTCCCGCTGGTGGTTCACGCGCTCGACTGCCTGGTGTCCGCCGCGGGCATCATGTCAGTGGGCGAGAGGCCGTCTCTCAATCCCAACGGAGGCCGGAAGGAGGACCCTTACGAGGTGCTCAAGGGCGGCTACGCCGTCGCCATGGGCCTCTCCGTCGTCGGCTTCGGCATCGCCACGCGCGTCATGCTGTACGTCGACGACGCCCCGTCCGCCTGGTTCCACTTCTTCGGGTGCGGCATGATCGGAACCGCGTCCGCGTACGCGTTTGTGTTCATCGCGCAATACTACACCGACTACAAGTATCCGCCGGTGCGGGTCATCGCCGAGGCGTCCACCACCGGCCACGGCACCAACATCATCGCGGGCGTCGGCGTCGGCATGGAGTCCACCGCCGCACCGGTGCTCTGCATCTCCGCCGCGATTATCTCCGCGTACTGGTTCGGGCAGACCAGCGGCTTGACGGACAAGTCCACCGGCGAGCCCACCGGAGGTTTATTCGGCACCGCGGTGGCGACGATGGGAATGCTCTCCACCGCCGCGTACGTGCTCACCATGGACGTCTTCGGGCCCATCGCCGACAACGCGGGCGGCATCGTCGAGATGTCGGACCAGCCCGAGAGCGTCCGCGAGTGCACCGACGCCCTCGACGCCGTCGGCAACACCACCAAGGCGACCACCAAGGGATACGCCATCGGATCCGCCGCGCTCGCGTCTTTCCTCCTGTTCAGCGCGTACATGGACGAGGTGGAGGCGTTCACCGGCAAGCCCTTCAAGCAGGTGGACATCGCCGTCCCCGAGGTGTTCGTCGCCGGACTCTTGGGCAGCATGATCGTCTACCTCTTCACCGCCTTCGCGTGCACCGCCGTCGGACGCTCGGCGCAGGAGGTTGTCACCGAGGTGAGTTTATTTTAATCTTTGTTCGGAAAATTAGACTGACGTGGTTTTTTTTAAAACAGGTTCGAAGGCAGTTCGCGGAGCGGCCGGGGATCATGAGCCGCGAGGAGAAGCCCGACTACGGCCGGTGCGTGTCCATCGTCGCGCAATCGGCGCTGAGGGAGATGATCAAACCCGGCGTGTTGGCCGTGGGCGGTCCCGTCGCCGTGGGTGTTGTGTTTCGTTTAATCGGGAGAGCCACCGGTCAGGAGCTGCTCGGCGCGCGAGCCGTGGCGGGGATGCTCATGTTCGCCACGGTGGCGGGAATCCTCATGGCGCTGTTCCTGAACACCGCGGGGGGCGCGTGGGATAACGCGAAAAAGTACGTGGAGACGGGCGCGCACGGGGGTAAGAACAGCGAGGCTCACAAGGCTGCCGTCACGGGCGACACGGTTGGCGATCCCTTCAAGGACACCGCGGGCCCTTCCATCCACGTCCTCATCAAGATGCTCGCGACCATCACCCTGGTCATGGCGCCGATGTTCCTGGACTGATGAGATGAGGATGCGATAATAATATGCCCATCTAATACGGGGCGACGCTCGCCCCAGCCGCTTTCACAGACGACCTGCTTCTCTGTTCAGAGCGTTGAGATGTAAAAAGACAAAAAAATTGCCAGGTGGCTGAATGCATGCAGTGAAACTTCCTCTGTCGCTGAGCAATCGTCAGATCGTCATTTCACAACCTTGGACCGGCGGTTTGTTATACCGTCGTTCGCGCCCTGTCGACGCGTCACTTCTCGAGGCACTCCTCGCGAACATTCTCCACAAAAACCGTCGTCGCACCTCCAAGGTCGTTCCGACACACCGCCCACCGCTTCCGGTACGTCCCCCTCGCGCCAGTCGGGTCGGAACCCGGGGTGCCTGTTCGTGAGATGCCACGTCGCTGAATTTGGCCCCGAAACGACATTTCGCGCCTTCCCCCCAACCCGAGGCTGACGGCACTCCCCACGCCTCCTCACCGCAGACTCTCGCCATTACTCAACCCAACGAAATGTCTTGCTTCGTGTGCTGGACATGCGTCCCCCAGGGCACCATCCAGGTCATCCAAGAGCGAGGCAAGTTCAAGAAGTTCGCCGATCCGGGTTGCCACTGGGTGATTCCGTGCCTCTGCCAGGACGTGGCGGGCGCGCTCTCCACCCGCGTCCAGGCCCTCGACGTCGCCGTCGAGACCAAGACCAAGGACAATGTCTTCGTCACCATCATCGTGTCCACCCAGTACATGGTCCTCCGCGAGTCCTCCCGCATGTACGACGCCTTCTACAAGCTCACCGATTCCAGGGAGCAGATCCGATCCTACATCTTCGACGTCGTCCGCTCGACGGTGCCCAGGATCAACCTCGACGACGTCTTCACCACCAAGGAAGAGATCGCCATCGAGGTCAAGAACATGCTCGAGAAGGCCATGACCGAGTTCGGCTACACCATCATCCAGACCCTCGTCACCGACATCGCGCCCGATCACAAGGTGAAGACGGCGATGAATGAGATCAACGCCGCGCAGCGAGCCCGCGTCGCCGCGCAGGACCGCGCCGAGGCTGAGAAGATCATGGTCGTCAAGGCGGCGGAGGCGGACGCGGAGGCCAAGTACCTGGCGGGTACCGGTATCGCGCGTCAGAGGCAGGCCATCATCAACGGCTTGAGGGAGAGCGTGGTGCACTTCCAGCAGGACATCACCGACATCACCTCCAAGGACGTCATGGAGATGATGATGATGACCCAGTATTTCGACACCATGCAGCACATCGGTTCCTCCGCCGGTAACAGCACGATCTTCGTGCCGTCCGGCCCCGGCGCGGTCGCGGACGCCGCCACCGCGGTCCGCACCGGAATCATGCAGGGTAACCTCGCGTCGGCGGCGGCCACCCGGTAAACTCACGCGACGGACGAGGACGACCAGTCGCACGCATAACACTTACGATGGGGGCGAAAGTCACCGTCGCGGCGGTGCACACGCGCAGCGAAAGACGTAGAGCGCGCCGACTCGTCATCGGCCCACGGTAGATAGACATTGTTCATTTGATTGATAAATAAGAGCGACCGTGCATTCACGAGACCGAGGCTTGGCCCTCCTCGAATCGTTCGGACGTCGCGAATGAATGCTCACCTTCAGCTGCCGTCCGTCGTCTCTGCATTTCGTGCGAAGGGCCATTCACTGCTAGGCGCGCGCGCACTCCCAGTCCTTCGCCATGCCGGGTTTCATGGACCCGCTGGGGGAGCTACCCAGCAGCGCCGAAAATTCCGACAGCGACTTCGACGAGGCCGACATCCCCGAGAACCTCAGGGCGACGCTCCACGTGAAGCAGAAGCCCGCCGCCGAGGTGAAGCCCGTCACCTTCGAGGACCTACAGAAGGTTGGGTACACAAGCGCGGCGTCGCTTACGAACATCAAGGAAAAGCAAGGAGGAGGCGGCGGCGGCAAGTGGGGTTGGAGCCAGGGCACCGCGGCGCAGAGGCAGGACGACGGACTCGAAGACTTGCATCACAAGACCAACGCGGGGCTCGAAGAGGCGACCGGTGCGATGCTCAGAGCCGCCGCGGAATCGAAGCGCAAACGGGAGGAGGAGGCGGCGGAACGCGCCGCGGCGAGGGACCAGAGGATAAAGCTCGAACAGGAGGCGAGGGATGCGCTCAGGGCGGATAACCAGCTCAAGCGCGACAACAGAAAGCAGAGCTTCCAGCAGAAGGAGAAGCGCAAGCGGGCGCTCGGGATGCAGAAATCGGGCGGGAAGGATTTCGTCCAAGACGAAAAGCGACAGCTCCGAGAGGGCGGCGGCTTCGGTTTCGACTGACGCGGTGTTCGCGTGACGTCATCGGGTAGCTCGTCTCGTAGTCGACGACAACAGCTAACATAAACTCGCGTCAGCTCGAGCCTCCCGTCGCCGCGTTACTCGGGCTATTGTCGGGCTTTCTCGGCGACGACGCGCTCGCGGGTTTCGACATCATCCGCCGCATCTGCTTGAACCGCTGCCGGAGCCTCGCCTGCACGTCCACCTTGCGCTCCGCCACCTTCAGCGCGCCCCTCGCGAATATCTCGAGACACTCACGCCGCTCCTCGAGCATCGCGCGCGTGCTCTGCTTCGCCGCGATGAACCGCGGCCCCGTTTGAATTGTCGCACTCGACGCCCTTGTCCCCGCGGCTACGAGGTCCTCGCCGGCGATGAACGCGGCTCGTTCCGCCTTGGAGCTCATCCGCTGCGGCAGCGCGACGGGCCCGGCGTCCGCCACCGCGGTCCGCACCGGCGGCTTGCACGGCAAAAACTCCTTGTACGCGACGTCGATGTCCCAAGGTTGCGCGAGGTCGTGAAGCCAGTGTTTGGTAATCGGCTTGGCCGTCGCGCCCGAGTGCTCCGCGTGAAGCCGTCTCGGGTACACCGACCTGGTCGGCGCCACCTCCTCGCCCAGCCCGCGCGGTCGCTTCTCCATCGCGGAGTATATCGTCGAGAAGTTCTGGCCGATGACGGTGACCGGCAGGGCGATGACGAGGATGCCGCAGAGCATGGACAAGGACGCGAGGATCTGGCCGGCGACGGTGCGAGGATACATATCGCCGTATCCGACGGTGGCCATGGTGACGATGGCCCACCATATGGCGTGCGGGATGGACTGGAACGGGGACTCCTCGGTGACCCGCTCGCACACGTCCGCGTACGGTCCGTGCGTGAACCTGGCGGTGAACATGGTGAGCTGGTCGCCCTCGTTGACGCAGTCGAGGAAGGGCGCGATGAGCTTCATGGATTCCTTCGTGCACGTGTACGCGCAGTTCCAGCCCACCGTTCGCATCCACTTGAGCTGGGTCAGGTCGTAGCTGCCCCTCTCCGCGTAGTACAGCACCGCGCTGTAGATGATGAGCGCCACGACGAATAAAAAGACGAGGATGTTGAGCGCCTTGGCCGACTTGGACATGGTCTGCACCAGCAGCACCATGTTATCCCGCGACATCTTCAGCAACCGAAACACTCGCGCGAGCCTCGTCACCCTCAACACGGACAGGCCCGGGATGTCCACGCCCCTCGCGATCAGGTCCAGCCAGTAGGGGAGGATGGCGATGAAATCGATCACGTTCAGGGAGTTGTTCCAGAACGCCTTCCTGTCCCTGCAAACCCCGAGCCTCAGACCGAACTCGATCGTGAAGATGCACACGCAAATCGACTCGATGATGAAAAACGCCCCGTCGAGCGGCGGATCCTCCCGGTAAAACCACGGCGCCGTCTCCAGTACGAACGTGAACGTCGATATCACGATGAGCACCAGCATCAGAATGCCGATGATCATCGCCGGGGTCGAGCTCGTCGGATCGTTCAGCAGCTGGTCGATGCGATCCCTCGGCAGCAGGTTCTCGTTCCGCTTCAGCTTTTCGCTCTTAACCTTGAGCTGTTCGTACAGCTTGACCGTCAGCGTACCCCGCCCCGGCACGTACTCCTCACTGCTGGAGCTCAACGCCTTTGACGACGGCGAAGCGAGACCGTCCGGGCCCCGGCGCACCACCGGCGGCGGCATCGAGCACATCAAACACATCGCCTGCCACAGCGGGTCCCGCACCGAAACCACGCTGCCATCCTCGAGGTCCTTACCGGGAAACGCGAGGGGCTCCGACGCGACGAAGCCGTCTCTGTAAGGACTGTGGTTCAGCACGTATCCGCCGGGCAGGTCCTTGCTCCGCACGTGCATCATCTCGAGCTGTCGTCGGGGAAACGGGAGGTCGGTGGTGGGGTCAGCCAACGCTCGAGGCGGGAATTCACGCGGAAACGAGGGATTCTGCATCGGGCGCGCGCGAGGCGGGGACGCACCGGCACGTTAAACTCCTTCAGCACCATCTCTTCGAGCTCCCACAGGCCCTCGTCCATCTCTGGGATCGTGTACAGTATCTTGCGGCACTTCCTTCCGACCCTGGAACGATCGCGCGGCGGGGGGTGGAGGGCGGGGCCGGGTGAGTCGGGTCGAAAACCAGCCAGCTCGGTTGTTGGTGGTTCGTTGGTTGCGGGATCGGGAAAATTGCACGTGCAAGAGGGCGGGTTCGGGGGTGCCCGCGACTCACCTCAAGAAAACCACGATCTGCGTTCCGACCTTGCTCACTGTGCTCTTCATCTGCGCGACGGGTATCATGATCACCATCGCGCCCCGCTCACAAGCCGCGACTCCTCAGAGCCCGACTGTTCCCCAACTAAAAACAGAGCCCGCCCCCTGCTGTGCTTGCCGTTCGCGGGAACGATTCCGCCAGGTTTCCGGGCTGTCCGCGCCTCGCCCGCTGAACGAGCGCTTCGTTCGCCGAGGTCGCACCCTAGCGGCCGCTCGGGAGCGCGTCCTCGCCTTCTCGAGTGCCCCCTCGGCGCGTCGCCGTCTGTCGCGCGCTATCCCCCGTTCAGTGTAATTTCCAACCCCGGCTGGTCGGACATGCTGTGCGGTCGGTTTATTTTTTTGTGCATTCAAACGTCGCGCGGGAGCGGTCAACTCCAACTCTGCTCGGTTCGTCGTCAAAGAGTCGCGGCGGTGGCGACGCGACATGGCCCAGGGGAGGACGAGGCCAGCAGACGCCGAGGTGCGTCCCGGACTCGACCCGCGCTCTCCCCAGCGCATCCCCGCGCCGATCCCAAGCGCGATATCCCCGCCGACCGACACTCGCCCGTTGCTCGATTTTTCACTTTTGATGCCAAAAGAGACTCTTCGCTTACCGTCACCCCCCGCCTTCCGATCCGCCCCCCACGCAGGCTGCGCAGGGCGCGCCTCGCCACGCGCTCAAGGCGCGAGACGCCGCGGTGGTCGCCGCGGCGAGGGCGCGGGATCCCCTCGCGGCGCTCAACCGCCTCGGCGCGGGACCCGCGATCGAGTACGCGCGTCAAACCTCCGGCACGGTGGGCAAGGCGATGAAAGCGACCGTCGCCGGATCTTCCGTCGCGGTCGACTCGGCGGATCTCGGCGCGGTGGACGCGGACCGCGCGCCTCGGGAGCCCAGAAGAAGGCTGAACATGAGCGCGGCGATGGGAGCGAACGGAACGGAGATGGGCGCGTCGGCGCTGGGCTCCGTCAGGACGTCCAGCGCGGCGTCGCTGAGCAACGCGTCCCAACTCGCCAACTCGTCGCGCGCGGGAGGATCGTCGCGCGCCTCCTCGTCGCGCACCAGCGGCCGGGGCTCGCGCGCGGAGTCCGACGGCGACGACACACCAAGGCACGCCCTTAACGCCGGCGGCGTGCCCGCGGACGAGATCCAGAGCGAGTTTCGCGAGCGGCTGTGGGGGTACCTGCTCAACAACATGGTCCGCGCCATAGACGAGGTGTACTTCCTGTGCGAGCTCGAGGGAGGCGAGTCCGAGGTGGCCGCCGCGCTCGAGCTCCTGGAGGAGTCCGTCGACGACTTTGCCAACCTCGCGGCGAGGCTCAGGACGCAGGAACAGTTCACCGGCGTGGGGAGCATCTCGTGGGACGTGGGACGAACCGACGCGAGACCGGATCCTCGTCACGCGGAGATGATCTCAGCGCTCACCGGGTACCCAACGCCGCCGTCGAGCGCCAAGGGTTCTAAACCGACCGTTACAGGCGTTACAGGCGGGCGCACGAAGATCGCGATATCGGACGTTGATACGGACGACGCGCGCCACGCTCGGACGACGTCCGGGGAGGGCAAGGGCGACGGGGAGTGGCAGACGGCGGGGCGCGGGGGAAAGGCTGTGACGCATCACGCGAAGAAGACCGCCGGGCAGCACGCGGGAGACTCCACAAACAAGAACAAGAACAACTCCAACAAGAACAAGAACAGGCGGGAGAGGGGCAGGTCTCCCGCGCGAGCGACGCCGAGGGTGTCCAGCGGGGGCAGCCTCGCGGGCGGCGGCGACGGCGGCGGGAGCCCGGAGAAGAGCGCGACGGCGGCGTTTCTGGCGAAAAACGTCAAAAACGCCGCAAACGGTTCGGGCGGGAGTAACGGTCGTAACGGTCGGTCGAGGTCCCCGGCGCCCGCCGCGGCTCGGGTCTCCAGCGGGTCCCGATCCGGACTCGTCGCGGCGCAGCACGCGGAGCCGAAGCAGCACGTGGAGCCGAAGCAGCAGGCGAACTCGGGCAAGCCCCCGAGCATCCCCAAGCCCCTGGCCGCCGCGAGGCCGCCGCGCCTGTCGCTCGGGTCGGTGGGTAAGTGGGCGGACGAGGACGGCGACGAGTTGCCCGCGATGGATGCGTTCTCGGACGGGGAGACGGAGGCGGAGGAGGACGAGGAGGCGGATCGCGACGACGGGTCCACGCGCGCGACCACCCCGGCTGGATCTGAGAGGGGGTCCGCCTCGTCAAACAAAGACGGGGGCTCGACCGACGCCAAGGAGAGGGAGCCCGCCGCGTCCGCAAAGTCCAACCCGTGGGCGGCGAAGAAGGACTGGCGCGAGATTCTGGCGCCCAAGCCCTCGCACGGCGACGTCGCCGCCCGCCTCATGAACCGCGGCGGCAAGAACCACCCGATTCACGCCAAGCTCATGTCCCCGGAGCGAAAAAAACGAACGCCGATGGAAATCTCAGCGGAGATGCGCGAGAGGCACGAACGCGCGAGGGAGGCGCGGATGCAGCTCGAGATTGACCGCGCGAACAGGATGCGCGCCAGAGAGCTCGGCGCGCAGCGGGAACTCGAGGAGGCGGAGAGGGCGAAGCTGGAGCGTCAACGGGAGCTCGAGGCGAGGCACAGGCGAGCGGAGGAGACCAGGGAGGAGCGCATCAGCGCCGTGGTTCGCAAGGCTTCCGAGGAGACGCGCAAGGTTGAGGAGATCGCGCTGTACAACTCGCTGGACGCCGAGAACAAGAGAGCCGCGCTGAGGGAACGGCTCGACCTCGCCGAGCAGAGGCGGCTGGCGTTGGAGCAGGAGCGAAGGCGGGCGGCGGAGGCGGCTGAATCCGCGGCTCGCGCCGCCGAGGAACGCCGCGTCACCGACGAGGAACGCAAGCGACGCGAGCTCGAGGAGCGCGTCCGCGAGAAGGAGGCGCGAAGGGCGCAGGAAGCCGCCGCGAGGGAGGCGGCGGCGGCGGAGATCGAGTCCAGGCGGAAACGCGAGCTGGCGGAGCGCGAGGCTGCTCGCGCCGCCAAGGAGAACGAGCTCAAGGCCAAGGCTGAGGAGCGCCGGGACGAGATGCGGCGCAGGCTGCTCGCGGCGGAGGAGCGCAGGCGGGAGTACCTCAACCTCGTCAGGGACCGAGCCACGGGGTCCGCGGTGAAAGAACCCAGGAGCAGCGCCGCGAAGGGCGACAGGGCGCTCACTGAGCCGGGGTCATCCGGCGAACCCCCGTCGTCGCCGTCTCGACCGACGAGGCTGTGCTACGAATCCCCGGCGTCCCCCGGCAGGCTCGCGGCGCCGGAGTCCCCGTCCAAGCCCTCGCAGGCGGCGGCGGCGGCGGAGGCGGCGCTGGAGCGCCGAGCCGCCGCCCTCGCGGACAGGCACCGGGCCATGCGCAAGCGGGCCAAGAAGCTGCGCCTTCGGCTGGCCAACGCGAGCGGACCGGTGGCTTGGGTTCGCGACGACGACGTTCGTTCGTCCGGGGTTGTTCCGGAGTGCAACCGCGAGGTTGGGTGCGCGCCCTTGCCCGCGTGCGTCGAGGCGGCCAAGCCCAGGCTGGTGTCGCTGACGTCCGCGGTGGCCAAGCGCAAGCAGGATGCGATGTCCGTCGCGCACAAGGAGGTCGCCGTGGCTCTCGCCGAGGCTGGCGCGGCGGCGGCGGCGGCGGGGTGCGAGGAAAACTCCAAGGCGCCGCCCGGCGCCGCCGCAGCCGCCGCCGCGCTCGCCGCGGCGGTCACCGGCGGCCTCGTGCGCGCGTTAGCCGAGGCTCTCGCCGAGTCCCTCGCCGCGTCAGCCACCGGGGGCGGTTTCGTGGCGTCGCCCGCGGCGGCGGTGACTTGCGTCTCTTTAGCCGTCGCGCTAGACGCCGCCACGGCCAACTCTCCCCTCGCCGCGGAGCACTTACTGGTGGAGAACCTCGTGGCGCCGCTCGTTCCCCACCTCATCGCGGGTCTCGGGCTCGTCGGGGACCCGGCTGCTGCGGCTGAGGCGACGCCCGGCGCGGGGGGCGGCGTACCCCCGCCCACCGCCGCGCTCGAGCCGCTGATCCACGTCGTCACGCGCGTGGTCAAGGGCCCGAGCGCGTTCCTCCTGCCCGCGGTTGGGGACGACGCCGGGGTCGGGGAGGAGGACCGGCGTGCCGAGGGGGGTGCCGAGGGGGGTGCCGAGGGGTTGCCGCCGGGGGGATCCAAGGAAAACGCCAAGGCGAAGAGGGAGGCGTGCGCGAGGTCTCGCGCGATGCGAGCCGATTTCGTCGAGCTCCTCGTCGCGTCCGGCGCGGTGGACGCGCTCGCCTCGCTCTTCGCGCTGCACGACAGGCCGAAGCAGGACGTCGAGCCCGTGCCCCCGGCGATCATCGCAGGGCTCAGGATGCTCGAGGCGTTGCTCGACGCGCGCGTCCCCGCGCCGGGCGCCGAGCTGGGCGAGGACCACGCGGCTGGAATTCGTTCCTCGAGCGGCGCGGCGGCGAAGCCGGCGACGTCGATCGTCACCGACTGCGAGTCACCCGCGGGGTCTCTCATCGCGGCGCTGAGGGAGACGGCGTTGGCGGGTCTACCCTCGCTGCTCACCAGCGTGCTGCTTCAGACGGAGGCGACGTTGAGGATCCCCGTGCTCCAGGATCCCGCGGCGGCGGCGAGGGCCCTGCCCCCCAACTTTGTCGGCGTTGCCAGCTCGGTGCTCCGGCTGCTCAACGCCACCGCGAGGTTCGGACCTGAGGTGGCGCAGGACGCGCTGTCGTCCCCGGATCTTCGCGTGGAAACGCACCACCTGCTGTCCTTCATCTTGGCGCTGTGCGCGAGCGAATGGGACAGCGCCGTCGCCAACGGAGCAGAGGCGGAGAAGAGGAGAAAATCGGGCAAGTCGTCGACGGATGCGCCGGGCGAGGGGAGGAGCGATAACGCCCGCGCCACCGCGGGGGAGCTCGAAGATCTGCTGGACCAGACGGTGCTGTTCATCGGGGCGTTCGCGCTGCTGTGCCCGGCGAACCAGGACATGCTGTGCTGGGGCAGGGCGCCCACGCTCATGCAGCGACTGCCGGATTTGCCCTTTGAGTACTACAGCTCGCCGGAGAAGATCGCGGTGCTGTTCCCGACGCTGGTGTCGGTGGCGTTCGGACACGCGACCAACCGGCGGCTCATCGCGCACGAGCTGTCGCTGGAGATGGTCAGGGATTTCGTGAGGGAGGAGGCGGAGGCGAGGAGGGACGGTAAACCCGGCGCGGCGCAGAGGGCGGGTCTGCCGCCGCAGTTTGCGTTTGCCGCGAGGTTCCCGAGGACGCTCTGGGGCGACGCGAGCGAGTACTTCGAGGCGGCGTGATAAAATATGGGAAGGACGAGGAAAGATTTTTGTGCCAACACACTGCTAAAACGGGATATGCACGGGGATTTGGGTAGGGATGTAAGGGAATTTGTTGAAATTGAAACACGCGCAATCGCGTCGTCTCCGTCGGATCCTTCGCGTCGGGGAGGAACGTCGAGCTGAGATTTCGTCGGCGGCAACTCCTGCTTCGAGTGGAATGACTTCTGCTTCGTGAGGAAGCAAGGATAATACCCGAGGTATACAGTAAGTCAATCCACCGAAGAAGCAGGAGTTTCCGCCGAGAAAAATAAAGCTCAAGGACTGGCAGCTCGTCGAACCTCCCCGCTGTTCACCCCCATTTATTTATTGCTTGCGTGTGAACATGTTGTACTCGAACTTGAACGCTCCAACCTCACCCGGAAGCGAGGGCGCAGCCTCCGGCTTCTGCCATTGGACGCCCCGCGCGGGCGTGAGCTTTTTGAGCGCTTCGTCGTTGGCCATGACGAACCCGTGGATGATGGTTCCGCGGCCAAACTTGGGCTTGGTATCGGCGCCCGGGTCGCAGAGCACAGCCGGCGCGGTCTTCTCGATGACGACGGTGGCGCGAACGTCGCACGTTCCCTTCTCCCAGAGCCAGATCCCGCCCACGTTCTCGTGCACGTGACACCTGTCGAGTATGAACTTGCCCTCGTGCGTCGCCTCGCACGCCGGCGCTCGGTTATCCCGGACGTGGCAGTTGGTGAGCGTCATCACCGCCCGGTTCATGACGACGGCGCCCTCGTGATCGTTGTTCTCGATGACGCAGTCGCGAAGATGCGGCGTGCATCGATCGTACGCGTACACCCCCGCGCCTTCCTCGCAGTCCTTCACGACGCAGTCGACGATGTCCGGCGCGCAGTCCTGCATGAAACGCATCCCGCCGCGTTTCCCCTTGATCTTGCAGTTGCGAAACGTCGGAGCGGATTCGCCCGCGACGACGACGCCAAAGTCGCCGCTGCACGCGATCCACGCGTGCTCAATCAGGGGATTATTACTCGGCTTACCTTCCACGCGAACAGCCTCGGAGAACCCGGTGAAGTCGATGTCGAGGTTTTGGATGACGCACGGCCTGTGTATGCGGAATATGGGCGAGTTGTTCCTCGCGTCGATGACGGCTTCGCGAAACGCGCCCTCGCCGCGAATCAACACCCTTTTTCGAATCTCGCACGCGGCGCCGAGGCCGTTGTGAACGCCCCGCAGGATCAATATCCTGTCCCCGTCCTCGCAGATCTCGCACGCGTCCCGCAAACACCTGGCGTGGATCGGCCTGTTCACCTCGCGGCCGGGTGCAAAGTCTGGGTGCTTCGACGGGTCGATGGTGTCGTTAGAGAAGGGGTCGCGGTCTATGACGTCGAAGCCGGCGTTTTCGGGAGCCTCCTTCCCGAGCCACGCCTCCTCCCCCGCGCTCCGCACGTAAATCACCCTGCCGTCGAACCCGGCGAGGGACCCTTCCCTCGCGGCTCTCATCGCGACGCGGTCCATGAGGGGGACGAACGATTTCGAGTGGTCGTTGACGCGTTTCTCGCATCGCTCGCCGTCGCGGCACGCGATCATCGCGCCGCGATAAAAACCCAACGCGAGGTTAGCCTCGGCGAGCCTCGCCCTGGGCTTGGGCCAATCCGGGCAGAGCTTACACGCGGCGTCGGCGTCGGCGAGCGCGCCTTCGAGGTCGGGGACGTCGAGTTGCATGCGCGCTTTGGAGCGGTTGCAGTAGAGGACGCCGTCGATGTCGTTTGTCGTCTTCCGTTTGTCGCCCGGGTGGAGCGCCTGGGTGTACAACTGCGCGGCGAGTTCGAAGTCGCCGCGTCGCATGGATTGGTTGCCCTCATCCTTGAGCCTGACCAGCGGGTGCGACGGGTCCAGCCGATCGGGCGGGAGCGTCGGCTTGGGCGCGGCGTACGCCGTCACCTCGCGGCATCCCGCCTCGAGCGCCTTGATCTCCTCGTCCTCGTCTTCCGAGTCGACGCCCCGGGCCCACGCCGGGGCGTCTCCCTGCTTGATCGCGGCCTCGACTTCCGCGATGGTCTTACGTCTGGCCTCCTCGATGACGGCCTCGACCGATATGGGCGGCGGGGGCGTCGACGAATCGGCCTGACCGTCGCCCGTCCTCTCGGGAGTCTTGGGATCGACGACCGGCGCCGCGACTTTGTCCGGGAGGGTCACGCCGAGCGCCTTGGCCTTGACCACCTTATCGCGCCGAGCGAGCTCCGCTTTGGCAGCCTTGAGCCTCTCCTCCAGCTCGGGCCCGCCCCCGGTCTTCGCCCATCGCGCCTTGAGTCGGTCCTGCACGCTCGTCATTTCCGATGTGAGCGTTTTTCCAGCCCGGCAACGCACGAGATGTCGAACTCGAGGCTCGGCCCCGGCGCATTCGGCCCGCGGTTCTACATGCGGATGATGCGACTTTTGGCGGGTTTGAGACGACCGTGTGCACTTGGTGTCACCGACGGGGCGAGTTCCCGGTTTGATTTCTTTTTTCAATGATCCCGTGTCTAACCGTGAACGCATACGAATCCGGGCGAAGAGGATCCGGCGGCCAAAAATATCGAGGGGATCCAATCCAAACCGACCAATGAAAACTCGCAAAAAAAAACCGAATTCCCAGAAAATAGGATAGGACCGACAAAACCTGACGTTTTGGCCGTCTATAACTCAAGGCTGGTCCCAGTCATACCCTCGAACTTTCCACATAAGCCGAGAGCCCGACATATCGCCGAAGGTTCGTCCTCGCCGGGTATCGGAGTCGAACGGCCAGTCCTCGACGCGGCCCCGGCGCGCGAGTCGATACACGAGTCGACCGCGTGGCTAGGCACTAGGGCGGGGGCGCCAGCGAGGGTGAAGGGCGTCGGCCGGTGAGGACAGGCGGCCGAGAGGGGGCGCATTTGTGAGATTCTTTTCGGATATATCTCGCGCGTGTCTTGCTCTATAGTCCGGAGCTCGCGTGCTCGGCGCGGCGGCGAGTGTTCTCGTGGGGTTTTCAGTGCGGGTTCGAGCCGGCGCCATGGTGAACTGTGCGCTCTGCCACAACGCCCCGGCGACGG
Source organism: Micromonas commoda (assembly GCF_000090985.2). Lineage (NCBI taxonomy): Eukaryota > Viridiplantae > Chlorophyta > Mamiellophyceae > Mamiellales > Mamiellaceae > Micromonas > Micromonas commoda. The sequence continues at coordinate 1,307,971 of NC_013044.1, read as the reverse complement.
TGTTCTGCTTCAACGACAACGCCCAGCTGTGCACGGGGTGCGACGTCCAGATTCACAAGACGAACAAGTTGACATGGCGACACCAGAGAGTGCACCTGTGCGAGATGTGCGAGGGAAATCCGAGGCACGCGGTGGTGTTCTGCGCGCAAGATAAGGTGCGTCGATGTGTTTACATTCAGATTCGAGCATCCCCGCGCGCTCGGGGGTCTCGCGCATCCCGCGAGCCGCGCGCATTCGGGCTGCTATCGGGGTATTCCGAAGGGCGAGGAAGAATTTCCCGTCAACCTTCGGCTCGCCCGGCGACGCGCGTCCGAGCGCGCCGCGACGCGTCATTTCCCGATGCGTCCCCATCCGTCGATCGATCCGATGCGCCGATGAACCCTTCCTGACCCCGTTCCGTCCTCGTCACCCCCAAACTCAGGCGTACCTTTGCCAGCAGTGCGACGTCTCCATCCACAAGGTGAACAGCATCGCGGGCAACCACGAGAGAAGGGCGGTGGGCCCGTTCACCGAGGAGCAGCTCGCGGGCAGCGGCGGAAGCGGCAGCCTCGGCGACGACCAGTTCCTGGAGCTCCTCGAGTCCGGCGGGCCCGGCGGCGACGCCTTCGTCGGCCTCCCCGACATCTCCGAGGACGGCGGCTTGTGGGATCCCAACGGAGCAGAGTCGGGCGCTTTTCTCGCCGAAGTTGAAGCCGGCGACGATCACGCAGGACGCTCGTCGAAGGACAAGAACGCGCGCGCGAGCGGCAACAACGCCGACGCCGCGCGCCAGCCGACCGGGTCGCAGGGCAGCCGCGGCAGCGGGGGCAGCGGCGGCGGCGGACGAGCCGGGAGCTCGCAGGCTTCCGGCGCCGTCGTGGGCGGTCGAGCGTCAGTCGACGGCGCCACCGGCGGGGGTTCGCATCGAGGCGGCACAGCTGGCGACGGCGAGTTCGCGCTCAACATTGACGACTACGCGCAGCTGGACCGCATGGGTAACATGGACGATCTGCTGGGCCCGATCCTGGACGACGGCGCGCTGGGCGGTCCCGGCGGGTTCATGGGATACGAAGGACATCCCGGGTTTCACCACAACTCATCAATGGGGGGCGCGATGGGGGGAGCGTCGGGCACGAACAAGGCGGGCACGAACGCCCCGGGCGGGATCGGGAGGCAGTTCGGGCAGATCGCCCAGTCGCTCAGCGGCGACCGGGGCGGCGGCGCCGTCAGCGGGGGCAGCGGGGGCAGCGGCGGGGGCGGAGGGAAGGGTGCGAGCGAGGTCAAGTCGGAACCCACCAACCGGGGCGGCGGCGGCGGCGCGGCGCATCAGATGCCGCCGCACCATTACATGCACCACCCGATGGCGCCGGGTACGCACGGCATGCCCCCGCCGCCGATGATGGGCGGACCGGGCGGGGGACCGGGTGGGCCCATGCCGCCGGGCATGCAGGCGATGCCCCCCGGCACGCACGGCATGCCGCCCCCGCCCGGCGCCATGGGCGGCCACGGACCTCCGCCCGGGCAGCCCGTTCAGGGACCCAACGGCGTCATGTACTTCCCGGGCCCCCACCTGCCCGTGCTTCACCTCGCGAACGGGGGATCCAACAAACCCCCGAGCCGGTTGGAGCGCCTTCGCCGGTGGAAGGAGAAACGGAAGAACCGAAACTTCAACAAGACGATTCGGTATCAGTCGCGGAAAGTGTGTGCCGATAATCGTCCGAGGATCAAGGGTAAGTTCGTCAAGGTTGGATCGACGCCCGACTTGGGAGCGCTGGACTTGCTCGGGGACGACGAAGGGCCGACGCAGGCTGGGCCGGAGACGCTCTCGGACGTGGAGGAGGATTCGTTCGACTCGGATCCGGCGCCGCCGCCCGGAGCGTTGGCGAGAACCGCGGGGCTGCGCAGGGACGGCGGGCTGACCGCGGCGATGTCCGTCCCGGACCTGAGCAGGCTGGGGTGAGCGACGAGCACGGCGATGTAGGACACAGGCGTAATCACCACGTTTTAACGCGTTGTTTAAACCCACTAAGATTAAGAGCTCGTCACACCTTGGTCGGGTCGTCGAGCCCGTTGTCGACCAGGAACTGATGAATCTTGGCCAGCACCGGGCCGAACCCCGCGGTTAACCTCCCAATGTCTCCGTACGCCCCCTCGCCTCCCAACGAGTTCACGAAGTCCCGCCTCGACGGCGGAAACGACATCACCACCGAGAACGCGCTGCTCGAGATCCACCCGTGGTACGGCTTGAGACACCGCGCGTAGGCGTCGTTGGCGCAGTCCTTCATGGCCCTGGTCCGCGGCTCCTCCTCCAGCGCTCGCAGCAGCGCCATCGTAAACTCCAGGAAGCGCTTCAGCCACAGCAAACCCTTGCAACACCCCGAGTTGGACGCCTGTGTCCCCGCGGCGACCTCCTCCAGGCATATGTCGAACAGCTTCGGGTGCGCGCCCGCGCGCTTGGCGAGCCTCTCGATGTTGCCGCTGACGTCCGACTTGGCTGGAGCGAACGCGACGCCGAGGCGATCGAACACGGGAAGCACGAGACGGCACGTCGCGAGGAAGGGCTCGGACAGGACGTCGCCGTCGGGGGACTCCGCCTCGGGCAGGGAGTCGATGATCGGGGGCAGGACGGACATGTTCGGGCGCCGGCGCGTGTGCCGCGGGGCAAGTCGCCCGCGGGTTTGACAAATCCAACACCGGCGGTTGGATCGGAACTGAACGCAGATCCGTCGCCGGCTCTTATCCACCTTTTTGCTCTCGCCCCGCCGCTCGCGCCGCCCCACCGTCACACGCAGCGCGCGCCCAAACTCGGCGACGCACGGGGTTCCGGCACGCGCCACTACCCCTCAAACGTACCGGCTCAGCCCACTCGTCCGCGTCCCCGCGCGACGCGCATCCGGTCCCTCGCGAGGTTCGATTGCGATCCCCCAACCGGCGCACACGTCACCCGAGATGTCCGCCGCTGCTCTCTCCTCGCGCTCGCTCGCGCCGCGCGCGCTGAACCCCCGCGCGGTGCGCCGCGGCGACACCGCGCGTCCCGTTCGCGTCGTGACGGCATCCTCCGAGGGCGGTGAGGACAAACTCCCGGAGGTCTTCACCGCGTCCATGCTCCAGAACGTTCGCCAAAAGGTCAAGGGATTTGAGACCACCATGGCCGTGTCCAAGCTCCCGACCGAGGAGGAGCTCGCGAACGGGCGCAAGCCCAAGGCAGGCGACCTGGTCAGCATCGTGTTTAGCGCGCAGACCGAGGAAGGGGAGCTGCTGCAGGCGATGGACGACATGGAGGAGCCCATCACGTTCGAGGTTGGCGGCGCGGCGGCCATGGGCAACCCGCTCTTTCTCGCCTTTGACAACGCGGTGCAGGGGATGGTCGTGGGCGACCAGGCGCTGGTGAACGCGTCCGGCGGGGAGTACGACCCGAACCTGCTGTTCCGGGTGCCGATGGTTCACCCCGAGGTGCAGCGTTTGCAGGAGGAGCTGGATCAGCCCGGGAAGGGCGGACTTCACCCCGGCGCCACCGTGGCGCTGAGCAACGGCAACGCGGCGGTGATCCGCGAGGTGAACGAGGAGAGCGACGATCCGTTCGTGATCATCGACGCGAACCATCCGTTCGCGGGCGCGGACCTGCAGTTCGCGGTGAAGCTCGTGAACATCGAGGACAAGCCGGAGGACTCCGTCGACGAGGCGTGACGGATCGCGTCGCCGATAGACTTTGCAATGAAACGCTGCTATACTTGAGCACAGGCGACGTGGTTAGATTTTAAAGATAATCACCAACAGCGTCCGTACGGGCATTTATAAAAACGCAACATGAAGTTCCGCATGAAATCGACCAGTTTTTGCACGGTGAAAAACCGCCCGCGGTCGCATTTGGCAATTTTGGCGCCAGCCAGAATCTTTCACACGGCGGATCACGCACACACGGCGGATGTTCGCCAACCGGCACTGACCGCGAACGATTCGCGGTGAACAGGCGTTTGATAGGGTTTGTTCGTTTGTCGCGTGAAGATCCGACCATTCGCCACAACCACGACTCGCCGCGTTGGGTCGTGCATCGCCATGCAGACGGCGGTTAAAGAGGCGCTCGCGTCGGCGATCGCTCGCGGGGTCAATCCCCGCGGTGTTCACCGCGCGAGGACCGTGGGCGCGTCCGTTCGCGCCCGGCGCCGCGTCTGCAGCGCGACGGATGCCGAGGGCGGTGCCGCCGCGTCGGCTGAGTCACGGTCGGAGGAAACGCGCGTCGCGCGGCCGCCGCCGCTGCGCACCTACTACGCCGACTGGGCCGAGGTGATCTTACCGGAGGGACACAGATTCCCGATGGAGAAGTACCAGGCTACCAGGCTGATGCTCGAGCAGGACAAGTCCTTGAGCGACATCATGGAGCTGGTGCCCTCGCCGGTGCGTCGCGGGATCCCTTTCCAGCGTGGCACAGCCACGTGTACTTTCGAACGTCGCCCGCGGCGTTCGCCCCTTTCGCGTCCCCGAACCTCCAATAAACACGATCTCACCGCGCCGTCCAAAATCGAAACACCCGCAGAAAGCATCGCTCATCGACGTGCTCGCCGTGCACGAGGAGGGATACGTGACCCGCGTCCTGGGGTGCGCGCTCACGGAAAAGGAAGGCCGCGCCATCGGATTTCCGATGATGAATCCCTCGCAGGTGACGCGCTCCTTGGCGTCCACGGGCGGGACCGTCGCCGCCACGCACGACGTCCTCCGCCCGGGCACCACCGCTAAGTGCGCCGCGCAGATCGCGGGCGGCACACACCACGCGTTCAGGGACAAAGGCGAGGGCTTCTGCGTCTTCAACGACATCGCCGTCGCGGCGACGATGGCGCTTCGCAAGTACCCCGCGCGGTTCGAGGGCTGCGCGCACCCGATCCTCGTGATCGACCTGGACGTCCACCAGGGCAACGGCACCGCCAAGATCTTCGAGGACGACCCGAGGGTCATCACGTTCAGCGCGCACGGCGCCGGGAACTACCCGTGGAAGACGAAGATGCGATCCGACCACGACGTCGACGTACCGGACGGTTCGTTTATTTTAATCTTTGTATGGGCAATTAGACTGACGTGGTTTTTTTTTAACAGGAACCGGCGATAAGGAGTACATCGCCATGCTCGAGGAGTGGCTCCCGCGGCTCTTCGAGACGTACGACCCAAAGCTCGTGTACTTCCAGGCTGGGGTGGACGCGCTCGCGGTGGACTCGTTCGGTAAGCTCAAGATGACTCGCGCGGGGATGCTTCGCCGTAACCACATGGTTTTCGACGAGTGCCTGAGGCGGGACGTGCCGCTGGTGATCACGATGGGCGGCGGGTACTCGCGGCCGTTCGACGCGAGCGTGGACGCGCACGCGGACGTGTACAGGGCCGCCGCGTACAGGTTCGCGTCGCCCCCGCCCGCTAAGGGCAAGAAGGCGCCGGTCCAGGCCGCGACGGAAGAGGACGAGGGCGAGGAGGACGCGGCTGAGGAACAAACCGAGGAAGTCGCGGAGGAGGAGATCGAGAAGGTCGTGGCGGACGTCAACGCCGACGAGGCGAAGTTCACCGACAAGACCAAAACCCCGAAGGAGGAGAACGTCAAGTCCGACAAGTTCACCACCCAAATCGCCGCCCAGATCGCCGCGCTCAAGTCGGAGAAGGCGCAGGAGATGACGGCGATGACGGCGGCGGTGGAGAGGGCCAGGCGGGAGGAGGATCGATCCAAACTGGCTCGAGCCCTGCGAAACGGCGATTGGTCCGCCGCTCAGCGCGAGGAGGACCGGAACAAGATGGCGCGCGCCCTGAGAAACGCGACTTGGTCGATCGTCTCGAGCGAACCCGCGTCATCCGCCTCGAAGGAACTCGAGGCTTCGAAGGAACTCGAGGCTTCTTCGGTCGATTGGATCGGGGCCGTGCGCCGCGCGCTTCGAACCGTCGTCTTCTCCGCGTTGACGCCCGCGCCCGAGGCGGCACCCGCGCCCGTCGTCGTGGACCGCCGACCCGCCCGCGCGCCGGCTCCTCCCCCGCCGCCTCCGCCGCCCGCACCCGCACCGGCGGCGGCGGCGGCTGACCGTCCCCCGCAACGGAAGAAAGCGCCGGCTCCTCCCCCGCCTCCTCCTCCTCCTCCCCAGGCGGCGCCCGAGCCTATCGCCGTCGCGCCCGAGCCCTCGAGCCCGGCGGTCGTCGACCCGTGGGCCGGCGTCAAGATTCCCAAGGTTATCGACCGACCCCCTTACCCGAAGCCGGCGGAGGTCACCGCGTTCGCGCCCGGCGTGGAATACGGACCGGCGCTGTCGAGAGCCCTGAGGACCATCTCCATGGACAGCGCCCTGTACAGGGTCATGATGCGCAGGGCGATTCGGACCGTCGCCATCGTCCCCGACCGGACGCAGGGTGCGACCGGACAGGAAGAGAACCGCGACGGTTCGTATTTCCTCGCGCTCGGCAGGGCGCTGAGAGACTTCGACTACGCCAAGATCGGCGGGCTCGACGACGCGCGCGCGGCGGAGGAGGCGGAGGACATGCTCCAGCGCGCGAGGGAGCGCGTCAGGGCGGCGAGCGCGGCCGCGAAGAAGAAGGACGGCGCGGTGCCCAAGGTGAACGTGGCGGTGGGATCGAGGAAGAAGAAAAAGAAGGGGGGACTCGCCGCGCCCCTCGCGGAACGAGCGCCCGCGGAGGAGCCCGCGGAGGTGTCCGCGCGATGAGTCGAAAGTAGCCTGATTCGCGATGCCTTTTCGCGTTGAAAACAAGATGCGTGCCGCGTGCGTATAACAGTGATGTATCTAAGTAGTTTAAGTCGTAACGTCCCCGAGCGAGCGTTCGTCAGCGGGCGGATGCCGCCACCGCCTGCTCCGCCATCCTCGCCGGCTCCTCCGCCGTCTCCGGTTTTCTTCCGAGGAGCCCAACCTCCAGCCTGTCGACGAACCGCTCCCACATCGCGTCCGCGACCACGCGCGCGGACGCCTGGAGCACCGCGCTCTCCTCCGGCGACAGGTCCCTCACCGCCGCCACGATCTCGTCGAGACCCTCGCCGTTCTCCTTCCCGTTTTCGTCCCCGTCGGCGCCGGCGGAGTCGAACGACCGGTACGAAGATCCCTCTGCGGGCTGGAGCTGCTCCCTGACCCGCGCCACGAGCGCCGCCACCTGCGGGTTATCCGTCCCCGGCACGTCCCCCGTCGCGAGCGCGCCGAGGAGCAGCCCCGCGATCGCCTCCGGTTCGAGGAGGGCGTCGCCGGAGAGAACCACGGCGGCGTCGCGACCGAGCGTCCCCCGCGCCAAGTCGGCGAGGGAGATGGCGAAGAGTTCCTCCTCGCGGGTGAGCTTCGGAGCCGCGGCGTCGAGCACCTGCGTCGGGGTCGCGAGGCACGGCGTGGGGGCGCCGCCGGTCCTGGACGGCACCAGCATCGGCCCGGGGACGTCCTCGGGCTTCGGCAACGCGGGGAGTTGAAACGGGAAAAACCCGGGGAGCGTCGGCGGCTGCGGGAGCTGCGCGAAGAGCCTGCCGCCTCCTTTCCTCGCAGCCTGCCTGAGCAGGATGTCCGCGGCGCCCACGGCTTCCTTCTCCAGCACCTTGCGCAGCGCCTCGGCGCGAGGGGAGAGGAGATACCTCAGGCCGGTGGAGAGGGAGATGGAATCCTCGGGAATCGTGTCGAGGTCGACGAAGACGCCCTCGCCCGCGTCTCTCGCCACGACGCCCATCGCGCTGTTGAGCATCACCGCCAGCCTGCGACCCTGCAGGATGCTGCCCCCACCCGCGGTGGACGCGTACAGCACCTCCTGCAGGGCTCGTTGCGCCGCGGGCCTGTCCTCGCGGAGGAGCTTACGCGCGACGAAAGGGTACGCCTCCATCACCAGGCGGTAGTCGGGGTTGCCGATGAGCGCGATGCCCTCGAGCGTCACCACCGCCCTGCCGAGGAGGGCAAAGTAGGGCGGGATCGAGAACGGGATGTCGTTCAGGACGGTGAGAAGGTCCTGGGTCATCGCCTGGAACCCGCCCGCGGTGGACTGCAGCGAACCGTCCTCCATGTTGTACATCTTCTTGAGCTCGGCTTCGTACTTTTTGGCGCCGCCGCCCTTGACGTACGGAGACAGAGCTTTGTCCATGAGCGGGATGACCTTGGCCCTGTCGCAGTCGTCGGGAAGGATCTTGAGGTCGATGAAATCGTCCACCAGCGCGGGGTAGTCCTTGTTCGCGAGGTGGATGATGGACGAGACCATGGTGTCCATGTCCTCCTGCTGGATCGAAGCCATCAGGCCGAAATCGAGAATCGCGAGCACGCTCTTGCTCGGGTCGGTCGGGTCCGCCATCTTCATCAGGTTGCCCGGGTGCGGATCGCTGTGAAAGAACCCAACCTGCAGCAGCTGCACGAGGAAGCACTCCTGTCCGACGCCGATGAGCTCGCGGATCTCATCCTTGGGACAGTCGCTGAGCTTCACGCCGTCGATCCATTCGCTCACCAAAACCCGACGCGTGGACAGCTCGTGGTACACCCGCGGCACGTACACCCCGCTCACCTTCTCCTGGTCCAACACTAAATCCCGCAGCCTCTGCTGGTTGGACGCCTCGTTGAGGAAATCGAGCTCGGTGTAGAAGCCCACGGCCCACTCGTTGAGCAGCGCGACGTAATCGGTCCTCTGCTGCGGGGCGAAGCGCTCGATGAGACCCTGGTACACCTCCGCCGCCCTGCGCAGCACGTACAGGTCCTTGCTCACGGTGCTGAGGATCTCCGGCCTCTGCACCTTGACCGCGACGTAGGTGTCGGTGCCGGCGAGACGCGCGCGGTACACCTGCGCGAGCGACGCCGCCGCCACCGGCTTCTCCGAGATCTCGTCGAAGAATTGTCCGAGGGGGCCGCCGAGTTCCTTCTCGATGGTGGCGATGGCGACGGCGGTCTCGAAGGGCTTGACCGCGTCCTGGAGCACCGCGAGCTCGTCCAGCGCCGCCTGCGGGAGGACGTCCGGACGGACGCTCATCATCTGCCCAGCCTTGATGTACGTCGGGCCCAGTTTCTCGATGATGACGCGCGCATCCCTGGCGAGCGAGCGATCGTTCCTCGCGAGCTCCGCGGCGCCGCCGGTGATGGACAGCGTGGCGACGCGCGTGAGGAAGGGCACGGACAGGCCGAGGAACTCGGCCCATCGCTTCTGCAGCGCGCCGCCCTGCTTATCCCAGAAGGCCTGGATGGCGGTCTTGTCGTAGACGAGCGGGAGGCCCTCCTCGTCGACCGCGACGGGCCCGCCGCGGTCCACCTCCGCGCCTCCCTTGGCGACGAAGGACTTCTGGACGTCGGGAGCCTCGACGCCGCGCATGCGGACCGCCTTGCTCACCTCCACCACCGCGACCGCGGCGTTGCCCGCAACCTCGCCAACCTTGGTGACGTCCATGACCCCGCCCATCCGCGCGCGCGTCGTCGTGGAAGCGCATCCACGCCGATGGCGCGCGGCACGGGTGGAGTGGTGGACCCTGAGGGGAGCCGCGATGGAGGAGCGCGCGGTGCCCGCCGTGGGAAGACGCGCCCGGACGCCGGCGACGTTCATGGTCGTCGACATGTCGCGTTTGTGCGCCTGTGTGAGTGTCGATGGGCACGAGCGGCTTTGGCGTTGTTTGTCGCGTGTGAGACGTGGCGTGCGTTCAGCGCCTCTCGTTGCTCATCTGCGCGTGCACCGGTTATTCTTGAGTCAATTCGCCCATATGGTCGGACACGTATAACGGACGGTCGCAACGGGAGAGGTGGTCAAACCTTCGAGCACGGTGCCGCGCCGCGCGCGGGCCACAACACGCGACGCGGGCGCACGTCCAGGTCGCATCATCGCGTCGCGACGCGAACCCTCCGCGTGAACGAAGCGCCGAACCCACCTCTCCCGGAAGAGAGGCCGCCAGGGAAGCGAGCGAGACGCGGGACGCAGCGCCAGTCAATCATCTCTCGCCATGGATCAAGGCGAGCGCCCCAAGTTCCGCAACGTCGAGCCCCGCTCGCGCCAGGAGCGCCTGGCGAACAACGACAAAGAGATGCTCGAGAAGCTCAGGCTCGAACACAGAAGGGGAGGCGCGTACAGATACGACAACCCGGGGAACATCATCCAGCCCCCCGAGGACTCCGCCGCGTTCATCTCGGAAGGGGAACGCTTCGGCACGAACGCCGCGCAGGAGGAATACGAGAATCGAAGGCGCAGGATCCTCGAACGCGAGGTACGCGCGGTCGTTAACCCCCGAATCACCAACTCGCGCGCGTCGACCGCGGCGGCCGCGCGCGAGCGTCCGCCCTCCATCGTCGGACGCGACGCCGACCCCACGTGCCACGAATCGAGGAAAACCGCACCCCTTTTTTGGGTACCGGCGAATCATCCTTCCGATTCCGCGCCCCACCCGTCCGTCCCCGTCGCGAAACCCCGCCTCAACGCCCGTTCCGACCCTTCACCGACCCGCAGGAGTACTTCGAGCGTAAGCGCGAGGCTAACCACCAGCGCGAGACCGCGCGCTGGCACAAGGTTGACCTGGAGGGCCAGTGGGAAGATGAGCACCTCGCCGAGCTCAAGGAGGGCCCGGTGCCCACGAGGAACAAGAGCAGCGTCCGGTACAACTTCATCACGCTCCAGTACGAGGACTCGTACGAGGGCGAGGCGCTCAAGTACCAGGACGACATCGTCAAGCGCAACGCCGCGCTGAGGGCGGGCAAGATCAACCACATGCGCATGGCGGAGACGAGAACCGACTACGACGTAATCACCGGGTTACCAAAACCCAAGGTGCGGGTGCCCGTGCCCGAGCTGGGACCGGAGCCCGTGGCGCCGGAGAAGGTGGAGCGCGAGAAGCCCGAGGCGTACAGGGTGGACATGCAGTACGGCGTGGGCGACGCGGCGGTGAGGGAGACGCACGAGAAGGAGGATTGGAAGTTTGGCGGGCGCGGCGGCAACACCTGGGGGCGGTGATTTTGACAGTGACGACTTTCAGTTGTAAAAGTTGATAATGTTACCAGTAAGGGGACGACCCTTCTCACGAACGCACCGCGCGAGCCACCCCGCGACGCGCGTCCACCGCGGGTCCGCCGAACGACCGCGTTTCGCGACATGCGATCGCGCGATCGCGGCGCGGTCGCGCTGGCCGCCGCCGGCGTCCTCGCGCGCGTGCTCCTCGCGATCCTCGGGTGGACCGAATCGGCGAGCGAGCGACTGGAGCTCGCGTCCCCCGTCGACGCCCTCGCGCGCATCCGCGAGGGCCACGCGCTGTGGGGAATGGGTCAGTCGCCGTACGGCGGCAGCGCTCTGCACGCGCCGCCGCTCTACCTCGCGCTCGTCGGGCCGCTCGTGGCGAACGCGCCCGCGGGCCTCGTCGCGTCCGTCCCCTTCATCGTCGCCGACCTCGTCGTCGCCGTCGCGATCCACCGCGTCGCGACCGCGTCGACCCGAACGTCCCGCGCACGCGGGTCCGACGCCGCCGACGCATCCCCAACGTCCCCCGCGTGGGTCGTCGCCATGTTCCTCGCCAACCCGTTCTCGATCGCGTCCTGCGCGGCGGCGTCGTCCGCGGGCTTCAGAGCCGCGGCGCTCGCCGTCGCCGTCGCCGGCGCCGTCGAAGGGACGCCCGTCGTGGCCGGCGCGGGATGCGCGGCGCTCGCGTACCTCGGCGATCCGACGTGCGCGGCGCTGACGGTGCCGTCGCTGGCGCGCGCGATGGCGCGCGAGGGCGGGTTCGGGGAAGAAGGGACGGGGAAGAAGGGGAAAGGGAAAGGGAGGGCGGGGGGCGGGGCGCGGAGTGCGTTTGTTCACCTCTGCGCGTGGATCGTCGGCTGGATCGTCGCGCTCGTCGGGGTGAGCCAGGCGGTGATGTCAAACGCACGCGCGGCGCCGATGGATTGGATCCGCGCGACGTACGGCTTCCGGCTCGTCGCCGAGGACCTCTCGCCGAACCTCGGGTGCTTCTGGTACTTCTTCACCGAGATGTTCGACAACTTTCGCGTTTTTTTCCTCTTTGCGTTCGACTACTTTCCGGTGGCGCTGTGCGTGCCCGTCGTCGTCAGGCTCGGGTGGGACGAACCGCTGTTCTGCGTGTTCGTCGCCAGGCTGCTGTGCGTCGTGTTCTCGCCCTATCCAACCCTCGGCGACGCGTCGGGATACCTCGCGTTGCTCCCGCTCTTTCGAGCACAGCTGGCGGGCGCGGGTGGGCTCGGGTACCTCGTCGCCGCCGGGTACGTCGCGAGCGCGTTGCTGTCGCCCATCATGTGGCGGCTGTGGATCGTGGACAGGGTGGCGAACGCCAACTTCTTCTTCGCGACGACGCTGGCGTGGATGGCGACGCAGAGCGCGCTGTGCGTTTTGTGCGTCGAACGAGTCGTCGCAAACTCTCGTTTGGCTAAAAAAAAGTCCGAGTGAACGAGTGAGTCGGTAAGATTACCTTCAATTAGTCGCGATGTAGGAGATGAAACTGAGATTTAGAGGTGGTAGTGTCGATGGCGATGCGATTTCATCGTCTATCGTCGGTGCCGTCGGTGCCGTCGTCGTCCTCGACGGCGCCCACGACGACCCATCCGCCGTCTTCGCTTCTCCTCACTCGCGACACCCGGACCCTGGTGCCCCCGTCGCCCTCCGCCACGACCCCGGTGAGGTCCACGTAGTGCTCGCCCTCCTCCACCTTGAGGTAGAGGACGAAGCCGAAGCCCACGCCGTGATCCATCAACGTCCGTTCGCGCTCCATGCGCTTGCCTCCCTTGATGATGTCGACCTGCTCCGCCGGAACCTTCAGCTTTTTCTGCGACGACGGGGATTGATTGGGGAGGTTTCAGGCGAGTTTTCACACGACGCGTCGTCGGGAATTCGGAGAGTTTGGGACGTAACTCACCGCCATCGACCTGCACACGTCCTGCACGGTGGTCAGCGCGTACTTGTACACGTACTTGTGGTCCCTGGAGGTATCCCCGGGCGAAACGTCGAAGGGTCGCAGGTAGAAATACGTGGGTTCATCCGGCGCGATGAGCGGATCCTGGCGGATCATGCGGATGCTCTCCAGGAACCGCTCCTTCTGCGCCCGCATCGTCTCGTCCATGTGGTCGCCGTTCTTACTGGCTATGACAATCTTGACGATCTTCTCGAGTTTCTGCGGGGTTTGGGACCGGACGCGAGACGCGCGCGTCGGGTAAGCGACGGAGGAGGCGGCTGGAAAAGATTTACGCGAGCGACGTCGATCGATCTCGAGGCGCGATGGGGCCGCACCTCCTTGAACTCGTCGTTGACCCTCCTCCGCTCCCTGTCCAGCTCGGATTCGTCCAAGTCGTCGACATCCGCGTCGTCCTCGCTGTCGCTGACGTCCGAAAACTTTTTCATCCGCCGCTCGCTCCCCGGGAAGTACCCGAAGCCGTCGGTCTCCTCGTGCAGCCTCCGCGCATCCGCGCGACGCTCGGCGTTTCGTTCCTTGGCGAGGCCGAGCTCCTCGCGGTGCTTCTCGAGCCACTCGACGGCGGCGTCGTGCTGCTCCTGCGTGAACACGCAGTTCATGGGCGCCGCTTCTTCTGTCGGAGGGCGGCACGCCGCGGAAGGGAGGCGGGTCGCAGTGCCCCGTCGCGCGTGGGTCGCTTCGTTTTAACGCATCCCGCCCGAAAACGGTCCCGCCTCCCCGCCTCCCAAAACCCTCCTGTCAATCCCGTCGAGGTGGGCACTCCGCACGACGCAGGAGAGGGGCCGGGGACGCGACGTTCCCAGCGATGACACGCGCCGTCGCCACCGTCGCGGCCGTGGCCACGCGCCTCTGCGCGCGCGTCCCGTCGCATTCCCTGGCCCGCGTCGCGCGCCGCCAGGGATCGCGGCTCGCGTCGCCCCCCCAGTCAGCGCCCGTCCGCGCGCATCGTTCACGCCACGTGTCACGCGCGTCGGCGTCCACCGACGGCGGGGGCACCGCGGACGACCCGTGGAACAAGGGCCCGATCGACCTGGACGCCAGGCTGTACTCCTACCTCCTCGGCACCACGCGCGAGCCGGAGGTGCTGCGGCAGCTGCGGGTGGAGACGTCCACGCTTCGGGGCTCGCAGATGCAGGTGCCGCCCGAGCAGGGGCAGCTCATGGCGCTGCTCATCGAGCTCATGGGCGCCAAACGCGTGATCGAGGTCGGGACGTACACCGGTTACTCGTCCATCGCGATGGCGCTCGCGCTGCCCGCCGACGGCGTCCTGGTCGCGTGCGACACGTCCGAGCCCTCGTTCGAGATCGCGAGGCGGTACTGGAAACTCGCGGGGGTCGAGTCGAAGATTGAGGAGCGGCTGGGCGACGGTAAGGCGACCCTGGACGCGCTGCTCGCCAGGGACGGTCCGGGGCACTACGACGTCGGATTCGTCGACGCGGACAAGAGGGGATACTGGGAGTACTACGAGAAATTGCTCAAGCTGGTTCGACCCGGCGGCTTGATCGCTGTCGACAACGTGCTCTGGTACGGCAAAGTCGCCGATCCGGACGTCGCGGATAAGCAGACGGAGGCGATCAGGGAGTTCAACGCGCGGGTAGCGGAGGACGAGAGGGTGACGCAGCAGATCGTGCCCGTGGGCGACGGCCTGACGCTGTGCCGCGTGCGGTGAGGATGACGACGAGCGGTGAAAAAGATGCTTGGGAATACCCTGGTTAACCCAAAACCTTATAACACCCTGGCTGGGGAGGTGGAGAGTGGAATACTCCGGGACATATACTCCGAGTGTCGAATACAGTTAATACATCGCGCGGGAAGTAATCACAGGAAGTAATCGGGCGCCGCCTTTTTCGCGGGCACTCCCCTCGCCTCCTGCGGCGCCGCCTCGAAAACCTTGAAGCTCTTTCCCAGGTTCTCGTCCAGCTCCATGATCGCCGCGACGTTTCCGCACCTGTAGCAGTAGTTGGGCGCCGACCACACGGTGACGAGCTGCTCGTCGAACATCCACTTGTACCCCTCCATCACCAGCTGGTGCGCCCTGGCGATCAGGTCGATGTTATTCGCCGCGTTGAACTGCTGGCACACGTCGCCGCCGAAGAGGTACCCCGCTCCCCTGGGGCTCAGTCCCCAACCCGTCACGTCCTCGGGATCGGACCACAGCAGATCGCACATCGCGCCGTCGTGCGGTACCTCCTGCTTCCGGTCGATGGTCCGTATCTGGTCGACGGTGGTGATCGTCGGGGAGAGTCCGCCGTGCACGCAGAGGATGCGGTTGTCAATGAGCGCCGAGAGGGACAGGTAATCGAAGATGTCCGTGCAGTAGCGCCACACGTTGACGCTGCCGTACTTGCGAAGGCACTCGTCGTAGAAGCCGTACACCTGCGTGATCTGCCTGCTCTCGTGGTTACCCCGGATCAGGAATATGCGGTCGGGGTACCGAACCTGCGTTGTCGCGGGAATCGCGGGGGCGGCGACGGTGAGGGTTGAATTCGAAGAGTTTTTTTTGGGGCCCGCGCCTCGAGCGCGATCCGCGCATTGCGCGGGGTGAACGCACGTCGGGGACGTACCTTGAGCGCCAGCAGGAGTAAGAATGTCTCCACGCTGTAAAACCCGCGGTCGACGAAGTCCCCCATGAACAGGTAGTTCGTCTGGGGACAGTCGCCGCCCACCTTGAAGAGCTCCATGAGGTCGTAGAACTGTCCGTGTATGTCACCGCATATCGTCACGGGCGAGTCTATCCGCTGCACGTTGCTCTCCTCCACCAAAATCTCCATCGCCTTGCTGCACAGGAGCTTAACCTCGCTCTCCTTCAGCACCTCGCACCGCCGCAGGGTCTCGATCATCCTGTCGAGGTCGGACGTGCCGCCTGCTGCCGCCATTTTTACCCCCTCTGATGAAAGAATCGCGGGAGACGCGCTCGATGATCGGCGCGCCGTCGCGGACACGAACGTCCCCTCGACGTCCCCCGGCCTTTAGCTCCGGACGAACCTTCCACAAATCCCCCACCCGACGCTGTGGGCTGAACCCGAGCTCGGGCCCGACGCACGCGCGCGCCGCGAGTGACGTCGCCCTTCCACGCGGTTCTCGAAGGCGGGAAATGATGCTCGGGAAATGACGTCACACGGCTCTTCCAGTTAGATTTTCTTAATTACGGTTAAAATAAAATAATGGCCAGTTTTTCATACGTGAAAACATATATCCTCGGGGTGGCATTTGCGTTTAGACTTTTTGACGTTTTTCGCCGCTCCTACGCAACCACCCTGGCCTCGTCGACCCAGTACTTGTCGACCAGTCCGTCCAGCAGAGCCCTGGGAAACTTCACCGGACCTTCCTTCTCCCCGCTCCCGACCACGCTCTTGAAGTGCTCCACGACCGGCACGAGGTCCCGCATGTCCCGAACCACGATGTCGGCGCCTCTGCCGTCGTCCGATCGTTCACCCGCCATGAGCGTTCCCGCGTGGCCGTCTTCGTTCTCGTCGGAGATGTGCGACCCGCCGACGTACCCAACGATCAGGCCCATCTTCGCGTTCGCCGCGCTGCCCACCCCGGACGTGCTGTCCTCGACGGCGACGGAATTCGCCGGAAGCGCCGCGGTCTTCTCCGCGGCGAGGAGGTACACCGAGGGATCCGGTTTGAACCGCGGGGGTTCAAAGTCGGACTCGCCGCTGTGAATCTTCTCCGGCGGGAAGTATTCCTCGTACTGACACGCGACGACGCTGACGGGTACCCTGGGTTTGCCCGAGGTGGTGGCGATGCTGAAGTCGTACCCGAGCGCCTTGAGGTCGGCGAGGACGCCCGGGACGTTGGGGCACGGCTTGGCGAGCGTGGCGAGCGCCTCGACCGTTTCGTCCTTTTGCAGCGTCAGGATGTCTTTGCCGAGCGCCCGGGTGGTTTCGATCGTGGGCAGACCGCTCTTGGCGCGTTGCTCGTTGACGTGCGCGAGGACGAGCGGGTCCTCGGCGCCGGCGGCGCGGACTTCCTCGATGGACGGCAGCCCCGCTTTCTTGCGATCTTCCTCGACGACGTCAACCATGAACTCGAAAGCCTTGCCCGCGTTGTCGCGCACGTAGGTACGCATGCACTCCTCGGAGAGGTACGCCACGGACGCTTCGGGGAAGTAGGGCGCGAGCTCCCAGAACGCGACGATCATCGCGGGCGTCTCGGTGTCGCCCAACGTGCCGTCAAAGTCGAAGAGGACGACGGTGGCGGTGTCGCTGATGGCGGACGGAGTCGGCGCCTTGCTGGTGACCTCCTCGGGGTTACGCAGCGCCGAGCGGGCCATGACGAGCGAGCGGGTGGTGCGCTTGGCGCTGACGAGGGCGGGCGCCTGGGTCGGGGACGCGAAGGCGGGGTCGGGGCTCGGTCAGGTGACGTCACGCGCGTTTGAAAATGGAATAACATCCGCTGCGATCCCGGTCGCGTGACACATCGGATCTGGCGGTGGACGCACCTTCCCGCGGGAGGCGACTTGGCGACGGCGAGTGAGCGGCGCCGCGGCGGCGACGACGTGGGCTCTGCAGAGAGCGGCGGACATCGACGGTGGTCGGGGGGTCGACGCGGGCGACGGCTGTGCAGTCGCGCGCTTCGGTGTGCCGGGGCCCCTGGATAAGCTGACGCGATCGTGACAAACGCAACAGCAGCGGCCCGAGATTTCGCCCTCGGAAC
Source organism: Micromonas commoda (assembly GCF_000090985.2). Classification (NCBI taxonomy): domain Eukaryota; kingdom Viridiplantae; phylum Chlorophyta; class Mamiellophyceae; order Mamiellales; family Mamiellaceae; genus Micromonas; species Micromonas commoda. The sequence continues at coordinate 1,290,462 of NC_013044.1, read as the reverse complement.
TCGACGCTGGCTTGATGAGCAGCTGCCTTCTCGGTCGAACCGCACTGTCTGTCGAGCGCGACGAGAGCGGCGACCATGAGCGCCCTCGATGAAGCACGGAAAGAGAAGGTCATGAACGCCATGGAGCACACCAAGGCGTTCATAGCCGCCGTCGCGGAGTTCGACGCGGACCAGGTTCGCGCCGCGGCGGAGGTGCGAGCCCGCCCCCGTCTCCGTCATGCCGGACGCAACCCTCGCCGACTTTCTCCCCCGGGTCGACGCCGCCCCGTCTCGTTAACGCCTCCACCGCTGACCTCGCCCCACCCGACCGCGCCGCGCCGCGCAGCTGTTCAAAGATAGGACCGGCGGGAGCGTCGCCGGCCTCGGCGACTCCAACGGCCGAACCCCGCTTCACATGGTACGCGCCCCGAGACCCGACGACCGCCGCCGCCGCCCCGCGCGTCTACCCCCGAAAAACCAGCGCGACTGACCGCCCCGACGCCGTCGCCCCTCACCGAACACCAGGCCGCGCAGCGCGGGGACCCGAGCATCATCAGGGTCCTCGTCAAGGACGCGGGCGTCCCGGTCGACGCCAGGGACAAGGACGGCGCCACGCCGCTCATGGCCGCGGCGGACTACGGCAAGCCCGACGCCGTCAAATGTCTGCTCGCCCTCGGCGCCGACGCCTCGGCCAAATCCAACAACGGCACCGCCGCGGTGCACAGAGCCGCCGGGAGCGCCATGGGTGGCGGCCCTAAGGACGACAAGGCGTCCCAAGACTGCGTCAAGTGCGTCAAGTACCTTCTCGAGGCGCAGGAAGGCGGCGTGGACGATACCGCGGCGCTCGAGTCCCGCGCCGACGACGGAGCCACGCCGTTTTTGATGGCGTGCAGCCGGGGCGCGGAGGCGTCGGCGGAGTTCCTCGCGACGCGGGGCGCCAACGCGGCGGCGACGCTCAAGTCGGGGGTGGGCGCCGCGTCCCTCGCGGCGGCGTCGGGGAACCCCGGCGCGCTGAGGGCCGCGCTGCGCCACGGCGCGCCGACGGGCACGCGGCCCGTCGGCGGCATGAGCGCGCTCCACATCGCCGCGTCGCATCCAAACACCTCGACGCACTCTCTGGAACTCGTGAAAAGCCTTCTGGATGCCAAAGCCGACCCGAACGTCGCCGACTCGGAGGGGCTCAAGGCGGTGCACGCCGCCGCGGCGGTGGGCCGCGGAGCCGTCGTCGAAGTGTTAATAAAGGTCACCGAACCCGACGCGGGTGCGGAGGAATGGAACGCGTTGGCGGTGCAAAAGACGGTGCAGGCGAAGCTCGCGGCGATGGGCGCCGGCGGCGGTGAGAAGCTCGCGGCGACGCCGGAGGGCGCCGCGCTGGCCGCCGCGCAGGTTTCCGAGACGTGCGTGCCCCACGACGTGCCGACGGAGGTGAGGGACGCGGAGGTTGCGGCGAGGACGAAGCGGGAGGGCGACGAGGCGTTCATCGCCGGGGATAACGCGGCCGCGATTGACAAGTACACCAAGTCTCTCGACGCGGACGGGACGAACGAGAAGGTGTGGGCGAACCGCGCCGCCGCGAGGCTGAAGCTGCGGGATTACGTCGGCGCCCTGCGGGACGCGAGGACGGCGAAGAAGATCGACTGCGAGTACGTAAAGGCTTGGTTCCGGGAGGGAACGGCGCTGACGGAGCTGGGCGATTACGAGGGCGCGGCGCTGTGCTTCTTCGAGGGGATGCAGGTGGAGGGGCAGAGCGAGAACCCGGACCTGAAGCGGGGATTCGACGCCGCGATCAAGAAGGGACGGGACGCCATGATCAAGAAGTGATCGAGAAGGTCATCCCCCAACTTATTATATGATATCGTATCAACATCGATGCATCGTCGCCGCTCGCGCCGCGAGGGCGACAACGGGCCAACTTTCGGTCAAATGATCTCGGCTCGATAATCCCACGCGGGGGCGGGCTCGGCCTCCTTGGGCGCCGCGCCCCCGGTCTCCGTCACGGTCACCTCACTGGTGCCCCCGATCTCATCAGCGGCGTGCGCCGCCGCCGCCGCCGCCGCCGCCGCCTCGTTCTCCCTCTCCGCCTGTCGAATGCGCTTCTCCTCCAGCATCTCCTCCAGCATCTCCTGGTCCTCGCACCCCTGGCGCAGGAACGCGGTGGGCGGGTGGACGTGGACGCCGAGGAACGCCGTCCCGAGCCCCCCGCCGTCCCCATCCCCCGCGTCGCCGAGCTCGATCAGGTCCTCCTCGCCCTCGGACGAGTGCGTCTCCTCCGTGCCGCCGTCGTCCATCGTCTCAACGGACGCTTCGGGCTCATCTTCGCCGTCGTCGTCCATCGGCTCGTCGTCCTCCGCCGCCGCCGCCGCCGCCGCCGCGGACTCGAGTATCTCGTCGATGTCGCTCCGAATCCCGAGGTTCGTCGGCGGGTGCACGGCGAGGTCGGGGCACGCGGCGGCGGTCGGTCGCGACGAGGTCAGCGGCGAGGTGGGCACGTGATCGGGCGCAGCCACGAGGGAGTCCGCGTCGGTCGACTCGCGTCGCTCGGCATCGCGCCCGGCGTCGGCCAGCGCGGCGGTGATTCGCACGTGCGCGGCGAAACACACCGCGCATAGGGCGAAGTCGTCGCGCGCGCACAGCTGGCATGCGTACATCCGCCCCACGCAGTGCAGTCCGCACCCGCCGCACCGGATGGGCTCGTCGAAGGGCGTGCGGTCGACGTCCGACTCAGCACAGCCGACGACGTGCGCGAGTTCCTCGCCGTCGCGCCACGCGACCGTCTTTCGCCTCTTACCGCGCGGGGCTTCCGGCGTCGCCGTGCCCTCGCCCGGGGACGAGCTCTGGCTCCTGTCGCGCTTCCGCAGCACCCCGCGCACCGCGCTCACGTCTCGCGCCGCGGACAACCCCATCTTGTTTTTTTTTTCCCGCTCCGCAGCCTAACGGTGCGGAGCCTTCGAGAACCCTCGAGGGCGCTTGGTGCGAGAGCGACGTCGGACGCGATCGATGGGTGAGCCGACGGGATCGAATTCGTGCGGACGCGGATTCCCCCGCGCCGAACGTACCCTCCCGCGGTCGCGAGCGCCGCGCCTCTGACGCGCGGCCAGCGTCGGTCGCGGAACTCATTTCGTGCCTGGTATCGGCGCCCGTGTTTGCGTGGCCCAGGTGAGAGCTCCGGCTCCGCCGCGACAGGTCACAACCGCGGACGCACCGGAGACGCGCGCGCGCCGCCGTCGTTCGATCCTCCGCCGCCGCCCCGTCACCATGTCGAGCGCGCTCGTCTCCTCGGCGGCCCCGACGCTCGCGATGCGCCGCGCGCTCGTCGCGCGCCGCGACCGCGTCGTCGCCGACGCGCGTCATCACAGGCGATCTGGCCTATCCAACCGCCGCATCCGCAACCGCCCGGGGCCCAGGTGCGAGGCGTCGGACCCGTCGTCCTCCTCGGACGTCGACCTCGTCTCCGGCGTCGCGTACTCCGAGTACATCCGCGACGCCGCGGGCATCTCCCCGCCCGCCGAGCTCGGCGCCCTCGCCGCGGTCCTCCGCGCGCAGGGCGCCGCCCTCGTCGCGCCGAACGATCGTGGCGGGATCCACCCTCTGTGCGTCCCGCTCGCCAGGCGCGCGGACGACTCCACGGTCGCGCTGATGATCTCCCCCGCGGGGGATAACACCGTGCAGGTGGTCTCCGTCGCCCCCGATGGCTTCTCCCTCTCACTCCTCGCCAAGACGTGCAGGGATTACGTCCACAAGGCCATCGTCGAGGAGGAGGCTGCGGATGGAGACTCTGCCGACGTCGCCGAGGCGGCGGGCGCCATCGGCGCGTCGCTTCACGAGCCCGGCGCCTTTCACACCCTCGGCAAGGAACTCCCCGTGTACCTCACCCTCCGCGTGGGCAAGTTCCCGGACGTCATGGAACAGCTGGCGCGCAGGCACCTCGACAAGGGCGACGAGCAGAGCGCGCTGGTCACGTGCGACTTGTACAAGGCTACGTTCGAGGGATGGGGCCGGCCGCACTGGTACCTGTCGCAGGTGTACGCCGACGCGGGCAGGCACGAGGAGGCGAGGGACGCCGCGAGGTTCGCGCTGACCGACTGCCAGTGGTCCACGGCGGGCGCGCCCCTGGAGCAGCTGCTGGAGCGGTGCGGCTGGGGCGGCCAGAGCGTGGACGAGACCAAGACGTTCATCGAGACCCGCCGGGGACCCGCGGCGGAGCAGTTCGACGGACCGAAGAGCGACAAGCAGCTCGCGGAGGAGGAGGCGGCGGTGCTGCTGGACAAGGTGTACGCGGGAGAGATGAGGCTGGGCGAGATCACGCAGCGGCTGGCGAAGTGCTACATGGACAGCGACAACGGCGCGCTCGCCAAGCTGGTGATGTCGTCCATCTCCATCTGATTATTTTGCCGCGGTTTTTTGGGCAAGCGTCCTACATCTCGAACCTATTTATAATGCGGATTGTTTCATCCGACGTCGTGCAGGATAGGCTACTCTAGCTAGCTAGCTAGCTTGTGTTGATCACTCGAGTTGCAATCAGTAGAAGAGCATGTAGAGGACGGTTGACAGCGCCAGCATAGGAAGCGACGCGACCCTTCGATCCGCGGCGTTCACGGGATTGCCCTCGGCGTCGATGTACGCGTCCAATCCCGGGCCAGGAGGACCAGGCGGACCGGGCGGGCCCGACACGTTCACGTATACGTACACCGTGTTGTTGCCGCTCGGGCTTGGACTCGACGAAGAAGCACCGCTGGCTCCAGCCGCGCCGTCCGAGCCGGGACTTCCAGGTGCGCCAGCCGCGCCGTCCGTGCCAGGAGAGCCAGGTGCGCCCGCCGCGCCGGGGCTTCCGTCGTTGCCGGGCGGGCCGGGCGGACCGCTCGGTGCGGCGCAGTCGTCGGCGGTTATGCACACCCGCGTCGGGCTCGGGGATTTGTCGTGCAAAGTCTGGTCTACCCCGTTCCCGAGCTGCCCGTAGCCGTTCCCACCCCAGCACCAGATACTGTCGTCGTCCAGAACGGCGCACACATTTAAGGAGCCCATCGACACGCTTTTCGCGGTGCGCCCTGACGGTAGGGCAACCCCTGTTGGAAGATTGTTAGACGAGTAGAGAACGTTTCCGGTTCCAAGAACCCCATAATCATTTTCACCCCAGCATTTCATGGAGTCATCGTCGAGTATTGCGCAGGCATTTCCGCTTCCAGCAGCAACGCTCTTTGCAGTTCGTCCAGAGCCAATGTTTACTACGCTCGGTGCGGTAATGGGAGCAGTGGACACTGTGCCCTGCCCGATTTGTCCCTCTTGATTCCGACCCCAACATTTCACAGTGCCGTCATTCAGTGCAGCACAGGTAAAGCAACTTTTCCCAACTGACAAACTCGCTGCCCCTGCGCCCAATGTCACCGCAACTGGACTTTGTTGGTATTCATGGATACCATAGGGCGTTCTCCCGAGCTGACCTTCGCTGTTTGAACCCCAGCATTTCACCGAATCGTCGTCCAGTGTGGCACAAACAAATCTTTTGTCTGAACCCCAGCCGGAAGTTACCGTTTTCGCCTTGCGGCCGGAGCCGAGGTTTACCACCGCAGTCGCCTCGGGGGCGTACTTATCCGTGGTGTAGCCGTAGCCGAGGACGTAGAGGTTGGCATAGCCCCAGCACTTGAGGGTGTCGTCGTCGAGGATAGCGCACGTGTGTTGGTACCCTGCAGACACCGCCTTTGCTTTGCGCCCGGCACCGAGGTTCACAACCGCCGTTGCCTCGGGAGCGGTTCTCCACGTGGTGTCGCCGTACCCGAGCCATCCCTGACTGTTTTGGCCCCAGCATTTGAGGTTGTCGTCGTCTAGAATGGCGCACGTGTGCGTATATCCACAAGCCACCGCCTTAGCGGTGCGACCGGAGCCAAGGTCCACGTTCATCGGGTTGCTCGTGTGACCACCTTTGGTTCCGATCCCGAGCTCACCATTAGCATTGTTACCCCAACACATGAGCTTACCGTCGTTGAGGACAGCGCATGCGTGTGTGTATCCAACGGATACGCTCACCGCATTCGCCCCGCCCGCCGACAAAAGCACCGCGAGCACCGCGCCGCCGCGAACTCGACCGCGACGCCGGGGCGAAAATTGTGCGCCCCTCGAACGAGGGAACGCGAAGATCCCGCCAGTACCCGCCACCCAACCACTGCCGGGAACGTCGCGGGAACCCGCGTCCCGCGCGTCGGATGACATCGTGGAGTTCAAGGAGACTTGGGAACGGCGCGGGTGAACAGAAGTTGGATGCGCGAGGCTTGTGAGGTTGCACGGTTCTTGTGTAGAACACGCTGGAGAAGGTCTCGGCTGATTTGCCGACGCGCGTGGATTCTTTGTTGATCCAGTTTTCTTATTATTTATTTCTTTACGCGTACAGTCAAACAGTATCACAAAAATTCTTCAAACGCCAAATGTGCACACCGTAACTCAAAACGCGTACGGCTCCCGTCGTGGCGGCCCGCAAATGCACCGACCGGACTTGTCGTTCGTCATTGCGGTCCCCCGTTGCTTTTTGCCCTAGCGACGCACTGCACGGGCGCGCGGGACCGACGCCCGCGGGGTTGGATAGGATGTGGACAGTGGGCGGGCTCGTCGCGACGCACGTGCGTCGGCGCGTCGCGTCGAGCACCGCGTCGTGGCTCAGATGGAGCGGCGGGGTCGCGGGGGGCAGCGCGCACGATTCTTCGACATCCCACGAGCAGCACGGCACCGCCGACGGCCGGGGGCGCCAGCAGGGCAAGCAGCGTTCGCCCGCGCATCGCGCGAACAGCCCGGTGCGTCACGCGCGCACCGCCGCGAGCATGCCGAAGTACGACGAGGGGTGGGAGGAGAAGGAGCGCGAGCCGCCTGCGCCCGGCGAGCGCGTCAAGGCGCTCCGGCGACAATTGCGCGAGGAGGCCATCGCGGGTCGGTCCGGCCCCCTGGAGGACACGTTCGGGCGCCGCCACAACTACCTGCGGATATCCCTCACCGAGAAGTGCAACCTGCGGTGCCTGTACTGCATGCCCGAGGAGGGCATCGACCTGACGGCGAAGGAAGAGCTGCTGAGCACCGACGAGGTGGTGCGCGTCGCGAGGCTCTTCGTGGCGAACGGCGTGGACAAGATCAGGCTCACCGGCGGAGAACCAACCGTCCGCCCCGACCTCGAGGAAATCATCCGCAGACTCCGCGCGTTACCCGGGCTGAGGGACATAGCCATCACCACGAACGGACTGACGCTGCACAGGAACCTTCACGCGCTTCAGGCGGCTGGTTTGACCCACGTCAACATCTCGTTGGACACGCTCGTCCCGCCCAAGTTTGAGCTGCTCACCCGGCGCCGGGGTCACGACAGGGTGCTCAAGTCCATCGACCGCGCGGTGGAGCTCGGGTACGACCCGGTCAAGGTGAACGTGGTGCTGATGCGCGGCGTGAACGACGACGAGCTGCTGGACTTTGTGGAGATGACGAGGGAAAAACCGATCAACGTTCGGTTCATCGAGTTCATGCCCTTCGACGGGAACAAGTTCGAGGAGAAGAAGGTGGTGAGCTACTGCGAAGCCAAGGAGAGGATACTGGAGAAGTATCCGACCCTGACGCGCATGCAGGATCACAGGAGCGAGGTTGCCAAGAACTTCAAGTTGGACGGACACCGAGGGACGGTCAGTTTCGTGACGTCGATGACCAACCACTTCTGCGGCGGGTGCAACCGACTGCGGATCATGGCTGACGGGAACCTGAAGGTGTGCCTGTTCGACCAGGGCGAGGTCAGCCTCCGGGACGCGATGCGGGGCGGCGCGAGCGACGATGAGCTCATGGACGTGGTGGGTAAGGCGGTCGGGAACAAAAAGGCCAAGCACGCGGGGATGTCCGACCTGCAAAACATGGAGAACAGGTCCATGATCCGCATAGGCGGCTGACGCGTTTGGGCTGTCTCCTAACTAATGAGTCGACTAAATCGCGCTACTTGTAATCTTAAGGGTTTCAACTCAATACGCCGCCTTCACCCCAGCCTCGCTCGCCGTCTTCTGCATCTCCATGATCTTCATCATCACGAAATCCCTCGCGCTGATGGGCGCGTACCGAGCCTCCCGTCCCGTTCGCGCCAGGCACGCCGGGTGCGTCTCGATGATCGCGTCTTTATCGGGATCGAAGAAAAACGCGATGGAGTACCTGTCCCGTACCGCCACCTCCGGCGGGCCCGCCACGACCCTGTGCGCGGTGGCCCGCCACTCGTCGTTGGTCCACCGCGCCATCAGCGCCCCCGTGTTGACGACAGCTGTGGCGCCGCCCCGGCCGGGTGCTTCCATCCACTCGGCACCGTCGAACTCGCCACCCGCCGCGCCTCCGACTTGATCGGTCGCCGCTTTCTTCACCTGTAACCCCGCGCCGTTGACGACGGAGTCGTGGAAGAGGAGGGTGACCATGCCAAAGTCGGTGTGCTCGCCCACGCGCAGCTGCGTCGCTATGTCGTCGTCGTTCACGGCGGCGGCGGCGTCGACTGGCGGGAAGTGAAGAAACTGGAGCGTGCACTGGTCGACGACTTGGAAGTTGCGCTCGAAGAAGCGCGAGTCGTCGCTCGGGAGCTCCAGCGCCAGCGCGCACGCCACCGCGATCCTCCTCGCGGCGGCCAGGCACTTGCGATAGAATCCCTCGCACGTCTCGGCGAACCCGGCCGGGGTGCCGCGCATGACGTTGTCGAAGACGTCATTGTTTTTATATTTGAAGCCCTCGCGGAGGTCCGCGGGCCTGCGCGCGTTGAGAGCCTCGCTCGCGAACGCGCTGAACCCGAGGTTGGTGACGGGATCGTACGGGTTGAGCTTCGCCTTTTCATCGTTCCCGAGGGCGAAGAGCGCCGCGGACTTGGAGAAGGCGTCGGCCACGTCTTCGTCGGTGATGCCGAAATTTGTCATGTAGAGGAAGCCGGTATCGTCGCGGCACGCCTCGTTGATTCGAGCCGCGCAAGACAGCTGCGCGGCGGTGGGTTCGTCCCCGACGACGATGCCCTCGTCGGACATGAACGCGGAGAAGTCCACGGTGGGGAGCGACGGCATGTCTCCCGCGACGGGCGCCCGCGGGGCGCTCGCGACCCTTCACAGTGAAGCGTCGCATCAAGCTCGCCAGTGAACAAACGCCGACGACGTCGGCACCTCCGAGGCTGTCGATTTCTGTATTCAAACCTCGGCGTCGGGCGGCCGTCGCACTAGCGCGGTGCGCCATGGCGGAGGACGCGGGGGTGACCGCGGCTGGCCCGGCGGAGACCGCGGCTGGCCCGGCTGAGGACGCATCGCCCGCCGAGCCCTTGATCGAGCGCGACGAAGCCGCGCCAGATGGCGAGGCTGACGACGGAGGTCCGTCCGATGAGAGGGACGACGACGACGACGACGACGACGAAGGCCCTCCGCCCTTGAACGCCGCGCAGGCCGTGCCGATGACCCAGGGCGAGGCGCAGGGCGCACTCGCGTGTAGCGTGTGCCTCGAACCCGTCGCCATCTCGGGACCCCACCAGGTGTGCGCTCTGGCGTGCGGCCACTGCTTCGGCCACAGCTGCATCCACACCTGGTTGGAGCGCAAGAAGCGGGGCAACGGCGGACGGTGCCCGCAGTGCAACAAAAAAGCCGTCACGAAGGACATTCGCAAGCTCTTCGTCCCCGACTTTCGCGCCTTCGTGGACACCGAGGAGCTCGACGAGGCCAGGGAGGCGCTCGCCAAGGAACGCGCGGGCCGCATCGAGGCCGAGGCCAACCAGCTCCGCATCTCGCAGCGGCTAAAAAAGACGGAGGAGCGGCTCAAGGAGTGCGAGCGGGAGAGGGACGAGGCGATCGAGCGCGCCAAGAGCGGCGCCGGCGCCGGCGGCACCCGGAACGGCACCCAGGGCGGCGGCGGCAGGGACGGCGACGCGGCGGCGTGGGGATTCTTGCAACCGTCCGTCGGCGGCACAGCTGGCGGCGACAGAAAACGTAAAAAAGAAACCGACGATGCGAGAGGCGAGGGAACCATCCTTCGCGCGTTCGACCCGAACAGGGAGGAGACCCTGGAGCGCGAGCGCGTCGAGGCGGAGGAGGCGCGTCGGAGGCGCGCGGAGGAGGACGAGCGGCGGCACAGGGAGTCGATGCGCGGTCGATACTCGGTTCGATTCGTCGCTCCCGTTCGCGGCGCGAGAGCCTTCGACGCGAACGGTCAGATCGTCGCCGTCGCCGAGCAGATGCCGGGTCGGGCGATGGACGGCGAGGGCGTGGCGCTGACGAAGATATCGCTGGGCGCGCCCGCGTCGCAGCGGGTGCACGTGCGTCTGCCGCGTGGGAGCGGCGCGGTTCGTGACGTGAGGCTCAACGGCCAATCGGGGCGCGACATCTGTCTCGTGGCGAGCCTCGGCAAGAGGCTCACGGTGGTGGACAACGTGTCGGACAGCGTGTGCGCCAGCGTCGGGCTCCCGGCGCCCGCGTGGTGCTGCGCGTGGGGCGGGTGGGGGATCGGTAACACCGAGAACCACTTTGGCGTGGACCCCTCGGAGGACCCGAACCTCGTATCCGTCGGCCTCGCGAACGGCTGCGTGCTCATGTACGACTTACGTCGCACGGACGCGCACGTGGCGAGCGTCGGGGTTGAGTCCGGCGCCACCCCGGTGCACTCCGTGATCCCTTTACCCAAGACCGTGGGCGGGGGCGTGATGTTCGGTAACATGAGCGGGGCGCACCATCACCCCGGCGGATCCGGAGGTTCCGGAGACGGTTCCGGAGACGGGACCGATTCGCCGCGGTGGGCGACGCCGCTCGCGCCCGGTCTCCTGCGGATGGAGGGCCCGTGCACGTCCCTTTGCTGGGCGCCGGGGTCGTCCACGGTCGTCGCGGCGCAGCGGGGGGTGCACGACATGCCCGCGCGACACTCGCTCGCGCGGCGATTGGGCGACGGCGATTCGGCTATCGACGGAGGGGGGGATTCGGATTTTGGGGCGGCACGTCGGTGGTCCCTGGGCGCCGTGGCGCAGGGACACGTCAACCAGAGCGTCCTGTCCCGCGTCGCGTTGCTCCGGCCGAGGGTGAAGGGGCCGCCCACGTTCCTGGCGGGCGCGTGCGAGGCGACGAACTGCGTCGCGGTGTGGCGATGCGGAGACGGGGCGATGACGCAGCGACTGCCGCCGCATCGGGGCGGCGACCTCCCCGTCAATAACCAGATCTTCGACGTCAGGAGCTGGTCCAACTCCAGGAACGGCGGCGGCGAGGTGCTGGCGTCGCTGTCGAAGAGCTCGCTCCAGCTGTGCGCGTGGCAACAGGAACAGTGACGGGGCAGAGACGTGAGTTAGGCGGCAAAGTCGAAATACGACATTCATACTCCGCTAAAACCGCTAAAACCGCCATCGCCACCTAACATTACACTCATCGGCCGAGACCCGCCTTCAAGAACGCCGCGCCCACGCACACGAACACCGCGCCCAACGCCCGCTCCGCGTCCCTCTGCGCGATCGCTCCCTGCAGCCTCGGACCGATCTGCCCGCCGCACATCACCCCGGGCACGGTGTAGCACACCAGATTTCGGGGAAACTCAAATGCCGCCGGCGTCTCCCCGCCGTAAACCACCGACGCCTGCGCCGCCGCCGCCGCCAAGGCGACCACGATGACCACCGACACGCTCGTCCCCGCCGCGACAGCCAGCGGAAGCTTCGCGTCGCCCCGTCGCGTCAGCTGCGGCACCACGCTCTCGCCGATACCCACGGAGAGTAGCCCCGTGAGCGCCCCGCCGAGCGCGGTGGCGGCGAGCGCGACCGCGTCCATCGCGGGCGCTCGATACGCGTACGTGGTCCCGTCGGTATCCGTCAGCGTCATGCACTCATCCGCCGCGAGGTCGCCGGATCGATTCCCCCCGTCGCCGCACGCGCCGTCGTCGTCCCTGGGCGCCGCCAGGTACGTCCCGAGCATCGCCATCATAGCGCCGTATCCGAGTCGCAAAAAGCCCGGGTCGGCGGATGCCACCGAGATCCCCCCCGCGACTCCCGCGGGCACGCCCACCGCGATGAACGGCAGCGATACCCTCCAGTCCACCAGCCCGCGATTGGTGTACCCGATGAGCCCGGACGTGAAGCCGAAGCACTCGGTGAGGAGCGCGACGTTGAACGCCTCCGCGGCAGAGTCCAATGGGTACCCGGGCCCCAGCATGGGGAAACCGAGGAGGAATATCGGGGAGAACAACGCCGCGCCTCCGATTCCGGTGAGCATCGCGGTGGTCGCGACGCACACGGAGACGGGGAACATGAACGCGTACTTAGTCCAGTAGTCGGATTGGTCCGCCGCGATCTGAGCGAGCTCGACCATGGACGCGGCGGGCGGGAGGCTCCCTCGGGCCGATCTGTTCGTTATCCATCGTCGGCACCCCGTATTTCCACGATGGCATTTAGCCGCTGCGGTCGACGATCTCGCCCGGACGCACGGAGGGGCGGGGGCGACACACTTTGTCATCGCGAGGGATGGGGGCATCCCCGGTGCGCGGATATCGACGCCGGGGAAGTGCGTGTGACGACGACAACCTGGTGTTTATTGACAAAGCTACTCAGAGTCAGTCTCATCATCTTTGAAAGCCTCGAGTTCCACATGACATTTTGCATAGTCGAGAGCGAGAGGTAACGCACTAGCTCCCCACTTCATCAGCTCCTTAAAGATGACGAGCTCCTTGGACAGAGCAGCGTAGCATAGCGCTGTCTTGCCGGTCGAACTTTTTGCGTCGACATGCGCACCAGCCTGGAGAAGTGCTGTCACTGTCTCTCCGATGCCGTAACGCGCCGCGCGGTGCAAAGCTGTGTCGCCATCATCGCGCAACATCATCGTTTCGGTTTCGGCGGATGAGTGATTGACGTTCGCACCCGCATCAATTAGCATTTGCACGAGGGGATTTTTTGTATGTGATAGAGAGGCCGAAATCAGCGGCGTTGACATGTACTTGTCCGTCGTATTTACATCGGCACCTGCTTCGATCAACAACCTCGCGCACTTCAACGCGCACTGACGGCAAGCTTCCAGTAACGCAGACCTTGATTCTATTCCACAAAGGATATTCACATCAGCTCCAGCTTGGATAAGGAATGCAACGACCTCTGCATGACCACATCTAGTGGCGACCTGCAACATAGTCTGCTTGGGATACTGAACGAGCTCGCCGCAGCACACACAATTCACCGTATGGAAAATCCCCGTCTCATCCAGGTCTTGTCCAGCCTTTACGAGTGCCTTCACCGCCGAAAGGTTGCCAACGCTGGCTGCCCAGAGCATCGGAGATATCTGAGTTTCATTTACCTTCATCTTGTCTTTCATGCACGCGACTCCGTGCTCGTTCCATACCGCCGCGTTGAACGCCTTGTTCACCTTCGCGAGCGAGAGGGTGTCCTTGATATCGAGCTTCGGCAAAACCTCGGTTGCGAAGACCTGGGACAACTCCTGGCCGAACGCCTGGAGGATAGACAGGTGGCCACGCTGGATCGCGTCGACGATGATCGATCGCTTGGCTTTCTTCGCCGGCATCGTGTCTTCCTTCTTACCCGGCGATACGACGCGTGCGCGACTCTCCTCGAAGTGGGAGCCCCAACCAGCAAACGGGCGGGAAAACGAAACCCAGATCTCGGAATTTATGATTCGACATTTTTCAAACGCGCGATACAACGCGCCGCCTTTTCCTTCGCACCATGTCGCGCAAGGGTTCGTGGGACGACGACGGCAGCAGCCTCTCCGAATCCCTCCTCCGCTTCGTCCACGGCGGCGACGAGGCGAACCCGCCGACCCCTCGCTCCGTCACCCAAGCCCTCGCGCTCACGCCCGCCACGAGGGAACGAAGAAACTCTGACCTGGACGAGCTCACGTTCTATTACTCCCCGGAGGAACCCGGCGTGCGAGGCGAAGTTCGCGTCGGCCTGGACCGATCCGTCGATCGATACGACGAGGACGACGACGATGACGCGCTGGTGAACGGCGGAGGCGCCTCGTTCGCGTCGTGGCGGGACGTTCCGAGACGACTGGAAGAGGTCGAAGGGAGCGTCGAGGACTGCCGAAGGCGGCTGCTCGCCCTGGAGCTTCACGGGCGTCGACGGGCGCGGGAGGACTCCGCGAACGTCGCCGTCGGCCTGCCCGGTCCGAGGATGCGCGCGTGCCTCCAAACGGCGTCGCTCACGTGCCTCCGACTGAACCGCACCGTCGACTGGAACCTCGCCCCGCCCCCGTCCCCGCCGGCATCCACCTATTCGCAAACCTATTCGCAAACCTATTCGCAAACCTACTCGCACACCTACTCGCAAACGGACCCGCCGACGGAGGCGTCGTCCTTTTCCTGCGCAGCCGTGGCTCGCCCGCCGGAGATCATCGCGCTGTTCGCCAGCAGGATCGCGCAGCACGTCGAGTCCGACGATCCCGCGCCGTCGCACGTCGCCAGCTGTGCGCGTTACGCCGCGTATCACGCGGCGAAGTCCATACGAGCGAGGGTCGATCGCGTGTTCGCGTCGATGTCGTCCGACTCCGAATCCGACCAATCGCGGGTCTCCACGTCGGCGTCCGACGGCCGGTGCGAGACCGGGTCGGCGTCGGGGTACCTTCCGGGAGGCGAGTCGTCGTCGTCCGGGTCCGCGGAATCGTTCGGCGGCGGCGACGACGCGGCGACGACGACGAAGCGTGGAAAAGAACGAGCCCGGCGGCTGCTGCATCGATCGGGACGGAGGGCGATCGTCGTCGACTTTGGGGATCGGGCGCGCGCCGCGGACGACGCGACGGCGGCGTGACGGCGGGGGGGGTCGTCAACGGCTCGAACGGGACGAACGGCGGACTACTAACACGCACGATGCGCGACGGCGGCTGATATTAACGACGGTAACTCACTCCGTCGGCGGTGGGAATTCCTTCCCCGCCGCGAGGTCGTTCAGGCTCGCCTTCTTCGCCTTCTTCGCCCCGGCCCCTCCGCCCGGCGCGATGGGACGCTTCACGGGCGACGGCTCGGGCGCGGCGGCCTCCATCTCGACGTCGTCGTCGTCGTCGCCGAGCCCGTCATCCTCCTCCGCCTCCTCCTCCCCGATCCCATCGTCGTCCTCCTCGTCCTCCCCGAGCCCGTCGTCGTCCCCGCCAGTCTCGCGCCGCCGCCGCAGCTCCTTGAACGCGGCGACGTCGTGGTACCCCTGACCCGTGAGCGGATCCATGTACCTCGCGGGTTTGCCAGTCACGGCGCACGTCGCCGGACGCGGCGCGCGGGGCGCCGCGGCTCCCAACGGCGGCGGCGTCGCCGCTCCGAACCTGAGCTCGATCGTCGTCCTCGACTCGCGGCTCCCGCCGCCAGCTGTGTCGCCGTCGTCCACCGCGTCCACCGCGACGCTCCTGACGCGCAGGCACGGGTGCGTGTGCGTCTTCTTGACGCGTTCCGCCTTTTTCTTCGTCGCCTCCTCTATGTTCAGCAGGTGCTCCAGGTCCGCCAGGTTTCGAACTTCGGTGAGCGCGGCTTCCGCGAGGATCTCCGCCTGGGTCACTGGTTTGTAGACGCCCTGGTTGGGATCCCGCTTGGGCGCCGGTCGTCTCGCCGCCGCCTCGCGCGCGGCTTCCGACTTGCTCCGGATGTCCTTGACGATGGCGCGGGACGATTTCCGGACGCCGTCCTCCCACGTCACCGCCTCGCTGTCCTCCATCGGGATCCCGAAGAGCGCGGGATCCGGCTTGACCCTCGGCGCCTTGGGTTTCCTCGGCACCGCCCCCGCGCCGCCCTCGGGCTTCACCGGCTTGCGCTCCGGCGCCTTGAGCACCTTCTTCGTCCGCTCCCTCGCCACGTGGACCTCTTCATCGTCCGACGACGACTCGTCCTCGTCGAAGTCGGAGTCGAAGACGTCCTCCTTCTCCGACTCGGACTCGTACACCCCGTCGCCCTCCTCCTCGGCGAAGGCGTCCTGATTCCAAAACTCCTCGTCCGCGCTGTCCTCGTCTTCCAGGAGCTTGTTCATGCGCATCCCGCGCGTGGAACGCTTCGGGAGCGCCATGGAAGCCATCGCGACCGCTCGATCGCGCCAAACCCTGCGCCGCGCCCGTCGCTCTGGCGCGCCCAAGGAGCCGGAAATCCCGTCTTAAAATCCTGTCAGCTCGCAGCGCGAGTAAGTGTTAGCCTCCGCGACCGCTTCGTTTGCGACGATGAGCCCCCGCCGCCCCGACGCCGGCACAAGAGAAGGGCGCGGACGATGGAGGCATCGGCGCACGTAAACAGCCTGGCGGCGAGGGCGCGCATCCTCCGCGCGCTCCCCGGCCAGCTCACCCCCGCCAAGCTCGCGGATCCCGCCGCGTCGCTCGCCGCCATCCGCGCGCTCGATGCCTTTTGCCTCACCGCCGCCGACGCCATCGACGCGCACGACGCCGCGTCCCGCGCGGACCGCGACGCCATCGAAGACGGCTCCGAGGCGCTGGACCGATTCGTGGCGCACGTCGAACGCGCGTGCGATCCGAGGGGAGGCGGCGACCTCGCCTCCAGGGCGGCTGCCGCGACGCTGCTGGGCAGATGCGCGCGCGACTGCGCGCCCAGGCGGTTCGTCACGTCCCTCGCGCGATGGGGCGAACGGCTGCAGGGGTTGGTCAAGCCCGACAAGACCGCCGACGCGACCGTCGCGGCGGTCGCCGCGGCGCGGGCCATGTGTGAGATCCTACGCCGCGCGGGCGCCATGATGGACGTCCCGGGCGTGCGCAAAGAGGCCGCCGTCGTCGTGCAGAGGGCGCTCCCGGCCATCCTCGCGTGGCTCG
Source organism: Micromonas commoda (assembly GCF_000090985.2). Taxonomy (NCBI): domain Eukaryota; kingdom Viridiplantae; phylum Chlorophyta; class Mamiellophyceae; order Mamiellales; family Mamiellaceae; genus Micromonas; species Micromonas commoda. The sequence continues at coordinate 1,273,762 of NC_013044.1, read as the reverse complement.
ATGACAATGACTCCGACCCGGACGCCGCCGCCGCCGCGTTGGACTTTATCAAAGCCGCGCTCGTCGGCCACCCGGCGGCGCTCAGGCCGAAAGCTGACGCGCTCGAGCGGTCCCTGGTGCGCGCCGCGTACTCGGAGGGCGGTGTATTCGACACAGCTGTGCATCAATCTGTCATCAGCTGCGTCGCGACGTTTCCACGAATCGGCTCGGCGCCGACGGCCAACGCCGGCGGAGCGCCCGCGGATTCCGCGCGCGCGTGGAGCTCCACGTGCCGCCGCGCGCTCATCGCGGTGCACTTAAACCTGGACCTCGCGCTGGAGGGCGCGGAGCCGATGAACGCGGGCGCGAGCTCCAAGGCGAAGCTCGAACCCGCGGGGGAGGAACCGCCGCCGCCGATTGGATTCGACGTCGTAACACAGATCGACGGCGTCAACGGTCGCCCGTCGTCGCCCGTCGCGCTTCGACGCGCGATCGCGATGCTCCGCGTGATCGCCGCGATGTTGCGCACCGCGTTGCCCACCGCGGCGGCGGCGCCGGTCCCCGCGGAGCTCATCCTCGCCGCCGCGCGGCGAACGCTGGATTGCGACGGCGCCGGCGCGTCGACCGCGCCGGGTCTTCCGGCGATTGCGCTTCGGGTGGAGACGCTCGCGGCGCTCCCGGACGCGCACGTCGCGGCGGCGGACGTCGTCGTCGCGCTCGTGGAGTGCGGCGGGGTGGCGATGACGGCGCTCGCGGGCCCGGTCGCGCGGCTCGTCGACTCGTGCCTTCGCCGGGGCGACGGGTCGGGGAGGCGAAAAGAAGGCGGCGGCGTCGGCGGAGGCGGGGGATGGGGAACGTGCGCGGGGGTGCGCGTCGCGATGTACGCGGTCGCCGCCGCCGCCGCGCGTCGCATGGGCGCGGGCGCCGTCGCCGGGGACCTCGCCGCGGCGGTCGTCCCCGCGGCGGCGCGCGACGCGGTCCTCGGCTGGGACGGGTCGGGAGCTCCGGGCGCGTCGTCATCCGCCGCCGCCGCCGCTCGCCGCGCGTCCAAGACGTCGACGACCGACGGTAAGAAGCGTAAGAAGGGCAAGGGCGGCGCGTGGGGTACCGCGGGCGCGGCGGAGATGGAGGAGTACATCGCGTCCGGCGGGCTCATCGACAGGCGCGGCGGCGTCGCGGGCGGCGGCTTCGCGGCGGCGACGGCGGCGGTCCGAGCCGCCGCGCTCGATTGCCTCGAGGCGGTGCTCACCTCCGCGGGCGCCGCGCTCAAGCCGAGCGTTCGCACCCTCGCGGACGCCGCCGCCGCGGAGGCTGCGTCCGCCGCGGTGGCCCAGGCGACGGCGCCGCCGTCGTCTCCGGCTTTTTTGGAGGCTTCGACGCCGGCACAGCTGGCGGTGAGAGCCGCCGCGTACGACGCGTTGCTCGCGTCGGTGCTGGCTCCGAGGCCGTTCCGACCGACGAACCTCGCGCTCGCGTCGGCGCTGTTCCGACGCGCGAGGACGTTCGACCCGGCGCTGGCGCGCGTCGCGGGGAGGGCGATGCTGTGCTTGGAGGCTGTGGTGCATCCCGCGGCGCCGCCGCTGCATCCCCGGGCGATCGCGCCGCCGAGGGAGCTGCTTTACGGAGGCGGCGGCGACGACGGCGGGGGATGGGACGGCGACGTCGGCGGAGGCGCGGGGCGGGAGATCGCGTGGGGCGACGGGCCCTCGTGGGGCGACGAGCGAGGTGCCGACGAGGAGCCACCCGCGAAGGCTCGAAAGGTTGATCGGGAGGACGACGAAGACGACGGGGAAGACGAGGAAATGGCCGAGGAAATGGCCGAGGAGGAGGAGGAGGAGGAGGAGGCCGGGGAGGAGGAAGACGAAGGAGCGGAAGAAGAGGAGGAGCGCGAGGAGAAGCCCGCGGCGGAACCGGAGCCCGCGGCTGCACCCGTCGCCGAGCCCGTGTCCCCGACGTCTCCCACGCGCAGGTCCAGGCGACTCAGCGGCGGAGCTGCGGCGGAGCCCCCGGCTCTCGATCCGCCGCCCGCCGCCGCGAAGAAGAAGGCAACGAAGGCGGCGGCGAAGCGAAAGAACGTCGCGGAGAGTAAGGTGGAGGTGGACACGAGGAAGGAGGAGGTGGCCGAGCCGAAGGTCCGGCCGAGCCTCGGAAGCGGGAAGGCGGCGGTTCAGGTGCAGCTCTCCGACAGCGACAGCGACGGGGAGCTCCCGGAAATCGTGGACGATTTCGAGTGATGAGGAGTGACTCTCGCGAGATTGAATATTCACATCGATCGATCGCCCGCTAACCCCGATGGGACGTATTTACACTAACAAGACGCACGCGAGCGACGTGAACGCCGTCACGAGGAGCGCACCCGCACGCCCCGGCGCATGATCGTCCTCGTCCAAGATGAGCGGCGGCGGCGGCGAGGGCGGCGGCGGCGGTGCCGCCGGAGGCGGCGACTGCGCCTCAGCCTCCTCCGCCGCAGCCTTGGCCTCGGTCTCGAAAGTCGCGAGCTCCGTGACGTCCACGCCCGGGACGGTCTTGAGCTCCTCGATGGGGTCCACGCTCGACGTCGTCGACTCCAGACCGTTCGCCTTGAGCGAGTTCACAGCCTCCGTCAGCGCCGCGTCGTCAACCTCGGCGGAGCTGAAGAGGAGCTCGACGTCGTACTGGGACGCGACAAGCTTACGCCCCGACGACGATGTCTGGGTCGCGACGCACGCGCCGAGGCTGGATCTCACGCCAGCCTTGTCGTACGCCTGTGCGCACGCGTCGTCCGGGGAGGCAGCCTGGACGGGCTGGGCGAACTTCAGCTTCTTCACCTTGTCGCCGCCGATGGCGGCGGCGGCGAGCAGGTCGGCTTTTTTCTTCTGCATCGGGTTGGTGATGCCGGCGTTCATTTTCTTCGCCCTCTCCTCCGCCTGTCGTTTCTTAGACTCGGCGGGCGCCGGCGCTGGGCTGTTGCCGCTGTTGCCGCTGTTGTCCTTGTCGGCATTTTCCGAGCCGGAGGGTGTGCACTTGTTGGCCGCGCCGGGTTGCCTCGTCGTGCCCGCCGGACACTTTACGCAGTCCGAACCGTCGTGGTAGTAGTCGGTGCCGCACTGTTTCTCCTGGTTCACGCAGACAGGGAGTTGCTTGTAGCGGACGATGACGATGCCGGAGCCTCCCGAACCAGCAGGGCTCCCTGTAGGGCTTCCGCCTCCACCACCACCCGTGCTAGGCAATCCTGATTGTGCGGGTGTTATGCCCTCCACATGCCAGCTGGAATAACCTTTTCCACCTCCGCCCCGTCCGCCGTCGCCGCCATAATAGCCCTCGCTTTTACCACCACCGCCCCCACCGTAAAAGGTCGTAGTGCCGTTGATATCAGATGGAAGTCCATCTCCGCCGTTTCCGCCAGACGGGCCCTGCGGACCACCATACGGGACACCGCCAACAGCCCCTGCGCCGCCGCCACCACCAGCGCAACAATAGCCGTATGAAGAAGTTCCACCAGGATTTCCAGAGCCACTGTATCCACCATGGGATAATGGTTGGCGATTCAAGCGACCGCCCGCAGCAGATACATCCTCAAAGGAGCTCGACCCCCCGTCTGTGCCTGTACTGAAATCACCGCCATTGCCGCCTCTGCCAATTATGACGTTGTAAGCCTGAATCGTGACCGCTCTTCCGGTTCTGTTCACAACCTGCCCACCACCACCACCTCCTCCGTAATACTCAAAGCCCCCTCCGCCGCCTCCCACGACCAGCAATTCCACGGAGGTCAGTCCCGCGTGCGTGACCTGGAATGTACCGTTGGACGTGAACGTGTGGATGGTGTAGTCGCCGTAGTAGGTGATGTTGTCGCCGCCGGCGGCGAGGAGCTTGGTTGACGAACAGCCGCTCGAGTTGTTTTTGCCGGCGCTCGAGTTGTTGTTGCCCGCGGGTGATTGGCCGCTCGAGACGGGCGAGCCTCCGACGTACGTGTCGTTCAGGCATTGGCCGGATGGGCAAGTTGCAGTGGGGCTGCGCGCTGCACAAGTTCCGCTGCCCTGTGTGCAGAAAGAGCAGCACTGTCCATTTTCGTCAGCCGTCGCCGCGTCGCAGTCGCAACAGTAATTATTTTGGGCGCAAAGTCCGGATAGGCACTGCTCGTCGCTTCCGCACCAAGTTCCAGCGTTCTTCTTTGGTGCGCATTGTAATCCATCCATTCCGCTGTTGTATTCCAACGAGGTGTCACAGATATCGTCGCATTTGCCATGCTGATATGAATCAGTAGCCATCAACTGGGTCCCAGCTGCACACTCGACGCAGTTGATTACATTGCCTGAGGGTGAGTATACCGATGAGTAGCTGCCGCACCTCGTGCAGTTGGCCATCCCTTCTCTCCATCGATTATCAGAGCAACACACTCCGCCGGCACACATCGTACTTTGGTAGCAATCGGAGTCCGAGCTGCAGCTCTCGCCCGGACTTTTCAAAGTGGAGCATGCCCCGGAACCCGCCGTGCATATGGAGCAGCCTTGAGCGACCGCCGCGTCACTGCAGCAATAATTCCCACTGCATTTCCCGGATAGGCACTGCTCGTCGCTTCCGCACCAAGTTCCAGCGTTCTTCTTTGGTGCGCATTGTAATCCATCCATTCCGCTGTTGTATTCCAACGAGGTGTCACAGATATCGTCGCATTTGCCATGCTGATATGAATCAGTAGCCATCAACTGGGTCCCAGCTGCACACTCGACGCAGTTGATTACATTGCCTGAGGGTGAGTATACCGATGAGTAGCTGCCGCACCTCGTGCAGTTGGCCATCCCTTCTCTCCATCGATTATCAGAGCAACACACTCCGCCGGCACACATCGTACTTTGGTAGCAATCGGAGTCCGAGCTGCAGCTCTCGCCCGGACTTTTGAACTGCGCGCGAGCCGCGCGAGGCGCGAGGCACAGGACGATGAAAAGAAGGGCGACACGGAAAATGCCCGCGCCGCCTCCGTGCGTCCCCCGCGACTCGCGGGGGGCACGTGTCGCGCGGGCGTCGTCCGTCGAGGACGGGTATCGTTCGAGAACCATGCAGGAGGCCGGCTCGGACGTCGTGTGGAGACGCGCGGCGCGTCGGAAGCAGTGAACCCTCGTGCGAGGAAATGTTGAACGAAGGGCCCAGAAGCTTTCGTGCTCGTGCCGTCAGCGCGCGGCGCGCATCCCAGTGCCCAGGTCAACAGACCACCGCCCGAGCCAACCGACCCAGCGCCACCGCGTAACCCGTGGCACAGCCCGACGCGCGCCGCTCGACCACGCACACGTCGCGCGACTCCATGGCGGACAACAAGGAGGCCCTCAGGGCGCTCAAGATCAAGACCGGTGTCATGACCCGCGTCAGGAAGGAGCTCGCCATGTACGAGCAGGAGGTGAAGACGGAGACGGAGAAGCTCGAAGCCATGAAGGCCGAAGGCAGGGACCCGCACGACGTCAAGCAGCAGGACCAGGTGCTCGGGGAGTCGACCATGATGATAGGAGACTGCAAATCGAGGATGGAGAGCGCGTTCAACGACCTCCTCGCGGCGGTGGTGAGTCCCGGGGCGAACGCGCGACGCCAGATCCCGACGCTCCGTTTTTGAAATTCGCGTGACACTCGCCGACGGGTGCCCAAATAAAAAATGACGCCGAGCCCGCCAAAACAGCACCGTGACTGACCGATGCCTCCCACCCGAACCACCGAACGCAGGAGGAACACGGCCCGGACTGCGAGGGCAGCGAGGAACTCACCGCGGCGAAGGCCATCCTGGACGAGGTCGAGCCCACGCTCGAGGTGTGATGCGTCTCTGTTTGCAACATCTCCCTCGTTTATAAACTTTAACAACACCAGTATTTGTCGACACAACGAGTCGCGTCGCGATCAAACCCGCCTCGTCGGCAGCCTCGGCGTGGAGCTGCCGAACTTCCGCATCGTCACCGTCGGCACGTACTCCCCGTTCGTCGCCCCGTTCGCGGACACCCCGCCGACCGACCCGACGCCGGCTGCGTCCGCCGCGCCAGCTGTGCCGCCTCCGCCCATGACGACCATCTCCGTCGCCAGCGCCGCCGCCTCCGCCTCCCGCTCCTCCCTCGCGCACAACACCTTGTGGTAGTTGTACGCCGCTATGCCCGCCAGCACGAAACACATCCCGAAGAAATTTTCCCACCCGAACACGTCCCCGAATATGAGTATCGAGCACGCCACCGTGACGACGTCCTTCGCCGTGCCGATGACCATCACCGTCACCGCGCTGGTCTCCTTCAGCAGCTCAAACTCAGCCATCGACATGCAGAACGCCATGAGCGCCCCCAACAGCGTGATGCCACCGTCCACGAACAGGTCGCTCGGGTCGTCGAGCCACGGCGACCCGGGCACGGTGTCCCACCAGTCCTCTTGGAAGCACGAAAACACGAAAACCACCCCGCACATCACCGGCATCATCGTCCTGAGCATCGCGGGCGGGTTGTGCATCCCGTGGCTCCGCCTTAAACCCGTCCCCTCCAGCCCGTTCTTGGCGTGCAGCACCCGCTGCGAGAGCACCCAACGCAGTCCGCTGCACGCCGCCGCCGCGATGACGAGGAAGAAACCCAACGCGTTGAACTGCGTCTCGCCCTGCACCGTGAGCACCTCGCCCAGCGTGAGCGTCAGCGCCGCCGCCGTCAGCCTCAAGCTCACGGGCTCCAGCCGCAGCCAGAAGGCGAACGCCAGCAGGAAGAGGATCGAGCTCGTCTTGGCCAGCGTGTAGAAGCTGACGGTGACGTACACTAAGGACAGGTTGCTGAGCCCGATGTCCATGCCCATGACGACGCCGACGGGTGCAACCTGCCGAAGGTACACGCCCCACGGTATCGGCCTCCGCGGGCGCATTCGCGGCAGCACGAACCGCAGCGTCGCCGCCGCGATGAGGTACTGCATCAGAAACTGCACCGACGTGAGCAACAGGGGCGCCGGGAACCCTCCTTTGCGCTGTCCGAAGAGAGCCTTGTTGAAGAGCGCGAGGCACGTGCTCAGCCCGAACCACGCCAGCGTCAGCAGCGAGCACTTCACCAGCTTGCGCCGCGGCGAGTGCTCGTCGTCGTCGGCCGGCCGGTCGTCGGCCGCGACGCCGTCCGCGGTGGGCGCGTGCCCCGCGGGTCGACCGGCGCCCGCGCTGGCGGCGCGGTGGTGCTTGGCGCGAGCCGCGCGGGTGTCCTCGTGGTCCGAATCGCTGTCGCTGTCGCTGTCGATGCGCGCGTACCTCTGCGCGGGCGGCGGTCTCGGGGTCGACGGCGCCCCGCCCGCGGCTCCTCCAGCGGAGGACGACGACGCCGCCGCCGCCGCCCCCACGCGCGCGGCGGCGCTTCTCAGCCTCTCGCGCTTCTCCCTCATCCACGTCCTGAACCGTCCCTGGATCCTCTCCGCCGCGGTGGTGCTCCTGATCAAGGCACCCGAGCCGATGTGCGAGGCGACGGCAGCCTTCGCGGGCGACTTCGGCGACGTCGACGCATCCGGCGGCGCGGATATGCCGGGCACGTAGGACACGTCGTAGTCGTCGTCCTCATCGTCCAGCGTGAACGCGCGCTGCGTCCGTCGCGCGCTCATCCCCGCGACCGCGACCCGCCTCGACCGGGCGGTGTGATCCAACGCAACCGCAGCCACGCGTTTTCCCTGCGAAGGCGCCAGATCGAAATCCCGACGGGCAGAGCGACGCCGCGCGTCGAGAAAGGCGGCGGCGACGATCCAGCCGGGTTCGCCGCGATGCCGCTCAACCGCAAGAACGTGACCATCTCGCTGCCCACCGCGAACGACGACGCGAGCCCGTACGACCTCACCGACTCGGGCGCGTTCCGCGAGGGCGAGCTCGAGATCGACAGGCGGGGCCTTCGCATCTCCGGCGTGGGCACGCCCACCGCGCCGGCGCCCACGCCGACGGGCGCCAAGCGCGCGGGGGTCGCGACGCCGACGGGCGCCAAGCGCGCGGTGCGCGAGCTCTCCCCCGCGGAGGAGGACGGCGAGAAGCGGGGCGGGAAATCTCGGGAGCTGGGCGATCGCGCGCGGTCAACGTCGTCCAGGGATGAGGAGGAGGGTGCTGACGAGGAGTCGGGGGGCGAGTGCGACGGCGACGGCGCGGCGGACGCCCGGCCGGGGTCCGCGGACGGCGCCACCACCTCCGAAGGCAGCGGCGGGCACGGCGGCGCGTCGTTCGACATGGCGCTCGAGGACCTGCAAGTCATCGACGTCGTCGGACGCGGCGGCAGCGGCGTCGTGCAGCGCGTCACCCATCGACCCACCGGTAGGATCCTCGCGAGGAAGATCGTCCAGATGAACGTGCAGGCGGAGGTTCGCAAGAACATCATCTCCGAGCTGAGGGCGCTGCACAGCTGCGACTGCCCGCACGTGGTGCCCTACCACGCGGCGTTCTTCTCCGAGGGGTCCATCAGCATCGTGCTGGACTACATGGACGGCGGATCTCTCTCCGACGTGACCCGAGCCATCGGCGCAATCCCGGAGACACAGCTGGCGGGGTTCGCGAAGCAGATCGTCGCGGGACTCGGGTACCTGCACGCCACGGCGCGAATCATCCATCGCGACGTCAAGCCCAGCAACCTGCTGGTCGATAAACGGGGCAGGGTCAAGATCAGCGACTTTGGCGTCAGCGGCCAGCTCGCCAACTCGGTGACCAAGTGCAACAGCTGGGTGGGCACGGTTACGTACATGTCGCCCGAGCGAATCGGCGGTTTGGGGTACGGCTTCGACTCGGACGTGTGGTCGCTCGGTCTGTCTCTGCTCGAGTGCGCGTTGGGGCGGTTCCCGTATCCGCCGAGCGAGCCGGGACAGTGGACGGTCGGTCCGCTGGAGAAGGAGGGCGCGGACGGCTGCGCGCTCGGGTTTTGGGATCTGCTGGACCACATCGTGGAGGAGTCGCCGCCGAGGCTGGGCGAAGGTGACGCGTTTTCCGCGGAGTTTGCGTCGTTTATCGCGACGTGTCTCGTGAAGGAGCCCGGGAAGCGCGCCGCCGCGGGTGAGCTGCTGAAGAGCGCGTGGATCGAGGGTGTGGACGAGGGGGCGGAGGACGTCGCGCTCGCGGAGCTGGTGACGAGGGCGGCTGACCTGCGGGCGGAGGAGAAGAAACCGAAGGCGTCGGAGGACAAGGCGTAGACGGTGTCGATCCCTATCTCGCGTTAAGTGTTACAACGACAACTCGTGTTACAACATCGTCTGGTGTTACGACAACGCATCGTGTGACACCGCATACACCTCGTGTCGCCGCGAGTCCTACGCGGGAGCCTGCGCCGCGAGCTCCGCGTCGTCCAACATGTCCAGCACGGATCCCACCGCGGCGGCGCCCGGGGCCTTTGGAAACAGCCGCGACGCCAGTTCGTAGACGAGATCCATGTAGTGGGGAAACGCCCCGCCCGCCCGCGCTCGCTTACCCTTCCAACGCATCAGCGTCACGTCCACCTCGGACGACGACATCGCGCCCGTCATCGTCAGCGCGCGCCTGAGCTTGGAGTGCGACTGCTCCCGCTCTCTGCTACCGCCCTCCGTCTTTTTCGCCTCGAGCGTGCGAACAAACGCGACTTTCGCTCGCGAGTAAAGCGACGCGAGTCGCCACCCGACGTCTTCCTCCGGGTTGAGCCTGGGTTTAGGGTAGTGTGTAGGGTTTCGAGCGAGGGTCCCCGAGGGCGACGCGTCCCCGGGGGATGACGCGTCGCTCGGGGACGACGCGAAAGCTCCGGGGGAATCGGAGGTGGACTCGCGCGCGATCGCCGAGTCGATCGCGTCCAAGTCGGCGGCGGTATCCCCCGGTCCGTCCGTCCGTCCAGAAGAAACCGGGCTTCCGGACCAAGACCCCCCGTCCGACGACGACGCCGCCGCCGTTCGCCGTCGTCGGTACGCGACGTGCGCGCGGATCTCCTCGGGCTGGTCGCACCACCACCCCGCCCCCGCGCCGTCGGATACGCGAACACCGCGAAACCCCCCGTGCCTCGCCGCCGCGCCGGACGTCGCGTGTGTCCCCTCGCCGCCCCCCGTCCCGAGCCGCCCGCCCCTCTGCGCCCTGCGCACAATCTCCAACGCGCCCGCCAGCGCGGAGGACTTGACGTGCGCGTCCACCGCGGAGAGCTCGTGGACGTGCGCCGCGCCGCCCCCGTCTCTGCAGTAGCACACGTCCGGGACGAGGTCGAGCGAAGCGCACTCGTGAAGCACAGGCGACGCGTCCATGAACCGCGAGTTCGCGGGTTTGCTCGGCGCGTAGTGCCCTTTGCGCACCTCCCTCGGGTCCACGGGCACGACGTTGTCGATGGCGAGGCTCGGCCCGGCGTTCACCTCGAGCAGGTGCGGGTCGAGGTTTTCGTCGAGTATCACGTCGAATCCCAGCACTTGGAAGCACGTCTCCGGGCTCACCCCGACGCTCTCCGCCGAATCTTCCAACGCGTGGCGCATGGCGCCGCACGTTCCCTCCACCATCCTCTCGATCCTGGACCACAGCGCGTCCACGTCCGCACCGTTGTCCACCGCGAGCTCTTGCATGACGGACGCGAGAGATCTTTTGCTGCCGTCGGCGCCGCCGTCGTGTTCGTCGGACCGAACAAACCCTTCGGATTTTTTGTTGAGGGTGTAGTTTGTCAGGAAGCTCTTCGTCTTGTTTCGGGTCGAGTCGTCGGGAGCCTGGTACCGCTCCGTGCAGAACCTCGCCAGGCCCTCCTTGCTGAGGAACGCGGGGAACCCCTCGGTGCCGAGCAGCAGCACGTACAGCCGAAGGTCGAACTTCAAGCCGTTGAGGAGCAGCGGCTTGGGCAGGTACCTCTGCACCACGTAGCCCACCGCGGTCGACGCGTCACCGCCGGGGGGGGTCGCGCCGGGGACGTGGCTCCCAAACCCGGGCTTCGTCGACGCGGGCTTCGCTGAACCGCCGATGCCGGCCCCGCCGCTGACCGCCCGCCTGGCCGCGTTGGATCCCATGTCCTGCCCGTCGCCGCCGCCCACCCTGGCGCCCGCGCCGAACAAACCCCCGAGCCCGTTCTTGTACAGCACCTTCGGGCACTTGGCGCGTATCTTGCGCTCGAGGTCGGTTGGCGAGTCCGTGAGGAATATCCCCGCGCCCTGCGAACCCCTGTCGGGCTTGCATATGAACCACCTCCTCTCCTTGGGTCGTTTATCGGCGCCTTTATTACTCCCGATACTTGTAGGCACGCCAAGCGGCGGGTCCCGCTGGTTGTCACTGCCCAACTGCCCAAACGCGTCCGCCACGGCGAGCCAGTCGTCCGGCAGGATGAGGGTGTCCGGCCAGAACGCAAACTCGGCCGGGAACAGCGCCTTGGCCCGGTTCATGAGCTTGCTGAACAGAACCTTGTGACACGCGTCGTTCATGCCGGGGAACTTGGCGACTCTCAGCCTGAGCCTTCGCGGCACGGCTGCGTGTGCGGCCGGAGCCTTCGCGCGCGTCGCCCTGGATGCCTTGAGCCTTGTCAGCGCGAGGGATGCGCCGGTATCGCCCGTCGCAGCCGTCGACTCGGCCTCGGACGGCGCGCGGGGAATCCTCGACGACGACGAGGCGGAGGAGGAGGAGGAGGAGGATGCGTCCCCTCTCGTCACGTTTTTCGTGGGCGACGGGATGTGAAGCACGCGCGTCACCGGCTCTCCCGCCACGAACGCGGTCGTCTTGAAGCTGACCTGCTCCCTCGCCGGGAACCTCGTGCGTTCCCTCAGACCCGCGCAGAGGCTCTCCAGCTGATGCGCGGAGCACGACGCGCACCAGTATACGTCGCACGCGCTGTCGTCGCCGGTGACTTGGACCCGCCAACCGTTGAGATGCGCCGCGCGCGACAGGGCACCTAGGCTGCTCAGCGCGCCCCGCTTGGCGCTCACGCGCGTCATGCGCCGCCCGTCCGGCGACGACGGCGCCCCGACGTCCGGCGCCTCGCCGTTATCGGTCCAATCCACCCTGGTGCACGTCTTGAACAGCCCGAGCGCGGCGGGATCGTACGATCGGTACAGTCGAGCGCCAGTCTCCACCGTGGCGACGTCCGCTGGCGCGCCGTGCGCCGGTTTCGTCGAGGATTTGGCGTTGACCCCCCACTTGGGCCGCGGGGGTCCCGTCGCGCCGCGCTTGGGTCCTCCCCGCTTGCCCCCGCCGGGGCTTTTCTTCGTCGCGCCGCCCGCCATGACCCGCGCGCGACCGACACTGGCGACGCGCCCAACCGTCGGAAACAATAAAAGTCATCGGAACAAACCGAAGGGACTCGCGCGGAAAACGCCCCAGCCAGCGGCGGCTTGACAGCTCGAGCCCGGGGCGTTCGCCGCGCACCCTCCTCCCGCGCGACATGACCGACGAGTACGCCCCTCTCGTCTCCCCGAAGACCCGCGACGCGCGTCCCGCGCGTCGATGCATCACGTGCTGCGTCGTCGGCACCCTCGCGCTCGTCGCGCTCGCGCACGCGCGCGGGTTCCAGCCCCGCGCGGTCAGGGTCCGACGCGACCAAAAGTCCCTTCAGTTGTCCTGGGCGACAGCTGGCGACTCCGGCGACTCTGCGCTCGGCCCGCGGTGCGACGACGTTCTCGACGCGTCGTCGCACGCCCCCGCGATGACCGCGCGCGAGACAGCGCTGATGCTCAAGTACCTCGCGGGCGCGCACGAGGGTTCGACGTGGGGTCCCGGCGAGGCGCTCTACCTCGAGTGGGGCAGCGGCGGCTCCACCGCGACGTTCGGCACCCACGCGCGCAGGACGTTCACCGTCGAGCACGCCGTCGAGTGGTGCGAGCAGGTCCGCGCGTGGCCCGAGACGTCGTGCATGGCGCGCGCAAACCGCTGGGAGATGTTCTGCCACGACGCCGGTCACGCGCTGGAGGCGTGGGGCTATCCCGACGGCCACGGCTACTCTTTCGACGCTGAACCAGCTAATAAGGAGGCCGCCAAGTCCTCCGAGTCCTCCGAGTCCACCAAGTCCTCGTTCCACCCGGGGTTTCACGACGCGATGCGAACGTACGTCCAAGCCCCGGGCCGGTTCGGCGTCGCCGCGTACGACGTCGTGCTCATCGACGGAAGGTTCAGGAACGCGTGCGCGTTCGCGATACTCCCGTACCTTCGCCGCGGGTCGGTCGTTTTTTGGCACGACTGGACGCGAGAGGACTTGGAGTCGCTGAAGGTGGACGCGAAAGTTTTGTCGAGCGAGACTCCCGCGTCGCCCACGCACAGGACGTACCACAGAGCCGCGGGCAGGCTGTTCGAGCTGGTGGAGACGGCGGACACGTTGGCGGTGTTCAAGGTGGATCCGGCGGTGTACGACACGATGCAGAGCATGGCGTAGCAGGGGCGTAAGTGTTCGGTGCTGTTGAAATTTTTACATGCTGTGTCCTGATGACGCGACTGGCACATAATTTCCCGGATCTTGGATTGGGCGCACAACGCTACGCGCGGGTCGTCCCGGGAACTCGCGCGCGCACTGCCGGCGGAGCGCTCTGGGCGACGCGATGTCTCGATAGGCCGAGCGCGCGGCGTCGCCGGCCGACGAACCCGACTGCGCGACCGAGGCGAACGGGAGTCCCACGCTAAAGTAGACTTCGTTCGTTCGCGATGATTCCCACGCCCCTGGAGCTCTCCTTGGGCGAGCCCTTCGAGGACGTCTCGTTTAACCCCGCGGGCACGTCCGCCTCATCCGCGAAGAAGGCATTGGACGACGCCGCGTCGTCGCTCGCGCGCGATCCAGCGGTCGCCCTCGCGCCCCTCCGCTTCCTCGCCGCCAATCGCTTCGGGATTCCGGACCCGTGGCCGGTGGAGGCCCCGCGCTTCCTCCTCGAAGCCCTCGCGGTCGCCAACGCCACCGCCGCGTCCTCGCCGTCCCTCGCGTCGGACATCTGGTCCCTCGCCGCCATCCTCCTCGGAACGTGGGCGCGATGGAGGAGCGAGCGGCACCCCGGCGGCACGTCCGAGGCGAGGGAGATCCTCGGCGCCGTCGCTCGAACGATTCGAGAACACGCGACGCGAGCGCACGACGGCGCGGGGCGCAAGCTCGCCAACGCACCGTTCGTCGTGAGCCAGCTGGGCGCGACGCCGGTGTTGACGCTGGCGTGCGTCGCGTCCGCGCCCCTGTGCCCGCCGGAGACCAGGGCTGGCGCGCTCAGGGACGTCGCGAGGATCGCGGGCCTCGCCGTTAACAACGGAGGAATCGGAACCGGAGTCGGAGGAGGAGGAGTACGCGGAGGAGGAGGAATCGGGCCGTACCCGGGGACGCTGACGCGTCCCGAGTCGTCCGCGCAGAGGCTCGTCGCGGCTTTCGTCTACGCCGCGTCCGCCGCGGAAGATCCCGTGCACATAACACAGCTGTGCGCGTCGGTGTTCCCGGCGTGGAGAGGCTATCGGGTCGGAGGAACGACCGGCTCGAACGAAAGCCCCGAGGACGCCGTCGCCTCGCAAACGTCCGGCTTGCTCCTCACGCGCGCGGTGCAGGCGACCGCGGCGACGTTCCCCGACGCCGCGGCGTCGCTCGCGGCGGTCGCGCGCGCCGTGCTCCGGGGCGAGCCGATCGACCAGGGGGCGGGCGAGACGAGTTTGAACCTCGCGAGTTTGAATCTCACCCTACGCCCCGACGAGTGTCGATCGGCGGCGTCGTACGTCGCCGCGGGTTTACAGCTTGCGACGCGGCGGGGCGCGCCTCCGCCGCCCGGACGCGGATCGCCGGACGCGTGGCATCGCGTCGCGGACGTCGGCGCGGACGCCATCCGCGCGTGCGTCGCGCTCGCGTCGTGTCCCGCGGGCGGCGGGAGGTGTTTCGAGCTCGCGCGCGACGTCGCCGAGGCGTGGGCCGCCGAGGGGTATTCGAACCCGACCGAAGGCGCCGACGTCGAGGCGCGGACCGCCAGCCAGGGAGGGTTACCCCGGGACGTTGCCGCACGAGCGGCGAACGCGGCGCTCGGACGTTGGTCCATCGCGACGTCGTGCGCGCTCGCGCTCGTCCGGTGCCAAGCGTCCGGCGCCGTCCCCCCCGACGTCGAGTGGGACGCGCTCGACGCCATCTCGGTCGGTACCAACAGATCGTCCGCGGCGGGCGCCTACGCGTTACTCGCGTCCGCGAGGACGAGGGCGGATCCGGGAAGAGCGTCCGCGTCCGTCGCGGCGTGTGCGCGCGCGCCGCTCGCCAAGCGCGCGCCCGCGATCGCGACGCTCGTCGCCGAGCGAGTCACGGAGCTTCACGCGTTGCGCGGCGGTTTCACAGCTGGCGGTTCGCCAAAAACCGGCGTCAAATTTTCGATTCGTTCGTTCGCGGCTCGAGCGCGAGAGCTCGCCGTCGCGGTGCACGACGCTTTCCGGGGGTTCAAATCGATCGCCCCGACGGCGTGGCAGCGATCGCTCGACGCCTCCGCGACGCACCCGGCGTTCCAGGTCCCGTTCCTCACCGTGTTAGGGCTCCTTCGCGGCGTCCCTTTACTTTCATCCGCAGATGACGTCTCCCCGGCGCTCGCCGCCATCGACGCCTTGGCCCGGCTGGAATTCGCCAGGACGCCAGATCCGAGGTACGCCACCCTCCTGCGAGACGTCGCGAACGCGTTGGCGTCCGACGACGACGTGCGGTCCGCGCGTTTGGCGCGAGCGACGTGCGAGTCGCTCTTCCCGGATCCCGTCGCCGAGCTCGACGCCGTTTGCGGCGGGGGCGTCGCGTGGAGCGACGACGACGCGCTGGGATCCCGGACGCACTTACTCCTGAGGCTGTTGCCGTACGCGGCGGCAAGGCTCGCGGAGGATTCGGGGGGTGCCGACCCAACCGGGGGTGCCGAGTGGGGTGCCGAGGAAGGCGCGCGGGTGCTAGCCGCCCGGGTCCTGCCGTGCGTCGAGAGGTGCCTCGCGCACGGCCGCGACGCGCTCGTCCGAGCGGCGCACGTCGCCGCGGTGGCGATATTCCGTTCGCACGGCCGTTCACGCGTGACGCAAACGTGGTTCCTGAACTCGTACCTGACCCGCGCGCTGGAGATGTACCCGCACCGAACCCCAGCGGAGCCGTTCGTCGCGGCGATCGGCACGGTGGCGATGCACTGCGAGCTCGGCTCGCGTCTCCCGTGTCTCGCCGCCTCCGCCGCGACGGAGCGCGCGGTCGCGTTGGACGGGAGAGGCGACGCGTCGTCGATGGACGCGGCGTCCTCGCTCCGGAGGCTGGTGTTCGGTTTGCTCGCGTTGGTGGACCACGCCATCGTGCCGGAGATGGCGGCCATCGCGGAGTCGGCGATGATGTCGGCGGGGCGAGGCGGGGGCATGGACGCGGGGGCGGCGAGGGCAGCGAGGGCGAGGGCGTACGAGGACCTGGTCGCTGGCGGGGTGCTGGCGTGTTCCGATTACGGGAGGAAAAACTCCCTCGTGCAGTGGGCGCTGCGGTGCAAGTCGATGCTGTGAACTAGCTAGCTATCGTAGTAGAAGGTACGAAGGTCACGTATCGTATTTATGGTTAACGTCAATGGCGGCCGTGACTGGAGCGCAGCGACCAGGTTCTGTTATACAAGCGGTACGTGTTCCGTAGTTTTAGACGTTTGACGCCGCATCCACCAGCGCGTCGCACTTGTCGCACTTCACCGGCGGCTTCCCCACCATCCCGCACGCCGCCCACCCTCCCTTCTCCGGCGTCGCCGTCATCTGCAACGTCGTGTGATTGATCCCGAATTTCTTCTGCAGCAGACGCGTCGCCCGACTCAGCGCTCGCTCCAGCGCCTCCCCCGCTCGTTCCTTCTCCTGCGTCAGCACGTGAACGTGAGCCATGAGCGCGGACTTACCGGGGGATAACTCCCACAGATGCAGGCAGTGCACTCCCACGACTCCGGGCACCTCGGATTCGAGCGCGTCTGCGATTTTACGCGTACTCGCACCCGGCGGCGCCGCCTCCAACAGCACCCTCAGCATTCTCAACGCGAAAGGGTACATCGTCGCGACGACGATGCACGCGAAACACAGGGTGCACACGGGGTCGATGACCGCGAGGTTGCTGTCCCGGCCGCCGGTGCCCCAGATGATCGCGCCGCCGACGCAGACCAGGATCGTGCCGAAAAGGTCACCCAGGACGTGCAGAAACATCGCTCGAGCGCCCAGTTCGCCAGTTCCGTGCGAGTGGCCGTGACCGTTCGAATTGCCGCCGCCGGGATCCCGGTCGAGCAGCCAGAGGAGCACGACGTCGACGACCAAGCCGCCGCACGCGGTGAAAACCACCGTCGCGCCGTCAACCCCGGGCGGCGCGCTCATTCGTTTAATCGCCTCAACCACGAGCGCGAGCGTCGCGCCCCAAACCACCAAAATGATCCCCAACGCTCCGAGGACTTCGAGCCGCGCGAAGCCGAAAGTCAGCATTTCGGCGTAGTCATCGTCGCGCGTCGCGTCAGCCTCGGTCGAGTCCGAATCTTTGAGTTTCAAGTGTCTTCGTTGCTGCCGAAGCGTGAGTTCCAAGATGCCGAGGGAGAGGCCGTAGGAGACAAAGTCCGACGTCATGTGCAGCCCGTCGGCAAGCAGGGCGGTGGATCCAGAGATCGTCGCGGCAGTAAACTCCGCGATGGCGTACAGGCCGCTGACGCAGAGCGCGCCGTAGAGCCGTCTGCGCAGTGTCCGACGTCCAGGTCAGTCGTCCGAATGGGTAATCGAGATGGGCAATGAGGGTATACGTATCGAGGGTATTCGCTTACCTGCGTAGCCTCGCAGCGCGCTTGACGGGCACGATGCGCCGGCCGAACCCCGTGCCGCCGAAGAGGTTGTCCGCGTGCCCCGCGTTGAACCACCCGCCGGTGGACACGTCAACGTCGAAGCCGTGGCATCGGCCGTACGCTCGAAAGACTCGCGAGTGCGAGTGGCCGTGGCCGAGGTCGCCGTGGCCGTGGCCGAGGTCGCCGTGTCCGTGTCCGTGGCCGTGGCCGTGAGAATCTCCGTTGAGGCCGACGTGACCCGCCTCCTCTGCGAGCTCAAGGTCGAGATCAGCCTCCGTCAGCACCCGCGCCCGCCCGGGACGCCTCGCAGAAGAACCTACAGTGCCGTGTTCGTGGCCGTGGCCGTGAGAATCTCCGTTGCCGACGTGACCCGCCTCCTCTGCGAGCTCAAGGTCGAGGTCAGCCTCCGTCAGCACCCGCGCCCGCCCGGGACGCCTCGTAGGAGGTGCCGCGGTCTGCGACATATAAACCCTCGACAGATTCACGCAGAACCCGAGCCTCGATGTGTCGACGTCCCACGGACGCGGAGATCTGTGACCAAATTAATGAGTGTTAAAAAAGCCCTGGGTCGGCGCAAAAACTGAAGGGTTATTTTTTAGGGGCGCTTCTCAATAGTCGTCGCCCTAATCGTCCCACGCGCCGGCCGACACCGTCTAAGAGAATGACAGTCAACGATAAAACCCCGGTGACGATCATCACCGGTTTCCTTGGTGCCGGGAAGACGACACTCGGTGAGACCCGTCTTTGTCCCGCCGACCTTTCGACCACCCACGTGTTCGAACCCCGTTCGAGGAGATCGCCGTACTGACCTCCGCGATATCGCCCCCTACTTTCGACGTCGTACGCGCAGTCAACCACATCCTCACAGCCAAGCACGGCAAGCGCATCGCCATCATCGAGAACGAATTCGGCGAAGTCGGCGTTGACGATGGTCTCGTCGTGGAGACCAAAGAAGAGATCTTCGAGATGAACAACGGGTGCATCTGCTGCACCGTCCGCCAGGACCTCATCCGGATCCTCAACAAACTCATGCGACGAAAAGACGCGTTCGACCACATCATCATCGAAACCACCGGTCTGGCGGACCCGGCCCCGGTCGCGCAGACCTTCTTCGTGGACGAGGATCTCAAGGAGGATCTGTACCTAGACGCCATCCTCACTGTTGTCGATGCCGCACACCTATCCGCCCACCTGGACGAAATCAAACCGGAGGGGGTGGAGAACGAATCGGTGGAGCAGATCGCGTTCGCCGATAAGATCCTACTCAACAAGATAGACCTTCTCAAGTCCGACGACGATAAAGCGTCGCTGGTGAAGAAGATCCGATCGATCAACGCCAGGGCCGCCATCATCGAATCTCAACACTCCGCGGTGGACATCGATTCTATCCTTGGAATCAAAGCGTTCAGCCTGGATGCGACGTTGGAGCAGGACGCCGAGTTTCTCGATACTGACGCCGAGCATCAGCACGACGAATCCGTGACCAGTGTCGGGATCGAGGTGGCGGATGCCGCGATGGACATTACAAAGCTGGAAGCTTGGCTGCGCAAACTTCTTAGCACCAGAGGTGAGGATATCTTCCGAAGCAAGGGTATTCTCAACGTGTCGGGCACAGATGAACGGTACGTGTTCCAAGGCGTGCACATGATGATGGAGATGTCGTCGTCCGCGGAGGGTAAGTTTGAGGGTTGGGGGAAGGACCAGAAGCGGGTCTCGAGGGTGATCTTCATCGGGCGGAACTTGGACAGGAGTGATCTTGAATCCGGCTTCAAGGCGTGCATCGCATAATAAAATTCCGGTCGGGCGCGGTGTCCGTGCGACTGAAGTTGCCGCAGCCAAATCCAGAAATAGCACTGTCGAGCGGAGCGAGCAGCTGGCTGGAGACCAAGCAGACACCGGAGATGGCGGCCATCGCGGAGTCGGCGATGATGTCGGCGGGGCGAGGCGGGGGCATGGACGCGGGGGCGGCGAGGGCAGCGAGGGCGAGGGCGTACGAGGACCTGGTCGCTGGCGGGGTGCTGGCGTGTTCCGATTACGGGAGGAAAAACTCCCTCGTGCAGTGGGCGCTGCGGTGCAAGTCGATGCTGTGAACTAGCTAGCTATCGTAGTAGAAGGTACGAAGGTACCTTCCTTCGTGACGTATTCGTTTGCGAGGGTTTCGTCTTGTGACGTCGCGGGCTCCGGGTCATCGGCTACTCAAGGCCGGTTGTTGTTCGGCGCGAGAAAGGCCGGCAAGGGCACGCCCAGCGACTTGAGTATCCCCGGCGCCTCCTTCGCCGCCAACTCCGCGCCCTGCTCCAGCCAGCTCGTCGCCAGCTTCGCCCTGTGCTCGTTCGTCGGCATCCTGTAGAGGTACGCCGCCCTTCTCAGCGCCGCGGCGAGCGGCCCGTCCAGCGTGGCGTCACCGACCGGCAGCGCCACCGCCGCGTCCGTCTTCCCGAGCACCATCATGTCGCCGATGTGTTGGTACTTGAACGGCAGCAACGGGCGAGAGGACAGCGAGGACCACACGTTCCATGCGGCGTAGTCGGCTTGCTGGAACGCAACCTGCGCGGTGGCTGGGAGGACGTCAAACCTATCCGGCGGGGGCGCCGCGGCATTCTGGAAGGTATTCGGCGCGTCGCCACCTTCCGGCAACCCCGCGCTCGTGGAATCCCAAACCCTGGCGACGTCCCCCACGGCGAACACCCGGCCGTGGCCCCTCACCCGCAGCGTCCGCTCCGTGACGATCTTGTTCGTGCGACGATCCCGCGGGAACGGCCACGACTCGGGCGCCTCCACGCGTTGCCCAACCGCCCAGCACACGACGTCGTAGTCCTCCGTCCGCGAATCGAAGTCGCCCTGCGCGTACGTCAGCGACGCCGCGGAGGGGAGGCGCGCGTCCGGGGATGACGGCACCCCAGACGGCACCCCAGACGGCACCCCAGACGACGGTTCGGAGATTTTAATCGCGCGCGTGCCCGCGCGAGTGGTCACCCCCGCGGCGTCCAATCGCCTCCTCGCCGCGTCGCGCTGGCCCGGCGGCGACTCCGGCATGATCCCAGCCCCGGACGCGAACAGCTCGATGCTCGCCTTGCCCGCGAGCCTCTCGGCGACGACGCCCGCGAGCTCGACGCCGGAGAGCCCGCCGCCGACGACGGCCACCTTCCGCGACCTCGCCCCGGATCCTGCCGCCCGATCCGTCTCGAACGCCGCCTCCACGTCCCTCATCGCCCCCGCCAGCCTCCTCGCGTCTTCCAGCGTGCTCAGCGGGATGGCAAAGTCTTTGGACCCCGGGCACTTGGCGTCCGCGCTCGCGGTTCCGACGGCGACGACGAGCCAATCGTACTCGACGGTTTCACCCGACGCGAGCTCGATCGTTCCGCCCCCCGAGGACCCGGTGCTGCCGTCCGCGAACGGCACCGCGTCGCCCGTGCGCACGGCGGCGACGTCGCCGCGGACGTAGCGCACGGACGTGGGCTTCAGGAGGTCCTCGAACGCGGGCGCCACTTCCCAGTCGCTCATGGTCTCGTTGACGAGTTCGTACAGCATGGGCTTGAACACGAAGCGCTCGGCTCGATCGACGAGGGTGACGACCGGGCGCTTCGACGCGTCCGGCCAGGTGAGCGCGTCGAGCTTGAGCGCGGTGTAGAGCCCGCCGAATCCGCCGCCGAGGATGACGACGCGGGGCGGGCCGACGTAAGGCGCGCGGGACGCGTCCGCATCGGAGGAGGAGGACGTGGAACCCGCCGACGTCGACGTCGCCCGGGGCCGGGTGGAACGATGCGCGCGAGCGATGCGGGGTGCGGACGCGCGCCGTCCTAGGCGAGGCGCGACCGCGATCGTCGCGCGGGTTGGCCGCGCGCACGCGTGGGAGCTCATATCCCGCGCGCGATGCGACGATGCGGGCGTCCGGCGCGCGCGCCAGAGAGTGAAGATAACTCTCTCGGTCGGGGTGACGTGGGCGAAGTCTCAGCAGCGAGAAGTTGATTTCCTCATCGATGTCAGCCCACACACCAGGCACCGCCGACGCGACCCGGCTTCCACGATGGCTTCGGGCTACGCCGTCGCGGGGCAGGCGTCCGCCACGCTCGACAGCGACGGTTTCATCGTGTCGTCGATGGCCGGCGCGGACGGCGGCTCGGGCGGCGGTGGCGACGCCCGGATCGGGCTGTTCCTCGCGATGAGCTCGTCGCTGGCCATCGGCGCGAGCTTCATCGTCAAGAAGAAGGGGCTGAAGCTGGCGGGCGGCGCCCCGGGCGGGGTGCGCGCGGGGAGCGGCGGGTACGGCTACCTGCGCCAGCCCCTCTGGTGGGCGGGCATGCTCACGATGATCGTCGGCGAGGTTGCCAATTTCGCCGCGTACGCGTTCGCGCCAGCCGTCCTGGTCACCCCGCTCGGCGCGCTGTCCATCATCGTCTCCGCGGTCCTCGCGCACCACCTGCTCGCCGAGAAGCTGCACGCGTTCGGGTGGCTCGGGTGCCTCCTCTGCATCGTCGGGAGCGTGGAGATCGTGCTGAACGCGCCGGAGGAGAAGGAGATCACCGGCGTCAAGCAACTCTTCGCCATGGCCGCCAGGCCCGGGTTCGTGGCGTACGCGGGCGCCACGGTGGGATTCGCAGCCTACCTCGCCACGCGCGTGTACCCCACGCACGGCTCCAGCAACATCCTGGTGCCCATCGGCATATGCTCGCTCGTGGGGTCCCTGAGCGTCATGTCGTGCAAAGCGCTCGGCACGGCGCTGAAGCTCACGTTCCAGGGTCGGAACCAGCTCCTGGAGGCGGAGACGTGGATGTGCGCGGCGATCGTGGGCGCGTGCGTGGTGACGCAGATGAACTACCTCAACAAAGCCCTGGACGTCTTCAACACCGCGGTGGTGACGCCCATATACTACGTGATGTTCACCACGCTGACGCTCACCGCGTCGTCCATCATGTTTCGCGATTACCTCGACCAGGGCGCCAAGGAGGTGGCGGGTCAGATTTGCGGGTTCGTGACGATCCTCGCGGGGGTGTTCACGCTGCACGTGACCAAGGACCACGGCGAGGGAACCAGCGGCTGGGGCGCGGGCAACGGGAGCAACGGGGGCGTCTTCAAACGGGCGTACGGCCGGGGCGCGCATAAGGATTCGGACGGACCGGGGACGCCGCACCGAAACGGATCGGCGAGGAGGGAGGACATCGAGCTGGCGCTCTCGCGTTCCAACTCGGGCACGTGAACGGAACGCACGTCCGTCGCGGGTTTTAGTGGCGGCGTCGTGCGCGCGCGTAGACACCGGTGCGGCGGTGTTCGCAGGGTTAACTCTAAGTTGACGCGTGACATCGAGAGGGTGGACGAGCGCTAATTAACGAGGACTATAGATTCGTCAGTCACGTGGCGAGCACCGCCGGGGGCGCGTCCTCCTCCTCCCTCGCCTTCTTCGCCTCTCCCTTCCCCGCGCCGTCCCCGGGTGCCGACTTTTCGTCCCCGCCCCCGTCCTTTGCGTCCTTCGCGTCTCCCTCGGGTTTGGGCGCCGCGTAGAGCACCTGCTTCTCGTCCATGAGTATGTGGGCGAAGCAGTACGAGCTCAACGGCACGGGTTTGGCGTCGCAATCGTCGCACGCGCACTGCGCCGCGACGCCGGCTTTCTCGCGTTCCTGCGCGGCGGCCGCGGCCTCGTCCTTCCGCCCGCCGTGCCCGTTCCTGAGATGGAATCGGTAGTGCCTCCGCCTCAGATCCTCCAGGAGGCGCCAGTACTGATCCTGGTAGAGCCGCTTGAGCTCCTTCATGCGGCGGATCCGTCGGCGGATGAGCGCCTCCTGGGGGACCACGCGTCCGTTGTCATCGTCCCTCTCCGCGTCCGCCCCGTCCGCCGCGTCCGCGTCGGTCGCGCCCTCCGTCTCCGTGGCGTCGACGTCGTCGTCGGTGTCGATGGCGAGCTCCACCGCCGCGGCGAGCCTGCCGTCGGGTTCCGTCCGAGCCCGGCGCGCGGCGCGCCCGAGCTCTCCGTCGTCGTCCTCCGCCTCGTCGCGCTTCATGGAACCCGGCCGGTGGGCGCGGACTCGCGAGGCGCGCGCTGTGGGAAGTGCGCGTCGAACGACCCGACGATCTGGCGGAATCTTAGGTCAAAATGCCCGAAACGGCGTCCGAGCTGGCACGCGCAACGAGTTTTTCGGTCACCGGCTGGCGCGAACGAACACAACGGGACGCGCGCGCTCGGGGGTTCGGAAGGCGGGCCATGTTCACCGACAACAGGTGCGCGAACAGAGTGATCACGGGAGCCGCGCTGGGCGCCACCGTCGGGGGCGCGGTGGGCGCGGTGTACGGCACGTACGAGTCATTCGCGTACAAGGTGCGGCGTCGATGTCTCCTCGCGCGCGATTCATTCCCCAACCGCCGATCCCGCGCGACGCGCGCGGACCGACGCCGGCGGAACCGCCAATCTGACCGTCTCCCCCCCGCGCCGTCCCCTCCGTAGATTCCGGGCATGCTGAAAGTGAGGCACATAGGCCGCACGACCGTGGGAAGCGGCACCCTCTTCGGCCTCTTCCTCGCAGCCGGCAGCCTGATCCAGTGCGGCAGGAGGTGACAGCCGGCGCGCCACCGCAATACGTATCCCGTAGCGACTACTTCTTCTTCGACGGACGCGAGAGATCTTAGAGCACTCGTAGTTTCCTCGCCTCTCTTCTTTACGAACGGCTAGCCGGCGAGCTAAGACGTCGTTTGTTCGCTGATGAGACGCCCGGTCGCCCCTACACTCACCGCGTGTTCCTCGCGATGAAATCAGCGTTGATCTCCCGACACTCCTCCTCGCAACAGCCCACGCAAACCTCGATGCCGGCGTCGAGCAGCGTCCGAATCCCCCCGCCGCTCACCCTCGGATCCGGATCCACGAAACCCACAACCACCCGCGTCACCCCCGCGTCAACCAGCGCCCTCGAACACGGCGGCGTCCGCCCGAAGTGGTCGCACGGTTCCAGCGTGACGTACGCGGTGCACCCTTTGGCGTTCGCCCCCGCGGCTCTCAGCGCGAAAACCTCGGCGTGTGGCTCGCCAGCTTTCGGGTGGTACCCCTCTCCCACGACGACGCCGGAGCGTTCGTCGACGATGACGCAGCCGACGACGGGGTTGGGGAAGGTTTTGCCCGCGGCGGTGGCGGCGAGCGCGAGCGCGCGGCGCATTCGCTCGGCATCCGCCTCGGTGTATTCTGCGGGAGACGACGACGATGACGATGAGAATGATGCGTCAGGCCGCGTTGGTCAGTCGAGGCGGGGCGGGGACGGGATCCGAACGCGGGGTGCGGGGGCGCGGCGGCATGCGGTCAGAAATCTCTTGTGGAATACGTGCGTGGCCCAGAGGTTCGGGACCAATGAGGTCCTAAACGTCGCCCAGCGTTGAGAGGTGTCATCAACCCGCGCGCGCTAAACCTGGGACTAAACCCAAAACGAACGTCGCGAAAGCTCCGAGACGGGGAGATGGAACGCACCCGTCGACGCCTCGGAGACGGCTCCCTCGCCCGCGCCCGGGCGTCGTCGCGCGAGATCGCGGTCGACGCCGTCGTCCCTTCGACGAACGCCGCGAACGGAGGCGCGGGCGGCGTCGACGCGCGGGTGCGGGCGCACGGGGCGGGCGCTGGGGCGGCAGACGTGGCACGCGCGGGGCGCGAAGGGCGCGACGGCGGGCATGTCGACCGCGGCGCTCGACGGAGTGGAGTCCACCGAGCGTCATTGCAAAACCTACGCGACACAGCTGGCGGACGCCCGCGTGGCCACTCTGCCACTGCAGACCATTTTTGAACCGCGTCGTCGACAGCCCTCATCGCCATTCGCACGCGCCGCGTCGATATGCCCCTGACGTCTGCTCCCCCCGAGAGCGCGTGCAAGCCCTCGCCGCCGCGGCGCGAGCCGCTGACGCGCGTGAGCGAGAACGAGCCGCCGACGCGCGCGCGGACGCCGTCCACCGCGGGCGACGGCGCGGCTGCGTCCAACGTCAAGGGCCCGCACAAGCGCAAGGCGTCGTCCGCGGAGGGCGTCGTCGACGCGGGGTGCTGGTGGGGCCACGGCCTAGCCGCCGCGCGGGCGGACAGCGACGACGACGACGGAGCCGTTGTCCGGCGCTCGACGTTCAAGACGCCGTTCTCCGCCGCGAGGACCGAGCGCGGGACCATCGCGGGAGACGCGCGCTCGCGATGCAACATCTGCGACGGCGAGTTCGCGCGCGACGACGTCGCGCTGCTTGGCGGATGCAACCACCACTTCTGCATCCCTTGCGTGGAGATTTGGTCGTCGCGGCGCGCGAGGTCGTGCCCGACGTGCAAGGCGCCGTTCGACGGATGGCACTACGGCGAGGTGGTGCCGTGCGGGGCGGACGAGGACGGGGCCGGAGTAGAAGGAGGAGGAGGAGGAGGAGGAGGAAGGACGCGACGCGAGCGACGGTTCCATCGGTTGCCCCCGCCCACCGGGGAGAGGATGCCGGCGAGGTCGGCGAGGGCGCTGGCGTTCGACGTGAGCGCCCCGAGCGGCGCGTTCGCCGGCTTCGGTGCGGTCCAGGATCCGGAGGAGGACGAGGACGCCGCGCGGGAGATGCGCGAGGCGGAGTCGCGAGACGAAGGGGCGGAGGAGCCGAAGGAGCCGGAGCCTCGCGCCGACGATGGACGCGCGGAGGAGAACGACGACGACGAGACGATCGGGGAGCGCATCGATCGGGCCAAGCGCCGGAGGATGCCGTCAAATGAGTAGAGCGCTCGTGCGCAGGGTACTCGTACTAATCCTAGCTAGTACACCACACGTAGCATTACAATCCAACTTGGTCCGACTCGGTTCACAGCTCGTCGTCGCTGAGAAACGTGAGCTCGTCATCCGGCGCGTCGTCCTCCTGGAACTCCCACTCGCCCGGTCCGACCCAAGCAGCCTCGAACGTCTGCTCGGGGCACAGCAAACCCTCGCACGGCACCGGCTCGTCCACGCCATCCTTGAGCAGCGCTATGCGTCGATTGGGCAAATCGTACACCACCCGCCGCGAGTTTAACGCGTTGGCGCAAATCAAACCGCAGCTGTGCTCGCTGAGGTCGAAACCCGCGTCGGATGCGAGCAGCACGTCGAGGGTATCGAACCTGCCCCCCATCGCGCCGGTCCCGGCCCTGGCCCAGACGTCGCCGACGTTCTCCTCGAACGCGTCACCGCCCCCCGCTCCCTCCGCTAAGCCGTTCCAACACCCGAACCCCCCGCCGCTCACGCCGCACGGAAGCTCGGAGCACAGCTCGAGCCAATCGAGGGACCCGCGGTACGCGCGCGTCGCGCCGCTGCTCTCCCCTCCGCTCCCGCCCACGCCCCTGACCCGACTCGACGCGCGTTTGGTCCCCGGAAGCAGCTTCTCGAGGTTCATCTCCCGAACGGCTCTGGCGTGGAAGATGCAATCCGCGCCACCCGCGCCGCTGTCGATCATGAAAATCTGCGGCTTGCCCCGCGGCGCGCCGGCGAAACTCGCGGCGACGTGCGGGACGTTGCTCACCATCAGCAAGGGTTTCCAGTCCCACGTCACCGGCGGGATGAACTTTTGTGGGTCGTACAGACGCACGGGCGATCCCCCGGGTCCAACCTCCAGGATGGCTGATTTGAACACGTCGAATCCTACGATGCCGGCGACGGGCTCGGACGATCCGCTCACGATGCCGCCGACGGACATCTCCATGAACACCGGCGCGTCGATCGTGATCGGTCCCAGCTCCAGGGTGTCGCCGCGCCTGAAGTTGCACGGCACCTTCCCCGCGACGCCGCTGACCCAAACCTCGCCGAACTTTCGCAGGTTCAGGCGCTCGGCGGCGGCGCCCGAGATGACCAAGCCGCTCGCGCCCGTGTCCAAGATGAACGGCCCGACGTCCACGCCGTCGATCAAAGGCCTGACGAGCACGTGCGACGACTTGGCCTCCTCTATGTTAACCTCCGGACGTTTCTTGGCGTCGAACCGGACGCTCCCGGCGTTGTCGAAGCCGTCCTCGTCCGTCGCCGCCAGCTGTGTTTTCGCGGGGAACGAGCCAAACGCGTCGCCGGGCAGGGTTCCCGGCCTGCGGTAATACCCCGACCCGACCCCGGAGTTGGCCCTTGCGCCGTCCGTCCTGAACGTCTGCGTGCCACCCGCGGCGCCCTTCAGCGTCGTCAGCGCCGGGTACGGCTTCGCGGCGCCGGCGGACGCGTTCGATCCCCCGACGTTTTTCCAATCCTCGTAGAACCAACTCTCATCGTCGCCGCACACCCTCATGCGCATCCTGGTCGGCAGCCACTCGCGCGTGTCGACGTACATGCTGGCGACGATGAGCCCGCCCGCGCGCAGGCGGATGGTCACCTCGCACTCGTGCGGCGCGGGGCGCGCCTCGTCGTCGGCGGCGTCGCCAGCCGCGCCGCCGCCGAGCTCGAGCTCCACGTCGTGCTTCGCATCCGGATGCGCCCACCATCCCGTCCGCGCCCACGCGGCGAGCAGCGACGCCTCGTGATCGTCCAGCTGGACCACCTGCGTGTAACCGGTGTGGTCCGTCTCCCACACCTCGTCCGCGCCGGCGCAGTGCGTGGAGACGTAGGAGAGGTCCGGCCCGGCGGCTTCCTCGGCGAAGCTCCCCGCGTCGTGCCGAAGCGCCCAACGCACGGGATCGCCGAGAAAGACGCCGTGGCCCCAGGTCATGCCGCTGCTCGCGACGCCGCGATCGTCGAGCCGGAGCGACGCGCGGACGTTCCGCATGACGTCGTCGAGGTTGGGCGACGACGACGCGCGCTCGCCTCCTTTCGGCGCGTCCTCGCTCTTCCGCGGCACGACCACCGCGGCGACGACGAGACGACGCGCGAAGCCTCGGACCGAACGGGTCGTTGGGGCGAACGCGAATTTCGGGGCGCGACGATCGATAGCGGCGGGGGACGCGCGGGCGCGGCGGAGCGAACGCGCCGCGGTCGGGGCGCGGGAGATTGACGCGGATACCATCGATGCCGCGGACATCGCGACGATCCGGTCCGCCCGGTCGGGGTGAATCCGCGAACGCGCGCCGCCCAGTTCTGGATCGGGTTTGAAATATCAATAAAGCGCAAAGCCAGCTCAGCACGCCAGCACGGTCGTCATCGCTTTTTGGGTGGAACATTCAACCCTCTCCCTCGGCGGGCTTTCGCCATCGTCACGCGCGTTCCGACGGTACCGACCCGCGCCGCGCGCTCTCGTCACCCGCCGCCCACTCCCACCGCGTACGGCCCTCCGTCGTACTCCGATATCTCGATCCCCCACTCCGGAAACACCCGCCGCCACGTCTCTCCCATCTCGCCGTCATCCGCCCAACCGTCACCTTCTACCCACACCGCGATGGTGCTGACGTGCTCCAGCGTCACCTCGCGAAACACGTCACTCACGCTCTTCTCCCGGAACTTCATCTTATCGCGGAACAGCGCGAGGGACGGGGCGTTGTCGAACCCGATCTTGGCCCTGAACGTCTTGACGCCCAGCGCCATGTGGCAGTACGACATGAAGATCTCCAGCGCCTCGACGGCGATGCCTTTGCGCCTGCTTCCACGCTCGGCGACCATGATCTCGATCTCCGCCGTGTGCTTCGGGTCGTCGTGATCGTTCAGAAAGATGTTCACGTCCCCGCACATCGCGCCAACGCCGGGTGGCAGGGTGTTATCGCACAGGATGAACGTGCACTTGGACTCGTCCGCCGCCCACTCCTCCTGCATCGCGTGCTCCTCCTCTATGCTCAGCGGCTCCGACGCGGTCGCCTCGCGGATGGCCGGGTCCTTCATCCACTCGTGGTACCTCGGGACGTGCTCGCGTCGGTAGGGCACGAGCGTGCATCTGGCGCCCCGCAGCACCAGGTTGGCGTTGTGTCGCATGGGTTAGGGTTGACTCTACCGACCCCAGGTGCCGAGTCAAAGTGGCCACGACTCGGTCGCGAACCACGTTTTGGTTGTTTGTCCAGCACGCCCGATCGGCGTTGCACTTCGAGCAGCGGGTGTCCCGGGGCACGGACGGAGCCGAACATGCCGGAGGACGACCGCCGCACGCCGGTCACCATCGTCACGGGCTTCCTCGGCGCCGGGAAGACCACGCTCAGTGAGTCCCGCCATCCCCGAACCCGCCTCGCCCTTTGCCGCACGCGTTGTTACCTGACGATGATCCCATTCCCGCGCCCGCCCGTGCGACAGTAAACCACATCCTGAAGGCGAACCACGGCAAGCGCGTGGCCATCATAGAGAACGAATTCGGCGAGGTGGGCGTCGACGATGGGCTGGTGGTGGAGACCAAGGAGGAGATCTTCGAGATGAACAACGGCTGCATCTGCTGCACGGTCCGCGGCGACCTCATCCGCATCCTCGGCAAGCTCCTGAACCGACGGGAGCGATTCGACGCCATCGTGATCGAGACGACCGGGCTCGCGGACCCGGCGCCGGTGGCGCAGACCTTCTTCGTGGACGACGAGCTCAAGGAACAGCTCTACCTGGACGCCATCCTCACCGTCGCGGACGCCAAGCACCTCGGATCGCACCTCGACGAGGTCAAACCCGAAGGCGTCGAGAACGAATCCGTCGAGCAAGTCGCCTTCGCGGATAAGATCCTCCTGAACAAAGTCGACCTGGTGACGCCGCAGGAGAAGCTCGCGCTCGTGGACAAGATTCGAGGCATAAACTCCAGAGCCGCCGTCATCGAGTGCGTGCACGCGCGGGTCGACGTCGGGGAAGTGCTGGGAATTCGAGCCTTTGACCTATCCGTCGCGTGCGAATTCGACGAGGAGTTTCTCGACGTCGAGGGGGAGCACCGACACGACGAGACCGTCACGTCGGTGGGAATTCGGGTGCCCGGCGCGATGGTAGTTTCCGAGCTGAACACGTGGCTGACGTCGCTGTTGCGGACGAAGGGCACGGACATATTCCGCAGCAAGGGTATCCTGCGCGTGGCGGGGTCCGACGAGCGAGTGGTGTTCCAGGGGGTGCACATGACGATGGAGATGGCCAGCTCGGCGAACGGGAAGGTGGCGGGTTGGAAGGAGGGCGAGACGCGGGAGAGTCGGTTCATATTCATCGGGAGGAATCTGGACAGGGAGGAGCTCACGGAGGGCTTTCGCGCGTGCGTCGCGCCGGAGTGAGGAGGAGGAGAGGTTTTCGGCACAAACCGAATTCCCACGCCGTCGAAGGGAATGCGCCTAAAAGTTATTCGGGGTCCAGTGCGTAAAGTCGACAGATGTCGGTCGCGGTTCACTCGAGATGTTCTTCGTGACGGTTCATCGCGGGCTCGTATTCGCGTTTACCAAACCTCCGCGTCGTTCACTCGCTGCCCCTGTCCGAGGTACTTTTTCCCCCATCGCCTGCAGTACTCCTCGTCCATCTTGAGGTGGTACGCCTCCGACGTCGGCCGCCACTTGTTCCGCAGGTAGCTCCCCTTGACCCACGGCCGTGAGTGCCCGTTCTGCCTCAGCGACCGGTACGCGGCATAGACGGTCCGGTACCCCACGGCGTAGAACAACACGTACACGAGCACCAACAAACCCCATACAAGATCGACCCGGTCCGCGGCTTCATCGTCGAACGCGCACTCCGCTTCGTCCGCCGCCGTCGCCAAACAGTTCCGTCTCGGCCTGGCGACGTGATACGCCACGCAATCGCCCACCAGGATGAGCATCAGCACCGAGGAGACGCTCTCGGAGACGTAGTCCATCACCGTCTTGAACGGCAACCGCGGGATGTGACCAACCGTGGTCCACTGAACCGCGTAGATTGAAAGGAACAGCACGGCGCACAGGGCGGCTCGGTTCGCCAGGTCGCTGGGCTCCAGGGCGTATCCCGTGAACCCGAAGAACGCGATGGTGTACATGGGCTGGATGCCGTTGTGGACGTAAAACGTGGAGGAGCGCTTTATGTGGAACGAGATGAAGTAGCAAGGCGTCATGTCGCCGTCCCAGAACCTCGGGTCGTTCTTAAACCTCGTCGTCGACGGGTTCTGCCCGATCGCGACGGAGATGCCGGCGAGTTCGTAATCGTTGGAGTGGGTCGACGCACCGTCGAAGTCTATGTGCTGGTACTGACTCGCGTACTTTTTGACGCAGGATTCGTTGTTCGGTCGTCTCAGCGACAGTCGCACGTCCTTGTCCCACTCGGGCCGTTTCACGCCGAAAAACACGATGGACAGGTCCACGCGCGTGCTGTCGAAAGGAAAGCTCTTGAACCGTTCCATGTCCGCCGAGATGTCGAACCCGTCCTTTAGGTTGACTGGAAACGTCTGCGCCATCCGTCCGTCCGAGGGTTTGTGTTCCTGCGTCGAGTCGTAACCGTAGAACCTGGGAAGCTGCTCGTAGTTCTCCGCCTTGCCGAGGTCGAATCCCGCGCATCCGTTCAACCGCGGTCGCCAGATGTTCTCCGGCATGGGTTTGTGGTGGGTCGGGAACCCGATCATGCGGTCGTCGGTCCAGTACATCTCTATGTTCGCGATTATCTTGAACGTCTCCTTGCCGTCGTGCGCGACCACCTCCCACTTCTTCAGCGCGAACACGAGCTCGACCACAGTGGGGTTGTTGTCATTCTTGCTTATGTTCTGCGAAGGAGGCAGCTGACGCTCGGGAGGAGGGAGCGGGCGTTCGTCCCACGGGTAGTCGGGATCGTCCCATGGGGCGAACGACGGCTCCGGGGGCTCGTCCGGAGTTTCCGACTCGTTCATCGCTGACGACGTGAGGCGCTTAGTGGCCTGACGTGGATTTGTTGGAAAATACAAGTTCGCTCCAGATTTGTTTTGGGACTGGTCAGCGCACAGGTTTGCCCCCTCGGAACCGCGCGGAACGGCGGGACGCGTTGGTCAAAGCACTCTACCGGTTCAAAACAGTTGCTAGAGCTAGAAGAGTCCCTTAACCCCGTGCGTCGTCCTGGTTCGAAACGGTTTGCTCTAGAATAGATATATACATTGGGCGGCTCCTCCCCGCTAACACGGCGGCTAAGTGAGTTACTCCGCGACTGGTGACGGCGACTCCTCCGCCGCGTCCCCAACCCCGCCGCCACCCTCCGGCGCACCCTCATCCGCCTCGTCCCCGCCGGTCCCATCCGCGGTTCCCGCCACCGCGGTGATCGGCTTGGGTGGAGGCAGGTTGCTCTGGATCAGTTTCTCCACCCTCGCCACGATGTGCTTCCCGTAGGTGAACTTCTTGAGGTTTGGCAGGTGCACCTGCATCCGCGACAGCAGCTGCTCCCTCTCGCCCTCGTCGCAAACCTCCAGCAGCTTTTGCACCACGTAATTCGCGAACTGATCCTTCATCATCGCCTGGAGCGGCTCGTTCTCGTCGGTGGTGCCCAGCATCTCGGTGATCATGATCTGCCTCTCCTCCGCGCCGCAGTAGGTGAGGCACTTCTCGATGACGTTGCTCGCAAACTTGTGCTGCGCCAGGATGACGATCTGGCCCGCGAGCGTCGCCAGGATCTTCCGCCTCTCGTCCTCGCCGCCGTGCTGGAGCACGTGCTGCACGACGTAGTTCCCGTACTGATCCTGCGCGAGTTGCACAGCCTCGCGAAGAATCTCGTCCATGATCCCCTCCGTCTTTTGCTCCGGCGTGCAGTGCTCCAACACGCGCTGGATCACCCTGCATCCGTACGGGTGCGTGGACAGCGACAGCACGTTACCGTAGAAGGACGACACGATGAACTGTATCCGCGCGGGGGGCACCCGCTCGATGCACTTCTGAATCACGTGGTTGCCGTTTTGATCGCGAACGCATCGGAGCACGTGCCCGTCGAGCTCGTTCACCATCGCCGTCTGCTGAGCCTCGTCGAACACCTCCAACGCCTTCTGAATCACCCTGCAGCCGTACATCTGCAGCGACAGCGACAGCACGTGGTCCTTGAGCTCGCCCGCGAGGAGCCTTCGCTGCTCGTCCGTGCCGTATTCCAGAAACTTTTGAACGACGTAATTTCCAAAAACGTCGGTGATGAGCTGGTGCGCGCTGGGCAGCACCTCGGCGAACACCGCCGCCGCCTCCTCGGGCTCCGCCGTCTCCAGCTTCTGCTGGATGAACCTGCTGCCGTGTTGGTCGCTCGAAAACTCCACGACGTGATCCGCGAGGTCGGGTAGCTCGAAGCGTCGGCTCTTGTTGTTCTTGAACCCCTCGAGCAGCGCCGACATCGGCTTCTGATGCATCTCGTCGTGGTGCCGGCCCCCGTAGTGGTCCGTGAGCAGACCGTTCCCGTCGCGACCCATCCCGCGCCGCCCGCGCCCGCCGCCTCGGCCCCTCGCGCCCCCGCGCCCGCCGCCGCCGCCGAAGCGCCCGCCGCCGCCGCCCGCCATCCCGAAACCGCCGCCGCCGCCGCCCATCGCCGCGAGCATCGCCTGGTGCATCTGCATCTGCGCGCGACCGGGTGGGGACCCGCCCTGCGGCCCGCCGTACCCCGACATCGCCGCGAGCATCGCCGCCGCCGCGGGGTCGCCCTGCTCCGCCAGGCGCTGGTAATACGCCACCACGTACATGGGATCCATCGCCACCTGTCCGTACGCGTTTTGAGCCCCGGGCATCCCCGGCGCTCCCCGACCCGGCCCCCCGGGAGGCGGAAAACCCATGCCGCCCGCCGCCTGCGCGCCGTACATCATCGCCTGCGCGTGCATCTGCTGCTGCTGGTGCATCATCGCGGCGGCGCGCGGGTCCATGTTGGGCGGGCCGCCTGGGAAGCCGCCGGGGGGCGGCATGCCCGGCATCGGAGGCGGGTATCCCCCGCCGGGATATCCACCCGGAGGCCCCGCGCCCTGCGGGGGGTAAAACTGCGGCTGCATCCCGGGGTAGTTGCCGTACGGCTGGCCCGGGTAGCCGCCCCCGGGCAGCGGCGGGGGCGCGCCCGCGGGCACCGGCGGGTTGGCGCTCGAGTAATCCGCGTACTCGCCCCCGTCGTCGCCATCCGGGCCATCCGGGCCGCCAGCCGCGACGCCGCCCTCGCCGCCCTCGCCGCGGATCGCCATGCCGCCAAAGTCGCCCGCGAGCCCCTCCGCGCCGGCATCGACGGTGCCGGCGGCATCGACGCCGCCGGCAGACTCGGCGCCCACCGCCGCGGACAGCTGCGACTCCGTCCGGCTCAGCCTCGCGCTCCCCGGCCTCGCGCTACCCGGCCTCGAGCCCGCGGCGTCGTCGCCGCCGCCTCCGCCGCCGCGCTTGGGGGACCCGCCCTGCGACCCCGCGCCGCCGTCGTCGTTGCTGAACACGTCCGCGAGGGACCTGCCACCCGCGAGGCCCGGCGACGCGGACATGCCGAGGCCGAGGCCGTAAGATCCCGGCGCGGGTGACGTCGCCGGCGATTGCCCATTTGCACCGGCTCCGCCTCCTCCTCCTCCTCCGTCCGTCGCCGTCGAGCCGTTCCACGCGCCGTAGTAGTTTTTGGGCGGGTCCATGGTGGACGGACCCGCGGGGGCTTTGCCCCAGGCGTTGGGCGATGCCCTGGCCGCCGCCGCGCTGCGAAGAGGGAAGCGGGTGATTGGAAAACGGCGTCAGTCAGTCGGGGGATTCTCGCGGGGCGGCGGTTGAGTTGAACGCGTCACCGCTCGATTTTGAAACCGGGCGCGGCTTGAAGCTCGATGCGGGGGAGGAGGGAATGTGGCCCGCGGTGGTGGAGGGGTCGGGGACGGCCGGCGCGTCGGTGCACGTATCGGCGGCGGCACGCGCCTCGTCGCGCCCGCGATGATCGTCGGACGCGCATCGAGGGGACGCGCGGGTGCCGCCGCGCGCCCGCCGCGCCGCGCGTCCCCTCGAGCGGGCGGCCATCCCCGGGGCCGAAAAAAAAACAAGCGGGAAAACCAAAAGCGGGGGCCCAATTTGACGGGTCCCGGCCCCGCACGGGCCGCGTTCTCACCCGTCCACGTCGTTCGTCCCGTTCAGGACGTTGCCTATGGCCCGGTGCTCCTCCTGCTTGTCGAACGCGGACGTTCCGTTTGACGACATCGGTGCCGACGCGTTCGCACGCTCGCTCAACCGACCCGAGCTCAAATCAAAAAGAGAGCGTGCGACCTTTCGCGCAGCGTTCCTCGCGGCTCAAATTTCGCGCTCCCCGACCGGACCGTCGCGCGCGTTCTTGTCGCGATGCGAGCGTTTCCGTGAACCCTCCTCGTGTGCGCCTGTATGTGAAGGGATGCGGGATGTCAGAGGCGGAGCTCGGGCGAATACCTAAGGTCGTCCGGGGCGCATTACCCCGCAAAGCCGGGGGAGTGCCCACACGCGGCGGGTCGAACATACAGTAACGCGAGTGCAAAATCATCCAATGCGCGCGTTATTTACCTGCTCCGGCAAACAGCCTCTGCGGACCGTGCGAAGCGTATATTCGCGCGCTGCGCACCCTCGCGCTGGCTTGCGTCTACGCTGACGCGCCGTGCGCTCTCCCCGGTCCCGTCGAGCCCGTCCCTGCACGGGGCTCCACGCCTGGGTCGTCTGATTGAGCCGACGGGCGCACCTCCCTTTTTTATTCAAAGAGGAATGGGAAAAGCGGGCGATTGATACTTGCGTCTCAGCGCAGGAGAATCGATTTTCCGGTCGTCTAAATCCTATGCGTCTCAGTCACAGAATCTCTCCGATCGGAGATTAAGCTCATCCACCGGCCTCCGACGAGCCTCCTTTGCGCGGGAGAAAGTTCATCGGGCGAAACGAGACCCTAAAACGATGGTTCAAGGCACAAAAGGGGATCTCTGAAAGTTGGAGGACGACCCTTTCCGCGTCAGCAGGAAACGGAATCACCTGGCCGGGAATCGTTTCTGGTCCTTTTTCGGGTATTTTTCACAAGACGCCAAGGGAGGGACGTGATCCCGGGCCTATCCGTTTGCGTGTAATCTCAGTGGTGTCTGGCTACATCACGGTCGCATGACGTACGCCACCGGTGTCTCCGGTTTCGGTCCGGCGTCAACCATCCCAAACGCTCGCTCCGTCGGCTGCGGCGGCGACCTCAACCTGCCGGCGAGCCGCCTCCCGCCACCAGCCCCGCCTCCCCCCGCCCCGCCGCCGCCGCCGCCGCCGCCGCTCGCGGGCCGCGACCCCAGGCTCGCGCGCGTCCCGCCGACGGCCAGGGTCTTGTACGCGGAAGCCGCGATGGGCGGCGCGCCCCGTTTGCCCTGCGTGGGTATGAAACCAGCGCGAACCTCCTCCTCCTTGTCCACCCTCGCGTACGCCGTCTGAACCTGCGCGGCGCCAGCTGTGTCCACCCTGCCAGCCGTGTCCCCTCGCGCGGACAGGTTCCGCGACGTCTGGCCGGAGTACGCCGAGTCAGACACCTGGCTGGCGCTGACCCCCGACGACGAAACAGGCCTGGATCCCTCCGAGTACTGTATGGACTCGACGGATTTTCGCCGGCCGGAGCCGCCGCGGTCGCGAAGCTTGGCGAGCGCCGCTCGCGCCGATCGGTCGCGCGGCGACAGCTGTGTCGGATGAGCCATTGGGGCGGGATCGGGGACGGCCGCGCGCGGGGACTTGGCGAGCGTCGCGGCGGCGGCGGCGAGGAGCGCCGCGGTGGGATCCGGGTCCGCGCCTCCCCGCTTCGGCGGCTCCCGAGTTTGATGCTCCCGAGTTTGATGCTCCCGCTGATGGTCCCGCGGATGATGTTGCGGATGATTCGACTGATGCTGATGACCCTGATGCTGATGATGGTGGTGGTGCTCAGACGCCGGGGCGGGCACGTGCGGGTGCTTGCCCGTGCCGACGCTGAGGTCGTCGACGGCGCCGTAGCTCTGCCAGAACGCGAGCCGCGCCGCCGCCCTCGCCCCGACCACCGTCTCCCGCTCCAGCGAGTACGTCGACCATCCGTTATTATCCTCGCCCAGGTTTAGCTCGCACCCGTCGTACGCGGCGAAGACTCCCTCGCGCTTCGCCGCCTCCACCGCGCGCTCGCGGCTCACCCCGGCCGCGGCGAGCATGCGCCACATGCAGCCGATGACGTCGCGTTGATCGGCGAGGACGCCGTCGCGGACGGCGAGCTGAAAATGCGCCTCCATCGACGACACGCCCCGCGTCCGGTACTGGGAGAGGATGCGCAAAAACGCGGGGAGCTTGCCCCCGTTGCGGGATTCGCGCGCCTCCGCGGCGCGATCGATCCTCGACTGGATCTCCCGCCTCTTGCCCTCGTTGGCGTCCATGGCGGCGCGGTCCCGTCGCGCCGCGTTCTCCCCCTCGCGCAGACCATCCGCCAGTCGCCTGCGACGATCGCGAAGCGACTCCGCCTCGGATTTGTCACGCGACCCTGGGATTTGCGCGGCGCCCGTCATCTCCAGCTCCACGAGCCTGTCCTCGACGGACGCGAGCTCGCACCGGCTCTGGATGGCGACGTCCTCGAGCTCGAACAGCGCGCGCTGCAGGTTGATCCTCTCCTCGGTGTTTTCGTGAACGTCGACGCTGAGCTTCTCCAGCCACCGATCGTCAAAGACGTCCTCGGTTCGAACCCCGGCGTCGTCAATCGCCGACGGGTTCGAAATCGGCGCTTGCGGGGGAATCCCCTCGTTTGGACCCTCGCGGTCGGTCGTCGCCACGGTCGTCGCCGGGGTGGAGTTTTCGTTCGCGGCGTCGTCGTTCGGGGCGGCCGGCGCCGGGTGGTGCGGGTGTTCCCCCGCGTGTTTGGCGGCCGGCGGCGCGGCTCCGGTTTTTGTTTTGCCCCCGCCGAAGAACGAGAGCCTCGGCGCGCCACCCCCGGATCTCGCCGCCTTGAGCTCCCTTTTAAGACCCGCCACCTCGTCCTGCAGCTGCTCGATGACGCGTTGCGCCTCTCCCGGGTGCGTCGCCACGTGCACGACGTTGGTTCGCACGTTCGTCTTGATCTCTTTCGCCCTGTCCGCGTACTTTAACGTGTTGATCGTGTGGTTGTACTGGTCGTTGCCGCACGACACGTTGGCCACCATCGCGGTCCTCGAGTTACCGACGAGCCCGTCTTTCAGCAGCCTGGTGAGCTTAGAGTTCCTGAACGGGACGTACACCCCCGCGCCCTGCTGTTTCTTCCCCAACGCGTTGATGCAGTTCGCGAGCGCCAGTAACGACCGGTTGATGTTCGCGCCGTCCCTGAGCTTGCTGCCCTCGTTTTTCGTCTCCGACGCTCGCTCCGAGCCGGCGAGGTCGACGAGGGACAACCTCCCCGTCAGCACCTCCATCCTGCCCCCGCCCCCACCTCCACCTCCCGAACCCGCTCCTCCTCCTCCCGCCGCCGCACTTTCTGCTGTGGGATGCACGCGGCTGAACCGCCGGACGTTAATCTCCATCACCGCGTGCGATCGCGAGGAAACGGCGTTGGCCTCGGTGGGCTCCGTCTTTCGTCTCGCGTTGCCCTCTCTCAGAACGTCCAACACGTTATCCGCGTTTGTCACCGATATCCGCCTCAAACCCGGCACGGTCGCCCCTCGCTCCGGGTCCTCGCGGAGGTCCAGCGACGGCGAGTTGTTCACCAATAGGTCGTATATGAGCTCGTTGTACACCTCCAGGTAGGAGCACGTCACCTCGAAGGTGTATTCGCCAGACATGGACCGGATGGCGTCGAATATGTCCATCAGCGAGAGCGGCATCATCCCCGGGTCGTTCCGCGTGCCGATCATCGTGTACGTCTTGCCGCTGCCCGTGGCGCCGTACGCGAACACGGTGCCGTTCTGGCCGTTGAGCACGCCGGAGATGAGCGCGCGAGCGGTTTTTTGGTACACGTCCCGGTTGGACGCGGACGAGCCGAAAGCCTTGTCGAAGGTGTACCGCCGTTCCTTGGTCCTGTGCGTGCGCTCGTCCAGGTAGTTCTTCTCGTCGTCCGGGTCGAGGACGACGATGTGCTTGTCGTCGAGGACGCGGACGATGTCGCGGCGGTCGCCCCGTCGCCGCTCGTCCGGGAGCAGCGGCCTGGACCTCACCGCGACCGTGAGGGACGTCTCCCCGATGCCGCCGTCGCCGGACGTTTCGGCGAACGCGCCCGACGCCCAGCGGTCGTCAGCCTTGGGCTTCCTGCTGCGAAAGAAACCCATGGATGGAGCGCGCGTATCGACTCACGGACTCGCCGACGGAAAGGGACCGCGCGGACGCCGTCGTGTCCGCTCCCGTCCTCCTCGTCCGCGCGCAATTCCCACCGCCCGGAAGTCAGTCAACACGGGGAATTATCGGTCCAATCAACCGTCGCGCGGTTCGAACACGCCCGGGTTACGACCGGCGGTAGTCCCCGAAGAGAGCGCTCGATCCCGCGCGCGATTGGAGACGCGCGCGCGGTGGACCACGCGGATGTCGATGCGCCTCCGGCCGCCTCCGATGCGCGCGAGACCGCGCCCCGATGTGCCGCAAGGCCCGGTTCGGCTCCTCCGAGACGATGGAAAAAAAAATTCGGCCGATCCACTTGCGTGGGAGAGGACCGGGAGAGGTGCCGATGGCGGGCCGAACTTCTCATCACAGCTGTCCGTCCCTTCACTCCCGTTAAAAGGTCGGACAACGTAGCGCGGATCAGCACTCCTCCGACTCGCCCCGCACGCACGCACGGACGCACGCACGCTTTCGAAGATGGGCGTAGACATCGAGACCCTCAAGCCGGGCGACGGCGTGACATTCCCCAAGCCCGGTCAGGTCGTCACCGCCCACTACACCGGTGCGCAACGCGACGCCTCCCGCGAAAAAGTCAAACCCGCGCACGGGGGGATGAGCGCTTACTAATCCCTCCGCGGCGCGTCGCCTCCCGCCTTCCCGCGCCGGGTTCGACCCGAATCTGACGCGCCGTCGACGATCCCGCGTCCACCGCGAACGCAGGTACCCTCACGAACGGCTCCAAGTTCGACAGCTCCAAGGACCGCGGCCAACCCTTCCAGTTCACCATCGGCGTCGGCCAGGTCATCAAGGGATGGGACGAGGGGATGGCGAGAATGTCCGTCGGGCAGGTTGCCAAGCTGACGTGCACCCCTGACTACGCGTACGGCGAGCGCGGTTTCCCGCCGGTCATTCCCCCGGCGTCCACCCTCATCTTCGAGGTCGAGCTGCTCGGCGTCAAGTAAGCCCGCCCCCGCGACAGCTGCGCGCGGTGGAGCAGGATCCCCTTTTTCGCCCAGCGCGGCACCACTCCTCGGCAACCGGGACCCCCCGACACGAAACACGTGAAACAAATGTGGCGACTCGCCGACTGACGACTCCACGGCGGGGGTTCGCGCGTCGTCGACGCGAGAGATGTTAACGCGGCTTTAATCTGAACATTACACCACACTCGCGCGTGAATCAGTACGTGATGTCCGTCACGTGCGGCTCGGCGCGCGCCACAAAGTCCGCCGCGCTCATCCCAACCTTCAAGTCAATCTCACCCGCGCCGAGCCAAAACGTTTGGGGCTCGAGCGCGACGATCTTGTCGCTGAGTATGACTGGCATCCGCTTCTCCGCGCATCCGAACGGGCACACCGCGCCCTTGACGTACCCCGTCAGCCGCTCGCTGTCCTCCTCCTTGGCGAGCCTCATGTTGAAGTTCTTCTTGCCGCACCTTCTCCCGTCGACGTTGTTGAGCTCGTGCAGAAACTTCTCCAGCTTTTGCTGGTTCAGCTTGGCGGTGTACTGGACCACGACGAGGTACCACCGGGAGTTGAACGCGTCCGCGCAGTCGTCGTTGACGCATCGCGTGTTCTCCATCACGATCGTCTTGCACATGTGGTCCACGGTGGCGCCGCCCACGCATCGCCGACGAAACTCGAGCGGCTCGTCGTAGTAGTTGGCCGGCACCCGCACGAAGCGAGCGCATCCCGGCGGCGCGCCGCGCGAATCCACGAGGTCCGCGAGGATGCGACGCGCGGCGTCGCAGGTATCGTCGCGGCGGGAGGTCTCGGGAGCGCCCGCGGGGATGGGCGCGCCGGGACCCGCGGGGGCGGGCACGCGCCTCTCGATCGCGTCGAGCCGATCGGAAATCTCGGCGAACCGTGCCGAGACCTTCGCCCACCGCGGATCGACGGCGCGCACCGCCCGCGCCTCGGGGGGTGCGGGTTCCTGCTCGGGCGCGGGGGACGTGCCGGGCGTCGGGGGCGCGACGGGGACGGGATCGGAGGCGACGGGTTCCCGCGGCGGCGGGGCAGCCTTCGGGCTCCCGGCCCGCGGCGAGCTCGGCTTGCTTCCCTGTCCTCCCATGCTATGTCAACGCGCGAATCTCTTTTTGGCATTTGAACGCGCCATTTCGGGTTTCGAGATCGATTCCAGCTGCGTTGCAGTCTCTCGGTTGGGCCAGCAGCCAGGAAATCACCAGCGTGTCGAGTTTGTCACGTGTCGGCGTGTCGACCGAGCTCTGACAAAACCGAAAAGATCTCGCGCGAGACCTCATTGCTCCGCGCCACCACACACGCGACACCCGTCCCTCCGTTCCCCGGAAGGACCTCCCGCGTGACCATCACGCTCGCATCACTCGCTCGGCGAATCTCCCGCCCGGCCCTCGACGCGCTCTCGCACGGCGCGCCCTCCTCTCCCAGAGGAGTCTGCAACAGCGGCACGCACCCCAATCGTCACCTCCGCGGCATGGCTTCGTGGGCGCCCGCGCTATTCGGCGACACGCTCGTCGCCGAGGGGGGATCCGAGGTGAAAACCGAGGATGCCCTCAAGGACAAGATCGTCGGCGTGTACTTCTCCGCGCACTGGTGCGTACCCCCCCCCCCCCGCCTCCGTGGCGCGCGCCTGTCGTCACCCCCGCATCGTGTCAACATCGCTCGGCACCCGCGCCCAAATCTCCGATCGGCTCACCACCGCGCCCGCCCCTCGCTTCGTTCCCGCAGGTGCCCTCCGTGCCGCCAGTTCACCCCGATCTTCGGGGAGATCTACAAGGAGCTCAAGTCCAGGGGTAAGAACTTCGAGGTCGTCTTCGCCTCCTCCGACAGGGACGAGGCGTCGTTCGCGGAGTACCACGGCGAGCAACCCTGGCTCGCGATGCCGTTCGCCAATCGCGATCTGAAGAATAAGCTCAGCGCCAAGTACAAGGTGCAGGGCATTCCCACCCTCGTCATCCTCGACGAGAACGGCGACGTCATCACCAAGGACGGCCGTTCCGCCGTCATGAAGGACCCGGAGGCGTTCCCGTGGACCCCGCCCACCCTCGCCGAGGCGCTGGGCGAATCGTTCGTTCGAGCCGACGGCTCCGAAGTTTCTCTCGCGTCCATCGCCAAATCCGGAGCCAACGTCGGCGTGTACTTTTCCGCGCACTGGTGCGGCCCGTGCCGCCAGTTCACCCCGAAGCTCATCGAGGCGTACGACAAGATGCTCGGCGACCAGACGAAGCCCTTCGAGGTGATCTTCGTGTCGGGCGACAGGGACGAGGCCGGGTTTAAGGAGTACTTTGGATCGATGCCGTGGCTCGCCGTGCCCTTCGACGACGAGAAGCGCCGGGACGCGCTCAACGAGTACTTCGGCGTCCAGGGCATCCCCCACTTCGTCATGCTGACTTCCGAGTTGAAGATGATCAACCCCAACGCGCGCGGGTCGGTGATGTCCGACCCCGCGTGCGAAGAGTTTCCGTGGAGGCCCAAGCTCGTCACCGACGTCGACGAGGACTGCGAGGGAATCAACGACACCACCGCCGTCGTGCTCCTGATGGAGGAATGCGGCGACGACTGGGACGATCTCACCGCCGCAATCACCGCCGTCGCGAAGGACGTCAAGGAGGCGGAGGAGGCGAGGGGCGAGGATGAGCGATCCACGTTGTTCATGACAGTCACCGAGACTGGCGGCGGTATCGGCGCGCAGCTCCGAAAGCTGTGCGGGCTCGGCCGCGCCGCCTCCGGAGTTCCCCAGCTGGTCCTCCTGGACCTCGGCGTGGGCGGGTACGTCAAGCTGGAGTCCAAGGACGTCACGAAGGACGCCATCGCGACCTTACTCGCGGATTATAGGGCTGGGAAACTCGAGTTGCAGTCCCCCAACCCTGCGAGGTGAGCGAGGCGGTTGAGCGACTCTCATCCGTCTCCAAGGGGGGGGGGCGCCCCGCGCGAGGCGGCTGCCCCCCCCGCGTTCGCGTCGCCGTGTATACGTACGCATTGATCGATTGTTTCGTCCCCGTCTGTCGCGCGCCGTCGAGACGACGACGGACGTTGTTTCATAGGATATATGGTACTCTACATAACACTTAAGATAAACGCGCGTGAACCGATGAGTCATCGCAACCGAGTTGCCCGAGTTATCGCAACCGCACCCCCCACGCCAACGCGGGCAGGATGATCGCGAACCGACCCGTCGCCACCGCCGCGCGCGCTCCGCTCTTCGGCGGCGTCGGCGTCGACGGCGGCGACGGGTCCGGCGCCGCCACGGGCGCGTGCGAACAACCGTCGGGCCACTTCCACGTCACTCTGTCCGTCGGCACCGCGTTGACGTTGTTTTGACCCGATGACGTGGTGAGGCCCAGGAGCCCACCCGCGACGCACGGCACGTGCACCTCGGCATCCTTAAAGTCGCCGCCGATGGACACGCTCTTGACTTTTTCCACCCTCTGAAAGTACGCAGACTTGAGCGCGGGGAGCAGCCGGAGTTCGAGCGCGCCGCCGATGTTCCTAAGCTCCTCGCATCGCAACACCGCCAGGCCGTCCAGGCTCTCCACCCTGAACGAACCCCCGACGTCCGTCAACGCCGGGAAGCTCAG
The DNA here is from genome assembly GCF_000090985.2 of Micromonas commoda. Lineage (NCBI taxonomy): Eukaryota > Viridiplantae > Chlorophyta > Mamiellophyceae > Mamiellales > Mamiellaceae > Micromonas > Micromonas commoda. The sequence continues at coordinate 1,229,645 of NC_013044.1, read as the reverse complement.
CGCCGTCAACGCCGTGTTCGCCCCGCCCGCCGAGTACTCGTCCACCAGGACCTTCCCGTCAACCTTGGCCAGCTTTGGCAGCTTGACCTCCTTCGCGTCTTTGCTGAGCATGAGCGTGAGATCGCCCCCGACGTGCTCCAGCTTCTCCGCGGCGACGGTCGCGCCGTCGTGTTCGTCGAAGTACGCGTCCCCGGACACGTTCTTCAGTGCTGCGAGGTTGGCATTTCGAACGCGAAGCGCCCCCGTCAGATGCGTCACCGATCGTAAATCGCACACCACGCCGCCGGGAGCTTCGCACGTGACGTTCGACGCGGTGGCGAGCACCGGGAACGTCGCGTTCACCAGCGCGGCGCTCGTCTTCAGGACCTCGAGTTCAAGGACGCTGTCCGGGTCGCTCGTGCCGGCGAACCCGGTGAGCGCCGGGAACGACAGCGCGGTGAGCGCGGCGTTGGTCTCGATGTTGATCGACCCGGCGGTCACGAGGTCGTCCGTCTTGAGCGTCGTCACGGGCGTCGCGGACAGACGCAGGTAGCCGGTCAGGGTCTTGACGCCGGTGAGGTCGAGCGACGTCGCCTGGGCGGTCGAATCGAGGACGACGGACGCGTCCAGCTTGCCGTTGGCGTCCACCGCGCCGCACGCGGTTGTCCCATCGGAGGATCTGAGCAGCTGCGCGGCGGTGCACGCTCCGGAGGACGCGGGGCACTTGCACAACGGGGGGGTTGCGCCGTCGACGGCGAGCGGTGCGAACGCGAGGGCTACGAACGCGACGACCGCGACGGTAGTCGCGGCGCGCGGGGTCGATGATCGGGCCATGAGCGCTCGCGCTTGTGTCAACAATGTCTCGCGATGATGACGAGGACAAGCGCGTGTTTCTGGGCCCACAGGCAGACAGGTGCGCGCCGCGCGCTGACGGCAAGTTGTTTTTTCTGGGCCCTTCGTTCGACATTTCCTCGCACGAGGGTTCACTGCTTCCGACGCGCCGTGCGTCTCCGCACGGCGTCCGAGCCGGCATCCCGCATGGTTCTCGAACGATATCCGTCCTCGACGGGCGACGCCCGCGTGACACGTGCCCGCCGCGAGTCGGGGGGGACGCACGGGGGCGGCGCGGGCTTTTCCCGTGTCGCCCTCTTCTTTATCGTCCTGTGCCTCGCGCCCCGCGCGACACGAGGGCAGTGGCAAAGTCCAGGCGAGAGCTGCAGCTCGGACTCCGATTGCTACAACCATAAAATGTGTGCCGGCGGAGTGTGTTGCTTTGCCGATCGATGGAGCAACGGCATGCAGAACTGCACACAGTGCGATGCAGCAGAATCGGCCTTTTGTACAGAGTGTGATGAGGGTTATGAGATCTATTACGGCAGATGCAGGCAGATATGTGACAGCGCAACGCAGTACCGAGATGGTACCTACGATTGCAGAGCGAAGGGCAATGCGGGCTCACGGTGTTGGGGCAACAACGACGAATGCCTGTCAAACAGTTGCAAAGGGAACTATTGCTGTAGCGACACAGCAGTGGCTCAGGGCTGCGGAATTTGCACATCAGGCAACGGGGCTTGCTCCACCTTGAAGAATGCAGGCGAGAGCTGCAGCTCGGACTCCGATTGCTACAACCATAAAATGTGTGCCGGCGGAGTGTGTTGCTTTGCCGATCGATGGAGCAACGGCATGCAGAACTGCACACAGTGCGATGCAGCAGAATCGGCCTTTTGTACAGAGTGCGATGAGGGTTATGAGATCTATTACGGCAGATGCAGGCAGATATGTGACAGCGCAACGCAGTACCGAGATGGTACCTACGATTGCAGAGCGAAGGGCAATGCGGGCTCACGGTGTTGGGGCAACAACGACGAATGCCTGTCAAACAGTTGCAAAGGGAACTATTGCTGTAGCGACACAGCAGTGGCTCAGGGCTGCGGAATTTGCACATCAGGCAACGGGGCTTGCTCCACCTTGAAGAATGCAGGCGAGAGCTGCAGCTCGGACTCCGATTGCTACAACCATAAAATGTGTGCCGGCGGAGTGTGTTGCTTTGCCGATCGATGGAGCAACGGCATGCAGAACTGCACACAGTGCGATGCAGCAGAATCGGCCTTTTGTACAGAGTGCGATGAGGGTTATGAGATCTATTACGGCAGATGCAGGCAGATATGTGACAGCGCAACGCAGTACCGAGATGGTACCTACGATTGCAGAGCGAAGGGCAATGCGGGCTCACGGTGTTGGGGCAACAACGACGAATGCCTGTCTGGGCTCTGCGGCCAGAACAACTATTGTTGCGACTGCGACGCGGCGACGGCTGACGAAAGCGGAGAGTGCTGCTCTTTCTGCACACAGGGCAGCGGAACTTGTGTAGCGCGCAGCCCAACTGCAACCTGCCCATCCGGCCAATGCCTGAACGACACGTACGTCGGAGGCTCGCCCGTCTCGAGCGGCCAATCACCCGCGGGCAACAACAACTCGAGCGCCGGAAAAAACAACTCGAGCGGCTGTTCGTCCACCAAGCTCCTCGCCGCCGGCGGCGACAGCATCACCTACTACGGCGACTACACCATCCACACGTTCACGTCTAACGGCACGTTCCAGGTCACGCACGCGGGACTGACCTCCGTGGAACTGCTGGTCGTGGGAGGCGGCGGCGGGGGCTTTGAGTATTACGGAGGAGGTGGTGGTGGTGGGCAGGTTGTGAACAGAACCGGAAGAGCGGTCGCGATTCAGGCTTACAACGTCATAATTGGCAGAGGCGGCAATGGCGGTGATTTCAGTACAGGCACAGACGGGGGGTCGAGCTCCTTTGAGGATGTATCTGCTGCGGGCGGTCGCTTGAATCGCCAACCATTATCCTATGGTGGATACAGTGGCTCTGGAAATCCTGGTGGAACTTCTTCATACGGCTGTTGTGGTGGTGGTGGCGGCGGCGCAGGGGCTGTTGGCGGTGTCCCGTCTGGTGGTGCGGCAATAACTGGCGGAAATGGCGGAGATGGACTTCCATCTGATATCAACGGCACTACGACCTTTTACGGTGGGGGCGGTGGTGGTAAAAGCGAGGGCTATTATGGCGGCGACGGCGGACGGGGCGGAGGTGGAAAAGGTTATTCCAGCTGGCATGTGGAGGGCATAACACCCGCACAATCAGGATTGCCTAGCACGGGTGGTGGCGGAGGCGGAAGCCCTACAGGGAGCCCTGCTGGTTCGGGGGGCTCCGGCGTCGTCATCGTCCGCTACAAGCAACTCCCTGTCTGCGTGAACCAGGAGCAGCAGTGCGGCACCGATTACTACCACGATGGTTCGGACTGCGTAAAGTGTCCGGCGGGCACGACGAGGCAACCCGGCGCGGCCAACAAGTGCACACCATCTGGCTCGGGGAATGTCGACAACGGCAACAACGGCGGCAGCGGCAACAGCCCAGCGCCGGCGCCCGCCGAGTCTAAGAAACGACAGGCGGAGGAGAGGGCGAAGAAAATGAACGCCGGCATCACCGACCCGATGCAGAAGAAAAAAGCCGACCTGCTCGCCGCCGCCGCCATCGGCGGCAACAAGGTGAAGAAGCTGAAGTTCGCCCAGCCCGTCCAGGCTGCCTCCCCGGACGACGCATGCGCACAGGCGTACGACAAGGCTGGCGTGAGATCCAGCCTCGGCGCGTGCGTCGCGACCCAGACGTCGTCGTCGGGGCGTAGGCTCGTTGCTTCCCAGTACGACGTCGAGCTCCTCTTCAGCTCCGCCGAGGTTGACGACGCGGCGCTGACGGAGGCTGTGAACTCCCTCAAGGCGAACGGTCTGGAGTCGACGACGTCAAGCGTGGACCCTATCGAGGAGCTCAAGATCATCCCGGGCGTGGACGTCACGGAGCTCGCGAGTTTCGAGACCGACGCAAAGGCTGCGGCGGAGGAGGCCGAGGCGCAGTCGCCGCCGGAGGCGGCACCGCCGCCGCCGCCCTCGCCGCCGCCGCCGCTCGTCTTGGACGATGACGATCACGCGCCGGGGCGAGCGGGCGCGCTCCTCGTGACGGCGTTCGCGACGCTCGCGTGCGTCCTGTTCGTGTAAATTAGTGATTGATCGAGCGCGAGGCGTGCGACTCGCGCGGATCGTGATTTCGTGCGATTAAAAATCGAGAAGCGACGCGCCGCCCTTGCCCCCAGCCTTCATCGGCGTCCCGGTGCCCTGCTTCTTCCCCACGCCCATGCCCATCATCCCGGAGGTGAGATCGGAGAGGACGTCGCCGCTCGAGCTGTTCTTCTTGTGCCCGTGCCCGGGTTTCGGCGGCGGGCTCGGCTGAGAGCCGAACGATGACGTGTTGAACGGATCGGCGGGGGGCGCGGGGGTGCGCTTGGGAAACGCGGGCGCGGGGGAGCCCATGCCCCCCATCTGACCCATGCCACCCATGCCCCCCATCTGAGCCATTCCCCCCATCTGATTCATTCCACCCATGCCTCCCATCTGCATCCCGCCCATCTGGTTCATCCCCATTCCCATGCCCGGACCCGCGCCGCCCATCTGCGGGTTCATCCCCGCGCCTCCCATCTGACCCATTCCCATGGCCCCCATCTGGTTCATCCCACCCATCCCTCCCATCTGGCCCATGCCGCCTGTCATCATGGCGGGACCCGGCGACATCCCGCCGCCCGCGCCCACGCCCATCCTCGCGCCGGCTCCGATCCCCGGATGCGCGGGAGCCGCGTTGTACAGATCGAGCGGATCGACCGAGGGTTTCGCGGGAGCCGCCGACGCGGCGGGCGCCGCGAAGTCGCCGAACAGATCGTCCGTCCCGGTCGCCGCCTTGGACGCCGCCGCGGGAGGCGCGGCGAACGGGTCCGCGCTCACCGGCGCCGCCCCGAATAGATCCGCCGCCGGCTTAGCCACCGTCGTCGAAGTCGCGAAGTCGGCGAAGATGTCCCCGGACGTTCCGGACGCCGTGTTGCGCCTGCTGTGCCCCGCGGACCCGGGCGGGGGCGCGAGGGGCGCCGGGGAGCTCGGCACGGACGCGTTGGATCCCGGCTTGGCGGACATGACGATCCTGGGGACGAAAGATTTGGGCCCGGCGGTGGCCGCGTTGGTGTCCTCGAAGTCGTCGTCTTCGTCAAAGTTGGCGAAGTTTGGTTGCGACGAGCTGTGCGCGTGGTGGGACGGCGCGGCGGCGGGCGCGGCGGCGTGGTGCGGGCGTCCCGACGGGGGCGCGGACCTCGCGGAGGATGAGAACGCGTCCACGTGTCCGCCGCCTCGGCGTTCTTCGTCGCGACTGGAGTCGCGCCCCCAATCCCTCGACGGGGACGGCGGCGCCGGCGAGCGAGGGACGGCGCCGCTGCGGACCTGGTCGGACGATATGCCGCCGTACTTGTTCTGGTTCGCGATCGCCTTGTCGCGCGCGGCGGCGATGGCGGCGGGATCCTTGAGGAGCTGCAAAGAGCGGGGCGGGACGCGGGGACGGTCAGAGGATTGGTTCGATCATTTAAGATGGAAGTCGGGGGGACCGGGAAAACGGGTCGGGAGGCGGTGGGGTTCGCGGGCGGCGACCCGCCCGGGTTGAGTGCCGATCTCGCCGTGGACGGTCACGTGGGGGATAGCTCGTGACGCGGGCGCACCTTGACCAGGGTCTGGGTCTTCTGGCGGACGTTGATGCCCTGGTCCCTGCCGCTCGGCTCCTTGTACTGGAAATTCTCGAGCCTCTCGATCTCGTAGATGTTCTGCTGGAGTTGACGCGTCACGCTCTCGTCGCCGTGCGCCACGAGGAACTCCATGAGCGTCAGGGCCTTGTAGACGTGCCTCCACTCGTCGCCCCTGTGCTCCAGGCGCTGCCACAACGTCCGCATGATCTCCCCGCAGTCGCTCCGGTTCCGCGTGTGCCTGGCGATATCCTTCATCGCTTGGCCGTGGACGCCCCAGTTCTCCTTGCCGGTCGCCTCCAGGACCTTGACCTCCACCTCGGATTTGCCGTAGTGGTTGTAGGCCTTCTGCGCCTTTTGCGCGTACTTGAGGATGGAGTCCATGGCGCCTGATCCAAAACGGGACGCCGGGCCTCTCGGCTGCCCGAGGGCGCACCTCTTGTGATCTCGAACGGATCGGTCTCTTCGCGGGTTTGTGGATCGATCGATCGCACCTGACGGGCCGGAGTCGGTGGATGTTATTATGGTTAGTGCTGAGTGTCGTCGTGAGATGGAACGCGTAAATTGGTTACATTCGTGAAATACGAGTTAGGTAAATACGGTAAAATATCACATGTAGCCAGTCCGAGAGATGCCGTCGCAAACCGTCGCCTCGAACGTCACAACCGATGGAGCCGGAGCCCTTCTCGGGGGAGGCGGCGTATCGCGCGACCCTCGCGCGACTCCGTGACGCATCCGGCGATGACGCGACGCGGATCCTAAGAGAGCTGAGGGCCGTCGTCAACCGCGTCGTCAACCACGACGGCTACGGCGACACGGGCCTCGAGACGAACGTGGTCGGGTGGTTGCTCGACGCGGGCACTCCGTGGTCGGTCGCGCACGCGATTCGCGCGCACGCGGGCGACGAGGACGTTCAGGTGGAAGCCGCCAGACTCGTGAGCGACCTGGCGCGCGCGATGGGCGAACCGAGCCGCGGTATCGAGCGCGACACGGACGACGACGACGAGTTGTTACCCAGCGATCCGGACGAGGATCCCCCCCTCGACGCGCACTCGAACGACGACGACGATCCGATCGGGGACGCGTACTTCGACGTCGGATACGCCACTCGCGTCGCGGAGTGCGCGCGGATACTCGCCGCGACCTCACCGGTCCGCCGCGAGGGCAAAGGGAGAGGGAGACGCGGAGGGGCCGAGGCGGACGGAGGACCGAGATTCGGCGACCAGTCACCGCCCGACCAGTCACCGCCCGACCAGTCACCGCCCACTCGCCGCCCCCCGCGCGACGACGCGGACGTGGACGTCCTCGCCGCCTCCTTGGGCACCCTCGCGTTCTTCCGAGACATCGGAGGCGACGCGGGGGTGGGTTCCGAGAGGGCGACGCGAACGATGCTTCGCGCGGCTACGGTGGATGAGTTCCATCAAGCGGGCATCGTCGTCGCTCGAGAGGGCGACTCCGATCCGTTCGTCCGCGTCGTCCTCGGCGGCGAGGTGGGTTGCCACGCGCGACCGGGGGACGAGGACGCGTCGAATATTCGCGCGTGGGACCCGCCGCCGTCGCCGACGCGGCGTCTGCTCGACGCGGAGGCGGGCGACGGGCGATCGGGCGGTGACTGGTCGCCGGCGAGCGAATATCCAGTGAGCGAGTATCCGTCCGTATCCTCGTCCGGCGGCGGCCGCTCGCCGGACGCCGCTCGCCAGACGACGATCGAGGCTACGTTCGGGCCTAGGCGGGAGTGCGACTTTGGCGGGAACGGCGGCGGGGGACCCGGCGGTGTGCTTCGCACCGGGCGTTGGTTCGGTCCGAGGGACCCGGTGGTTGTGTCCGACGGGCCGTCCGCGTGTCGACACGTGGCGACGTACGTGACCCGAACCAATCGCGTCGCGATCCTCTCGATCCCGTCGGAGGTTTGCCGCGCGTGCCTGGTGGAGAACGCGGTGGAAGGCTCGTTGGCGAACTTCTTCGGGGACGTCGGAGCGAGCGACGAAGAAGAAGAAGAAAAAGAAGAAGAAGATGATGACGAGACGCTGGGCGCCCCCGGAGTCGCGTGGGACGTCGACGAGAGCCCTTCGGACGCTTCGGAACGCGCTCGACGAGCGGACGCGTTGGATCCCGCGAACACGTTCTTCGTCGAGACCGGCTTGACCGACGCGCTGCTGCACGTCACGATGGGATCGCACCCGCTGAGTCACCGGGTACAAATCGCGGCGCTCGGAGCGATTCGAACAATCGCGTCAGAACCGTGCGGGGAGGGGACGCGGCGTAGGCTCGGCGCGGCGGGCGCGTTGGACAGGGTAGCCGCGGCGGCGACCGCCGCGGAGTTTTACAGCGGCGAAGACACGGCGGCGGCGGTTCGCGAGGAGGCGAAAACGTGCCTGCGGGCGCTGACGACGGGGTGCGAGCAGAACATGCGAGCGGCGCTGGCGCTGGGATGCGAGCGCATGGTCTGGTAGTGACGCGCGCACGCGTGGATGACGAAGGCGTTAGACGATAGATAGACTCGTTAAAAATGAACCACATTTAGTTAGATGAACCCCGGCGGCGCCACCTTGCGCAGCTTGACGGCCAGATCCGCGGCAAAGGGCAGCAGCCTGCTCGCCCTCTGCGCCAGGAACGAGTGACAGTGCGCCATCATCTCCCGCCCTTGTCTCTTCGACACCAATCCGACGTACGACGCCCGAGCCACCGTCTCTCCCACGGCGAGCGCGGCGGAGGGCATCAGCGGGTGCGCCGCGAGCGCCACCGTCCGCAACTGCGCGCACAGCTGTTCGATCATCGCGACAGCCTCCTCGGCGGCGCCCGCCGCCCAAAGCGCCTGCGCCGCAAACGCTCGCGCGGCGATAAACGCCGGCATGTCCGCGCCAGCCTCCGCGGCGGTCGAGAGCGGGGTTTTCCCGAGGCGCAACCCCGCGAAGGGCTCGCGCTTTAACGCCTTTTTCCACAGCGCGACGGCCGATTCCGGCCGCCGCGTCGCCGTCAGCGCCGCCACGCGCGTCGCCAGGCACCACGGCGCAATCTCCGCGTGCGACGACCTGTCGTGCATCAAACTCGTCGCCGCCGCCAGCGCATCTTCCCAACGGCCGAGGTGCGCGTCCGCCACGGCGCCCAGGCACCTCGCGAGGTCCCCGAGCCTCGCGTCGCCCCATCCCTTCTCGGTGATGGCGACGCACGCGCCCGCGGCGTGCCTGGCGGTGACCCAATCGCCCTGGCAGCACCTGCCGAAGGAGACGAGGAGAAGCGCGGGGCCGGACCGGGGCGGCGGCGGCGTCCTCGCGAACGTGAGCTTCTGTTTCGGGCCCTGCGCCAGGGTGCTTCGAGCGTCGGTGGAGGTGCGGAGCTTTGTCGCCTCCCTCGCGGCCCTCGCGGCGACAGCGCCCTCAGCCGCCACCTGCGGCGGCGACGGTCCGCCAACCCGCGGCTTATCCCCGTCCGTCAACCTCGCCACGAACGCGCCCTCGAGGTCGAGCATCCTCTGCGCCGCGTCGAGCAGATCGCCGCGCTGGCGCTCGGGGCTGAGCACCGCCGCCGCCGCCACCAGCGCGGCGGCGTCCACGACGGATTGTTGTCCGCAGTCGGCGAAGGCGCGGCCGTGCGCGATCACCGCGTGACACGCGGGTTGCAACCTCCCGGACCAGATCGTCACGAGACTCAGCTCGACGCAGGCGACGAGCGCGAGGGTCTTCCTGGCGACGTCGCGGGTCTGCTTGGACACGTTCTTGTCCTTCGAGAGCTGTTTCCCGTAGGCCACCACGTCGCCGATGCCGGGGGGCATGGCGCCGATGGGCTCGAAATCGTCGACCTCCATGGCCCACGCGTCGTGACCGGCCATGACGCTCGCGTCTAAACCCCGCGCTCCAACCGCCGCCGCCCCGCCCGCACCCGCGCCGTGATGCTCCATCTCGCCGTAAAAGTCCATCCCGAGCTTGGCCACCGCCCTGCGCACCGCGGGCTCCACGTGCTTGGACCTTCCGGACAGCTTTCGGATAATCGTGTCGGAATCAACGCACCCGCCGTTGTTGAAACACGTCACCCCACTCCCGTCGCGCCCGAACGCGGCGGGGAACATGGATTGCACGAGGTTAAGGGCCCGTCGCTCGGCGGCGGCGTCGCCGGAGCGCGTCATGCGCGGGTCGTCCAGCGGCCATCTCACGCCCAAAATCTGCATCCCGCGGCGCAAGTTGCGGAGGGGCGCGAACGCTCCGTCGTCCGCCCCCGAGCGCAACCCGCAGAAGAGCAGCGGCGGGGTCCCGTCTCCCAACCCGAGCGTCAGCCTGTTCGCCAGGATCGCCCACGCCGCGCTCCTCACCGCGAGCGTCCGTCGATCGTCCGCGTCGAGCAGCGCGGCTCTGATCGCCTTGGCGTTTTTCGCGTCGACGGCTCCGCCGGCTCGAGCCAGCACTCGGCCGAGGGGAACGCACGCGTCCGTCCAGGCGGCGGCAGCCACCCCCGCGCTCGCGATGGACGCGAGGGCGAGCAGCTGGGTGCCCCTGCGGAGGTGCGCCAGCGCGGCGTTCTCGTGGCACCGCACGCGCAGGGCGAAGGCGCCGGCGGCGGCTACCGCCTCGTGCGGGTGAACGTCGGCGGTCCACCCGCCGCTCTCGGCGGAGGACGACGCGAGGGTGCCGGTGCTCGCGAGGGTGCCCAGGGACCGCTCGCTGTCGGTAGCCTCCACCGTGGACGCAGACGAGTGGCGGCGCGCGGCGTAGCCTCCGCCGATCGTGTGCACCTCCACGGCGCCCAGCTGGCGGACGGTTTCCTTTTCTCGCAACCGCTCATCCGCTTCCAGCGCGGCGACGTCGGCGGCGGAGAGCACCGCGAGGTGCTTCGCGACGGCTTCGTGAATCGACGCCGCCGCCGCCGGGTCGTTGAGCCACTCCTCCGCCCTCGTCGCCTCCTCGCGCAGGGAGATAACGGCGTCGATGTGCGCCGCGCGGCGTTGTCTCGAATTGACAGAGTTATACACGCTTCTTCGAGTCGCGTCGTTGACGAATCGAAGGGACGCGACGCGCCCCATTCGACCCCGGCTGCCCTCGCCCCCGCGCGGTCGTCCGACGTAGTGGTCCCCGATGGACTTGGGCTTTCGCAGGGGAAAGTCCAGGCCGTCGCCCGCGAACTCGACGTGCGCGAGGGCGGCGAGAACCTCCGCCGTGCCGAAGGCGTCGTCAACGGAGGCCCAATCCGGGGTGAGGTACCCTCGGGTGACCAGCTCGGAGACGGCGGTCGCCGCGCGCGACGAGTACTCGAGCGCGTCGAGACCAGCCTCGACGGCGAGCGCGTCGCTCTCCTTCTCGGGGGGCGCGAACGAGATCCGTGGCACGCCGTCGACGCTGATGCGCGACGACTCGCCGACGAAGATGTCGACGACGGCGGTGGCGGCGCGCGCGGCGGCTTCCGAGCGGAGTCTCTGCTCCTCACGGTCCATCGGTCCATGATGCGGGTCCTCCTCGCGCGACGCCCTGGCGAGGGCGCGGGTGACCACCTCGCACGCGTGCGCGGCGCCGAAGCACTCGCCGAGCGCGGACAGGACGCCGATGGCGACGGCTGCGTCGTCGGAGAGCGACCGGCGGATGTTCTCCGCTGTAACCTCCGCCAGCGACATGGATGTGATTTTCGACGCAGACAGCGCCAGGTTGGACTCGTCCGCGCGAATCTTAACCTCCCTCACGCCGCCGTGCGTCTTGCTCTCGGTGACGGACACCGCCCCCGAGTCGCAGAGGAGCTCGCACGTCGCGACGGCGAAGAGCGCGTTACCGCCAGTCTGCGAATAAATCGCCTGGTGCAGACTGGCGGGGAGACCAACGATTTCGGCTCGACGGGTCGACGCGAACGAGCCGCTCGCGCTGGTTCCCGCGCTCGTCTGCGAGGAGTTGTCCGAGTCGGAGCCCTGGTGGTCGGAGACGTGCCCGTCGGAGGCGCGGCGGTCGTCCTTAGGCAGGAGCCGCGAAGCCGCGCAGTTTTCCACCAAGGCTCGCAGGTCCGACTGCGACATGGGAGCCAGGTCCACCGTCGTGGAGTACGCCTGCGCCAACATTTTCTCCAGCTGCCGCCTCGCCTGCCGATCCCACGCCTTGCTCGTGGCGTCGACGATCGCCATGTGCTCGATGGTTCGCCGAGACGCTTCGTTCTTGGCCGCTTGGTTGGTTGGGGCTTCGTCCGTCGATCGGCGCGTGTTGAAGTTATTGTAAGCGTCGGATGGGTTCGGATGGGACGCATCCGTGAGCGCGAGGTTCCTGCCGGAAGGGATGGACTCCAGCCTGTGCAAAGCCTTGGCGCCCCCCTTTCGGATGCTGCTGCCGCCGCGGTGGTCGAGTTTGCGACCGCCGCCGCCGGGCGCGCCGCCGGAAACCTTGGAAACTCGCTCGCGGTGCGTCATCATCACCACCAGCGGAATGCTGCACTCCTCGAGAATAGCGCGGACCAGTCCCATGGACAGCGGATCGAGCATGTGCGCATCCTCCACGAAGAGGAGGAAACCCGGAATAGACGGCTGCGCGGGCGCCGCCTGGGTCGATCGCCCCAACAGAAGCCGCTGCAGCATCAGCGCCAGCGCCTTGCACGCGCGCTTGACCCCCTCCTCCGAGATGAGAAGCGAAGCGAGCGAGAGCTTTCGCCTGTCGACGCACGCGGTGAAACGGCTGTTGTGGTCCCTTCGTTGCACTCCGTTGCGTTGCCTGGTGAAAGCCACCGACGCGCTGAGCCTCCCGGCGATGACGGGGTACGTGCCGATGCCAATCTTGGGCGGATCGACGGCTTCGTCGGAGGAGTAATCCAGAGACAACCGCCCGGTTGACTTTATCTCCTTTAGAGCGCCGCTCGTCGAGAGCTGCCGTCTGGCGACGGAGTTTGAGGGCACCACGTCCATCGACTGACGCCTGCGCGCGTTGGATATGGCGACGTTGACGTCGCCCAGCGCGCGCGGATTCAGGCGAGTACCTTGCTTCGCGGGAGATTCCCGATCCGTGCCCTCGCCCTCGTTCCGATCGCCATCCGAGTCCGAGTCGGTCTCGTCGAAGACGTGGGGCTCGAGCGGTATGTACGATTCGCCGAATCCGTCCGCGAGCAGCGCGGCGGTGGCCACGGGGGAGAGGAACTCGTAGGCGTCGTTGACCGCCGCGGATGTCATGGCGTCGAGGATGTTAATCTCGGCGTTGTTTGTCTGCCCGTACCTGGATCCCGATCCCGAGCCCAACGAGGCGCCCCTCCCCGCGTGCGACCCGCTCCGGCCGACGGATGCGCGGCTCGATCCCGACGGCGCCCTCGCCGGCGCACCGGCCAGACTGAGACCCGCGTCCCTCCTCGAGTTGGACCTGGACGGGGGGCCTTTGCCCCCGGACGCGCCGCTGAAACTCGGAGTTCGCTCGCCCAGCGCCAGGCCGAAGCCGCTGAGCCTGCCGTCGGAGAGCCTGTCGCTGCCGGAGTCGCTCGTGCCCGCGCCCTGCCAGCCCTGCGCCCCGCTGCCGCCGCCCTGCGACCCGGAGCCGCTGCCGCCGCCGCGAACTTTGCCGTCCGCGGAGTAACCCTCGGGTTCCTCCAGCTCGAGCAGCTCGAGGATGGGCTTCGCGTAACGGCCGAAACGGTCGAGGGCGTCGCCGCACGACTCCAACAGCGCCACGGTGGCGTTTTTCCTCGATCGCCAGCTCGTCTCCTCCGCGAACCCGAGCAGCTGACGAAAGACGCCGACGAACGGCTTGAGCGGCTGAGCGCCCGCCAATGAACCGGATCCCTCGGGCTGGCATCCCCGCACGCGTAGAAGCCACAGGCGTCGCACCTCCGGCATGTCCAGCACCGCGGAGGCCGCCTTGGTCTTACCCGAGTGCGGCGGACCCTCCAGGAAGAGCAGCCTCGGCGACATCGACTCCTGCGCCTCGGTGACGACGCGTTTAGCCGCCATCAGAGTCGCCTCGCGGGAGATGGCGGGCAAATTGGGCGGGCGCTTGGCGCGAGCGGAACGACCGGGGCGCTCCGCGCGGTACAGCGCGTCCGCGGCGGCGCACGCGGCGGCGGCGGCCGAGAGCGCCGTCGCCGCCGACGGTGACGGTTTCGCCGCGCGTTCCGTCGTGGCGTCATCCTTGGACGAGATCTCATCCTTGGACGAATTCTTCGAGTCCGGATCCTTTCCACCGGCGGAGCCCCTCTTGTTTGTGGAACCCCTGTTGGAAGATCCCCCGTCCTCCTCCTCCTCCGCGATCGTCGCGCCGTCCCTCTTGCGTCTGCTCCGTTCCTTGGACGTCTCGCCGTACGTCTCGACCAAATCCGCGGGCATGAGCACGGTGGGCCCCGGCGCTAACCCGTCGCCCGGTTCCTTCCCGCGTTCGCGAAGCTCGAGCACCCCCATGCCCGACGTCATCCCCCCGAACACGCCGCCGTCCCCCCGGCCGCCGTCCGACCCGCCCATCCCGCCCATCCCGCTCTCGCCCGCCCCTTTCCCCGCGGCGGACGCGGACGCCTTGGCGAGGATCGAATCGAGCACCCCCGGCGCGAGGTTTCGAGCTCGAGCGGTGTCGTCTCCGGAGGCGTGCGGAACCGGATCAAAGTCCAGGCGCTGTCCGACGCACGCGCGCTGCACGCGCAGGTCGCAGAGCACCTCCGAGTCGGCAAACTCCGCGAGCCGCTCCGCCCTGGACACCGCGTCGCCCACCACGGACCACTCGCAGCGATCGCCCTGCTCCCCCGCGGGCATGGCGACGGTTTCTCCCATCGCCACTCCGAGTGATACCGAGGTGTGACCGAGGTGCGCCATGGCGGCTCTGGCGGCGAGCGCGAAAGCCACCGCCATGACGGGCGCCTGGTGGTTGGTATCGCGGAGGCGCTCCGACGCCAGCGCGCGCCCCGCTCGTCCTCCCTCGTTCCCGCCGTTACCGCTGCCGCCGGTGTCGAACAAGGACGAATACGGATCCTTGCCCTTGCCCCCCAGCGCCGCGATGGGGAAGGTGCAGTAGTACACCACGCCGTCGCCGCCGCCGCCGCTGCCGCCCGTCGCCGCGTCCACGTCCCGCCGGAACAGCACGTCGCTGGTCACCCGCGATACCACCGCGCCCGGGAACCTGAGCACCAGATCCATCACCGCCGCCGTCGCCGTCGTGTATATGTTGGCGTTGATCTCCGTGGTGTCGCCGCACACGCAGTGCCCCTTGACCGCCGACGACGGCCCGGGGACGCACATCACCACCTCGACGGCGTCGAATATCCGAGCCGTGAGCTTGGGCATCTCCACGACGAGCCGGCCGCCGTGCGCGCTGCCCTCGGATCGGTTGGTGGTCGCGGTGGATCCGCCCATCCCGGCGCCGTGTCGACCGCTTCCCGATTGCCCGGCGCCGTGTCGACCGCTTCCCGATTGCCCGGCGTCTGACCCGCCGTCGCCGCTCGCTCGCTCCTCGATGATCCTCGCCTGTTGCTCCAGCGCCTGCGCGGTGGCGGGCGCGACGTCCAGGATGGCGGCTCGCAGCGGCCGCGGGAGCAAACCCGCGAGGCCGATCAGCGCGAGCACCGGATCCGGCGCTCGCGGGATGATGGAGAAGATGCTCGTCTGCGCGAGCACGTGATCGGTTAGCGGGGGCACAACCTCGTGCACGTGCAGCCTGTTCAGCCGGACCCCGCCTCTGAGCCTCGGGGGCGCGTCCGCCACGACGTGATCGCGGACGATCCTCCACGCCACCGGCGACATCGTCGCGTCGCCGGCGGTGCTGAGCAGCGACATGGTGGCGCACTGCTGAAACGGGCCACCCTCGCCGGGACCGCCGGCGGCGGCCCTCGCCGCGGCGGGACACGCGCCTCCTCCTCCGCCGCCGCCGCTCGGAGCGTCGATGGCGAACACCTCGTCGCGCGACGCGTTTATCAGGAGGTCGACGGCGTCGTCCCAAGTCATCCCGGAAAGGTTCCCGGAGACGTTCCGGTTCGTTCCGGGTTTAGAGCTCTTATCCCCGCCCGAGCCCGACGACTGGCGCTCCTCCCGAATCGGGCTCGCGTTGTGCTGACCCCGCTCCCTCTGCGCCCGCACGAGCGCGTCCCTCGAGGTGTTCACCGCGTACGCGGACGATCCGCCCACGCGAACGACGGCCACCCTGCCGAAACCGACGGTGGCCGTGACCGTTATGCACACCGGCATGTCGTCGTCCGACTCGTCGTCGTCGTCGTCGTCGCTCTCGAACAGCTCCTCCCCCTTCTCATCCTCCCCGGGCTTGTACGCCGCCACCGCGCCCTCCGTGGATTTAGAAGCCGAGTCGCCGCCGGAAGAAGATCCTTTGTACTTGGCGAGCGCCACCGGCGAGGCGCGAACGTCGATGCTGGGTCTCGCGTACGACCCTGCGACGCCGACGGGCGAATCCCTATCCGCTCCCCGCTCGTCCCTCTCCGTCGCGCCGCCTCCGCCGGGGGGCTCCGGATCAGCCGCTCGTCGCCCTCTGCCGCCGCACAACGCCGCCGCGATCCTCGCGAGCAACCCGCGGGGCCCGCGAGCGTCGTCGTCGCCGTCGAACCGGCCGGGTTTGACGCGCGACGATTGGGTTGACGCGGACCCTTGCCTGGCTCGAGCCGCGGACGACGCGAGAAGCATGTCCGTGTACCTGGGCAGGTTAACCGGGACGCACTTCTTGTCCTTTTCCTTGTCGTTGTCCGTCGCGTCGAGATCCTTCTCCCGCCTCGCGAACGGGTCCACGGGAGCGTACGAGTTTATCCTGCGGGGCCTTTGCCGCTCGTGGAGAGCCACCTCGTCGGCGGATAATCCGCCGAGATTGAGCCGACCCCTGGACATCTTCGCCCTCTTTTTCTCCTCTCGCGCGTGGCGCTTGGCGCGCTTGAACACGCCGTGTAAGAGCTTCATGCTCGTCGGCTTCTGCATCACCTCGTTCATGCCAGCCGCCTGGCACTGACTCAGGAGCTCGGGGGTGTCGACGGAGGTGAGCGCCACGATGTAAGCCTTTGCGTTGACGGGTCCGCCGTATTTGCGAATGTGCCGGGACACGTCGTATCCGTCAACCTCCGGCAACATGAGCCCCATGAACATCACGTCAAACTCCATGTTGGCGCAAGCCGCCGCCGCCTGGCTGGCGTTTTCCGCGAAGTGAGCCATGACGCCGAAGTGATCGAGCAGCCTGCCCAGCGTCATCCGCGACAGCTGCAACGTCTCCACCACCAACACGCGGAGACCCGCCGAGTACTTGCGAAGCCCCGGCCACGTCTGCGCCGGGGTGAGCGTCGCCTCGTCGTCGGCGTTCACCGCGGAGAGCTCGGGGGTGCTGAAGCTGAGCTGGCTGACGAGCTGAAACGCGCATTTGGACGCCCTCAGCACCGCCCCGGCCGCTCTGCCAACCGCGACGTCCCGGCCGACGCCGCCCGGACCGGACATGGGAAACACGCACGCCATCCCGTCGAAACCCATGCGAACCACGTCGCCCCCATTCGCGTGCACGGCTCTCACCGCCTGACCCAACAACTTCGAAAGCGCGCCGGACACCACCTGCGCCCTGTCGTCATCGTCGCCCGCGCCGTCGCCCCGCCCGTCTGAGCTCCTCTCCCCGTCCAACGCGCGTCGCATGAGCTCGAGAAAACCCCCAAACGAAACCACTGTCACCGCAGCGTCAAAGTCCACGCCTGATTGGAGGTGAGCGGCGGCGTGAGCCGTGACGTCGACGACGGGCATCGTCCGCGAGTGTTCCATGCGTTTGAGGAAGGGCAGGCGCTTGGCGGAGCCAACAGTGCCGTCGCTCATGCCCAGGAGGCCGAGCTCGGCGAGCCGTATGAGCTCCAGCCTTGGAATGAACGGGACGCACAGTCGCACCGCGGCGCGGACCTCGTCGCCCGCGCCGTAATTTTCCTCAAACGCAATCTCCAAGCCCTTCATCTCCATGGCGTTGGACGTGAGCATCGTGAGGTTGCTCTCCTTGAACGCCTTCATCCAGTGCTGCGTGTTTCCCTTGAACCTCAACGAGCCGCTTCTCGCGTTGGAGAAGCTGCTCCTCGATCGCTGCGCGAGTGACAGGGACCCCTCCCTGCTCCTCTGCTTCTTCGCGCCGCCTCCTTTGTTGGCGCCCGGTCGGTTGGCGTTCTCTCTGTGCGACCACGCGTCGCCGTTCTCCGCCGCGGAGCTCAGCACGCTCTCGCGCGTGTCGTCGTCCGTAAGCTGCGTGAACGTCTCGAACAACGGCTTGACCACGTTCACGAGGAACCCGTTCTGGTGCCTCGCGAATATGTAGTCGAAATTTTTGCGATTCGGAAACGTCGTCAGCGGTAAGCCCAACGCGAGCTCCTTCTCGCCCTGCTGATAGAACTCCTCCATGATGCGCTTACCCCACGCGTCCGCCATCTCCAGCGGCCGCACCACGTTCCCGAGGTCGGCGCACTTCAGCAACAGCTGCATCACCAGCGTCTTATCCTCGGGGCTCGCGTCGGCAACCGCGGGCTCGACCCACCCGGCCCATCGTCGATATCCGTCGTCTTCGGTGACGGTTCCGTGCGGTGCGGTCCCGGCGTCGCTCGGTGCGATCGATCCGTCGCCGTCGCCGTCGCCGTCGCCGTCGCTGGTGCCCGTGACGTCGGACGCGATCGTGTCGTGGAGCATGGCGTCCCTGCGCCGCCGCGCGTGTTCCTCCTTGGACCTCGTCATCCAATCCTTGAATCTGTCCACCAGGATCCTGTGCTTGCTCATGTCCGTCGCAAGGATGAGGTTCGTGACGAGCTCTTTGAACCTCGCCAGCTGCGCGGGGTCCAAGTGTTCGGCGATGCCAACCTCCGGGTCTTCCACGAGCTCGAACACCAGCCCGAGGTGAAAGTTCTCGAGCACCGAGTCCGGGTACTTGCGGAACAGCGTGTGCTTGCTGTTCTTGAGGAACGCGTTGTTGAGGCGGAAGTGACCCGCGTCGTGGCCCAGCGCGCCTATGTACAGCGCGAGGACCTCCACGTCGTCGAAAACGTCGGGGAATCCCATGCGCAGGCAGTGCGTCGCCGCGAGAACATCCTGTGGGGGTTCACGAGTCGAGGGAAGGGGAGGAGGGGTCAGCTTAACAACCTCGTCGGGAGGACAATCGCCGACGGGAGAAAATAATCGGACCCGTCGGCGGGTCGCGCGGCGCGGTGACGCACCGCAGCGTGCAGCGCGCAGTGGTACGGATTCTCCACCGAGTACAGCAGCTCCATCCGCCCGAGGAACGCCTTGAACCTCTCGTCCGGCACCCCGAACCGCTCGGTCACGCCGGTGGACTGAAAAATTTCCCAGGCAACCTCCCTCAACCCGCAACCGCCCGCCTCGGCGGCCGCGAGCACGTCGAACTCCCAGGACTGCGGAGGCGGTCCGGCGATCACGCTCGCCGGCGAGTCATCCACCGGGCCCGACATGCCCGCCGAACCCCTAAACGTCCCTCGCGCACCCCACCACGCGTCGGGGCGCGCGTGTTCTACGTGGGGCTGCACCGAGTTCGCCCCGATTTTTTAACCACGTGCGTCCTAGGAGAATAGGAGGGTACGTCAGTCAGGTATCGGAGAGCTCTGGAACACGTGTTCGGACGGAAGTTCGGCAGTTCGTTGGGGCGGAGCGGATGATGATTGACGACGGTCTCGGGCAAAAATTTGACTATAGATTGTGTGACAACTACTGGACAGAGCCTCCCTCGCGCTGTGCGCTAATCTGCTTCCTCGCCGCGCGTCCCCTGTGCACGGCCTGGATCTTCACCGCCGCCGCTTCCTGCTCCGCCCTCTCCGCGCGCAACGCCGCCGCCTCGCGCCTCGCCGCGCGGGCGCGGTGCATCGACTGAATCTTCGTCGCCGCCGCTTCAGCCTCCGCCGCCTCCTCGGCGGCCATCCTCGACTTCCTCCTCGCGAGGTGCCCCCGGGTCGCGGCCTGGATCTTGACGATGTGAACCTCGTCCTCCTCCGTGTACGTCGCGCCCACGTCTTGGAACGCCGCGGGCGGCGACGAGCCGGCGTCGGGGGCGCCGGTGAGGGAATTGCGCCTGGCCCGCGACGACATCGTCACCGGAACCGGGTGATCATCCGCCGAGAATGAACCGGCCGTCGCCGCGCCGGGAGAATCGGCACCCTCGGCACCCTCGGCACCCGCTTCGAGCTCGAGACGCTTGAAGGAGTCGCGGCGCATGAGGCCGCCGCCGCGGCGGGACGCGCGTCGGCTCGGCTGCTTCGCGAGCCCGCCCGGACTCGCATCCGCCGCCGAACGAACTCGCTCCACGTGCGCCCTCGCCGAGGCTTGCATCGTCACCACCTTCTCCTTGGAGTCCAGGTCGAGCGCGGCGACGTCGAGTTCCACGTCCGCGTCGACGATGGAGCCCGCATCGACGACTGCGGGTGGGGCGTCGACCGCCGCGGCTCTCTCGAGATGCGCCCGCGCGGACGCCTGCAGTTTCCTGGACGATTCGTTCAGCGCGGCGGCGTCCAACTTCACGACCGCGGCTCTCTCGAGGTGCGCCCGCGCGGACGCTTGCAGCCTCCTGGACGCGTCGTCGTTCAGCGCGGAGGCGTCCACCTTCACGGAGGCGGATTCGTCGAGCGCGGCGGCGAGCGCGTCGGACCGCGCGAGGTGGAGCTTTGCGCTCGCCTGAATCTTCGCCACCGCCGCGGCCTCGGCTGGCGACATCTCGCCCAGCGACTCGAGCGGCGCCTCGCCCCGGAGGAGCAAATCCCGCGCGCTCGCCTGCATCTTAGCCACCGCCGCCTTCTCCTCCGGGGTGAGGCCCGCGACGTCGAAAGCCTCCTCCTCCTCGGGCGTGAGAGGCCGAACCTCGGTGGGATCCCGGGGCGGAGGTCTCGGAGCCGGGGTGGTCCGCCACGCGTTCGGATCCTCGCCCCTGCGGATGCACTCGACGCTTCGCCGAGCCGCGCGCCCCCGCGCCGCCGCCTGAATCTTCAGGATCATCCCCCGCTCCGACTCGTCGAAACCGGCGAGGTCCGGGAGCGGCGACGACGCGTTCGCCGCGGAGACGCCGGGAGGGAGGCGCGCCGGGGAGTCGGGGTGTGAGGACGAGGACCGCTCCGTCGCCGCCCTTCGCCTGGCGACTCGGCCGCGCTGAATCGCCTGGATCCTCGCGGCGGCTGCGTCCATCTCCGCCGCGTCGCGCTCGCGCGCCGCGAGGTCCGTCCTCTCGAACGCAGCGTCGCGCGCGACGGGGTCCTTCGTCGCGAGGACCCGCAGGATGGCGGCGCCCGCCGCGCCCGCGGCTCGCTCGAGCGCCGCAGCCGACGCCCCGACTCCTCCCCCGTCGCCCGACGCCCCCGCCTCCTCCTCCCCGAGACGGAGCTCGGCGATGAGCTCGCGTCGCCGTTCCCTGCCCGCGAACGTCTCGTTCTGCTCGGCTCGCCCCCGGAGCAGGGACTGAAGCCACACCACCGCGCGGTACATCTCCGCGGCGTCCTCCGACTCCATCGGCGGCGGCAGCGTCGGCGTCTCCGGTCGCTCCGTCTTTGCCTTTGAAGCGACGGGTTTGGGCGTGGACGCGACGGCGGTGCCGCCGGGCGTGACAGCGCCGGGCGTCGCGGGCTCCGGCGTGACCGCGCCGGGCGCGTCATCCCCCCCCCCCCCCGCCGCCGCCGCCGCCGCCGCCTTCTTTCGTTTCTCCCGTTGCATCTCCTCGTACATCGCGTCCAACACAGCCTCCGCTCGCTTCTCCTCCACTCCGCCCCCCGCGGATTGCTCCCAGACCCGTACCTTGGGCGCCCGCGTCTCAAACACGCGCGCCATCGCCGTCTCCGCGTCCCACTCGTACGCCTCCCGCGGGATGGACTCGTAAAACGCCTTCGCGTCGTCCAAGGAGCCGTGGACGACGCCGTCTTTGAGGTACCCGGCGGTGTCAATCTTAGGGTGCGCGACCAAGCCTTGTACCGGGTCGGGAACGTACTTTTTGGAGGCGTGATCGGCGTACTCGTCCACGATGGAGTTCTTGTTCTCGTCCCCATCCTCGAACGACGCGGCGCGGCTCTTACCCAGCTTTCGCAGCGCCTTGAGCCGCTTCGCCTGGATCGCCGCAAACTTTTTGTGCTTCTCCGACAGCATCCCGTCGCGCACGCGACGCAGCCGAGCCTCCGCGACTCTCTCCGCCTTTTCCTCCCTGGCGTCGATCGCCCTACGAAGGATGTCCAGCCTCTCCTCTTGCAACCGCGCAATCTCCATCTCGCGTTCCGCCCACTCCGCCTCCTCCCACTCCTCCATTAATTTCTTTCGCAGCGGCAGCGAAGCCGCGTCCGACAGCGGCGGGAGCGAAGCCTCGAACGCGCGTTTCGCCCGCATCTTCTCGATGTGCTCAGCCTCCGCAGCCCCCGCGGGCAAGCCCGACGCGAACGTGAGGTGCCGGATCGAGAGGAGCTCCGGCGCGCCTCCTTCCGTGGCGTTCCTCTCCGCCAGCGCCGCCTGCTTCGCCGTGCGTTCGTTCGGGTCTGGCACGAAATATTCGGGTTCGTAGGGCGCAGTCTGCGCCTCGGATTCGCGATACAGCGACTGCGTCCCGACCGTCTTACTCCTCGGCGCGTTGAGCGCCTCGATGCGCTCGCGTTCCGCGGCGGCGACGGCGTCGGCGGCGGCCAGGCGCGCGCGGTGGAGGGCGTCGGCGTCCGGCGCGTCGGCGGGGACGTGGCCTCGAGGCGCGTTAGGTGGGGCCGGTCGCAAGCCGGGGTGATGCCCCGGGTTGGGGTTCACCGGCCGCCTGAAGTACCTGTGCATGTGCCGTGGAACGTCCACGGCGGCGTCGCGGCGGCTCCTGGAGGTCGACGCCGGGGCGATCGTCGCTGCGGCTCCCACCGGGAGGTCGCCCTTTCGCGTGTGCTGCGCGACGGAGGAGGAGGACGTCGCGGCGCCGAAGCGGGCGGTGGAAGCGGCGGAGGTGAGGGTGGCGGCGGGGTCGCCGCCGGCGTGAAGCGCGGGGTCGAACTCGCGGCTGACGTGCGCGCCGGGCTCCAGCGTGGCGTTCGCCCTGCGCGCCCTGCGGACGAACGGGGATCGGGAAGGGGCCGGGGGCGGGGTCAGCGCGGCGCTACGTTTTTTTCCTCGGGCAATTCCTAATCGGGGGCGAACCGGGGCGGAAGACGAAATGCTGAACCGGGCGGGGGTCGCTCTCGCCGCGAGGACGGACGCACCTCATCGTGTGGTTCGGGAACGACTTCACCTCCGAGTACATGTTATCGAAGTGCTGCACCTTCTCCACCTTTGCGTCGCCGTGCACGTTCCGGTGGTGGTCCCTCTGCCCGGACACCGTGTAAATCGGGTCTGCGTGTTTGCACGTTGGGAAGGATTAGGGGTCGAGTGAGTGAGGGTTGGGACGGGGTGACGCGGTTTGGAAAGAGATCGCGCGAGGTGAGGGACGCCGACGCACCGTACAGGGCATCGTACGGGCGGGCGGGGGCCGGCTGCCGCACGCTCGTCATCCCCCCTTCTCTACCTACTATGCGAAGGACTGCGGGCGCGCTTCGGGTGAGAGCCATTTCGGGTATCGGGTGATCGACCGCGAAAACACGGATTTCGATGTGAACTAGAGACGTATGCAGATCAGTTAAGATTTGTCTCGCCAGATACCAAATCATTTACAACTGATGTACTAGCAGGTCTAATGCCAAATGTTGTTTCGCGAATGCGCCAAAAATGATGGGAAGTGTGTGTCACCAGAGGCAGCGTGACACGCACGTGTGTGTCACCATCACACCTCCAAAATATCGCGCCCCGGGCCGAGGCGAGAGGCGACTCGAACATGCTCTGACTTTTTTTCTCCGCGGTCGAGTACCTCGGAAGGAAGGGATACGACTGCTTGACGGGCAGCAAGACCGCCGACGACTTCGTGGGATGCTGGATGGACCACGACCCGCGGTTGATGGGTGGCGATAAGTGGGTGCACCCCGAGGCTGCGGCGTGCGCTGGTGGCGCGTGCGCGGCGGGGGCCGTCGCCGCGGTGGGATGCGGCGCGCAGAAGACCAAGGTGCCGTTCGTGGGCAAGACGGTCGGGACGGACCACAGCGAGGCGACCGTGAGCGTCCGAAGGAGGGACGCCACGAAGTACTGATGCCCGCGCGAAGACGTGCGGTGAAGTAAAAGTTAGCGACGGACCCACTCGCGGAGGCGAGACGGCGACGCGTGAGCCGAAGACGTGACGGCGATCCCGATGAAACGCACCTCTCGCGAGGAACGCGTCCGGACCGACCCGATGCACACGGCTCGCGCGCGCGCGCCCCGCCATCACGCGAGCCGCCGCGTTCGTTAAACACCGCTTGCTGCTGTAAGAATACCAAAACCGAAGTTGCTAAAAAAAAACGATTCCCCGCCGCCGCTCACTGCCACCGCTGCTGCGCGGTCTTCTTCTTCGCAGCCTTGAGACCGACCGCCCTCGCCGCGTTGGACCACAGCTTATAGCCGTACGACTTGCTCTTCTTCTTCTCCGGAGGCGTCTCGACCGTATGGGCCTCGGTTCGCTCAACCGCGCCGAGAGGCGATCCCGCCGACACGGACAGCCGGTGCCGAATGGGCACCAACCCCGAGGCGCTCCGAGCGACACTCGGCGACGGCGTGAACTGCCCGAGCGCGAGCGCCGTCAGCGGCGACACCGCGTCCGGTCCATCACAGGACGCCGGCGACGACACCGGCGGCGACACGGGGACGTTCACCTCGGGCGGGAGCGTCCCGGGCGAGTGCATCGGCGGCGGAGTCTCCGGCGGCGACGAGGGAACTTCGAAGCTGGCGGCGCGCGCGTTCGCCGCGGCTCTCTCCGCCCGAGCCGCGGCGAGCTTAGCGGCGGCAGCCTCCCTCATCGCGATGCCGTCGTCGGCCGCGCCGAGTCGGCCGCCGCTCGTCGTCGTCGCGGCGGGTGCGAAAGGGTTCTCGCCGCCGGCGGCGTCGAACGGGTTGCCGCTCGAGAAACCGCCGGCGTCTGGAACCCGCCTGGCGGCGACGGCCCTGCGAAGGTCCGCGGCGGCCCTCGCGGTCCTCTCGAACGGCGAACATCTGCTCCTAGCTCCTTCCGACGCCGTCGTCGACTCGGATCGGACGGAGATGGCGTCGTCGTCGTCCACGGCGTCGCCCTGGGTGAAAGCGCCGTCGTCGATATCCTCCGAGAGGAACGAAACCTCCGACGCATCCGCCGCCGAGAAGCTGTCCATCGTCGCGGGGGACAGCGGATGCGCGGAGATTCCCGAGACGGTCGACCGACCGGTGACGCTACCGATGCTCCCGTGGCTCGGCGTCGGCGAGTGGTGGTGGTGGTGGTGGTGGTGGCCGCCGTCGCGCCGGGGGGAGCCGTAGCTGGACCGACGCTTGAGGATCCCCGACCCGTTCGCGGGCGCCGTGGACGGTCGCCCGCTGCCGCCGCCCCGGCTCGACCCTGACCCCGACCCTCCCGACCCACCCGACCGATCGTTCGAACCCGGCGTGTGCCACCCGCCGCCGGTTCGCCTCGCACCGCCGTGCGTTACGCCGTGCGTTACGCCGCCAGAGGAGGAGCCCCCGGCGCGGCCGACCCGCGGCGGGGTTCGCGAGCGGAGTCGGAGCTCCTCCCGCTCGCTATCCGCGCCCCGCGCCGAGCCGCCCGCCGCCTCGCGCCGCCGCTCGGCGTCCTTGGCGCGTCTCGTAGCGTCCGCGGCTCGGCGTTCCGCCTCCGCGACAGCCTGCGCCGCGCTCCTGGACGCCGCCCTCTCCTCGTCGAGCTCCCTTTTAAGTCGCGCGCATTCCTCCTCGGCTGTCGAGACGGCATCCTCGAGCTTGGCGACGGCGACGCGAGCGTTCGCCATCTCGGACGTCTCCGCGTTCTTCGCCGCCCTGCCGAGCTCGACGCTCGCGACGCGCGCGGCGAAGTTGAGCGTCGACACCGTCTCGCTCGCGCTTCCCTCGGCGGGGGACACGTGCATGAAGATGAGAGCCTTGCCGCTTCGCCCGAGCGCGCCCTGCAGCAGCGAGGTGAGCTTGCTGTTGCGGTAGGGCACGTGCGGCGACCTCTGCTGCAGCGCCGACACCACGTCGCCCAGGGCGCTGAGGCTCTTGTTGATGTGTTGCGCCTCCTTGAGCCTGTCCCCGGTGGCTTCCGAACGCGACACGCGTTCGCTGCCAGCCAGGTCCACGAGGTACAGCACCCCGCGCGTTCGAGCGCCCGAGTCTTTCGTGACCCCCTCCACGTGGACGATGACGGCGCTGTGACTGCGGGACGATCGCTCGTTCATCGCGGTGGCACCCGTCGCGCGGTTCACCTCGCCCTCGAGCATCACCTCGGCGACGTCCCGTCTCGAGCGCACGGCGCGGGTCACCGCGCCCGGAACGTTAAAGCCGGCCTTCTTCGTGGGCAGAATCTCAACCTTGTGACCGCCGATCGCGGCGAGCAAATCCCTGCACTGCTCGTTGTAAATCTCCAGAACGGACACGGACACCTCGTACGCGTGCGTGGCGCGGCGCTCCTTTATGAGGTCGAAGAGATCGTCCAGGGCGCGATAGTTGATTCCGCGCGAGGCGTTTCCAGACTCGGCTCCGGATGGTCCAGACATCGTGTACGTCTTCCCCGAGCCCGTCTGACCGTACGCCATGAAGCAAACGTTGTACCCGTCGCACGCGCATCGGATCAGCGCGCTGCACTCCTCGTAAATTCCACCCTGCGTCGCGTCCGGGCCGAAGACGCGGTCAAAGCTGAACGCCTTGCGCTCGGGGACGCCGCGCTTGTCCAACGTCCGAACCGCGATGCCCTGCGACGCGGCGTTTTCGACGTCGCCCGACGTTGCGTCGCCGGAAACCTCCACGACGTCCCTCTCGCCGCCGTCCGCGCCCGGAAGGTGCGGCCTGACCCTGCAGAAGACGCGTATGGAACCCTTGAGGTCCTGGATGGCGTTGTGAAGGTGTCTGTTCTCGGCGAAAGCCTTGTCGTACAGCGCGGCTCGCGACGAGAGCTCCTGCACCGACTCCACCAGCGTGAACTCCCTCCGCGCAAACTCCTTCCGTTCGAGCTCGAACGCGGCGTTCGCGGCGCCCAGTTCGGACCTCAGGTTCGACGCGTCCCGCTGAAGCTCCGCGTTCGACTCTTTCGCTCGAGCGCGTTCGCCCTCGAGCGCCGTTTTGAGGTTGGAAATCTCTCGCTCGTACGCGGCGACGGCGGTGGATTCCGCGTTTTCCTTGGCATCCTCCATCGCGCGCTCGTGCCGGGCGACGACGGCCGCGAGCTCGGCTCGCGTCGCGTCGCACTCCGCCGTCTTCTTCGCGAGCTCCGACTGCGCGGCGCGCGTTTTTTCCCTGGCGGCGCGGAGCTCGAGCGCGGCTTCCCTCGCGGCGTTTTCCGCTTCGACAAACGCTTCGGCTGAGACGAACGCGTCGCCGGCGCGCGACGATTCGCTCTCTTCCGCCGCTTCCGCGAGTTTGCGTTCGAGATTTCGCACTTTCGCACTCTCGGCGGCGAGTGCGCGTTCGAGTTCCCGCGCTTTCGCCTCTGACGTGGTGCCAAACGCCGCCAACTGCGCCGCGCCCGCTCCTCGCGCATCCGCGAGATCCTCCTCGGTCGCCTTGACCCTCGCCCTGAGCTCCTCCGCCTGTTGCGTCAAGCGGCCCTCGCGCTTGTACGCCTCCGACAGCGTCTCCCTGGCGCGAACCAGCTCGGATTCCTTCGTCAGCAACCGCCGTTCGTATTCCTGCGTGATCTTGGCGAGGACGCTCTCCAACACGTTGGGCCCGCCGGCCGCCGCCGCCGACGAGGACGACGCCCCCACGGACGAGTTGTGCGCGCGTTCGGTCATGGACCCGCGCGTGTGCGAGCCGCGGGCGCTCATCGCGCGAGCGGCGGGGAGAACGGGGGCGGTCGCGAAGGGGTTGTTCCCTCCCGAGCTCGCCAGCCGCGCCGTGGAAACCGTGGAACGATCCGGACGCGTCTGAAAACCCGGGAACCCGCCCGCGTCCGCCGCCGGCTCCTCGTCCTCCTTCGACGCCTCCGCGTGCAGCAGGTCCATGCCGTACTGAAACAGCGACGACGAGTCGGTCGTCGAGGGTGCCTCCTTCGAGGGTGCCTCCTTCGAGGGTGCCTCCTTCGAGGGTGCCTCCTTCGAGGGTGCCTCCTTCGAGGGTGCCTCCTTCGAGGGTGCCTCCTTCGAGGGTGCCTCGTCCGAGGGTGCCTCCTTCGAGGGTGCCGTCGGGGCGGTGGGAGCCGGCGGTTTGCGGCCCGTCGCCGTGCCGTCTCGCGGCGACGGGACGTCGCCGCCGCGCCTGAGCCTCTCGACGTTGCCGAGGGACGCGAGGGGCGGACGAGGGGCGGCGGCGGCGGCGGCGGGCTCGTTCGCGAAGGGGTTGCCCCCGAGGGTGGGCGCGAGTGTCTTGCCGGGGCCGAAGGGGTTGCCGGCGGCAGGTGCGTTTTCCTTGCGCGCGGGATTTTCACAGAGCGACGCGTCCGTGCGCCACTTGAGCGCGGTGAGGCATCGCAGGACCCTTCCGGGATCTCCCCGCAAGCCCCCGAGGTCGTCCAGTGCGAACATGTCGTCGTCGTCGAGGCCGAGGTCCTTCGCGCCTCGCACGAAAGCCGCGTGGTTGCGCGCGCGGAGGACTCGATCGGGCTCGGGCTCGTCGAGGAGGCTCGGGTCGTCCGCGCGCATGGCGTCGACCGGGGTACCGGGCGCGAGGGCGTTGAGCAGGCGGCAGAGCACGACGCCGTCCCACAGGCCCTCGCAAAACGCCTGTCGTTTGGTGTGAGCGGGTTCGGGGTTTGGTGTGGTCAGGGTCGGTGCGCGCGCGCGGGAACGGGACGCGTCGCGAACGCGGACGAGATCTTCTCGGGGGGTCCGAGCCGAGCCGAGGCGCGCGTTGGACGGACACTCGCCTTGTCTCCGCTCGTATCCAGGCGGTGGCCGGTCGTCGCCGCGATCCACGTGTTGAGCATCCCGCGACGCGCGACGGCCTGGTCCCCCGCCGTCATGGGCGCGGGAACGGCGCCGGCGGCCGCGACGCGAGCCATCGGTCGTGCCGTGTGCCGAGAGGGGCGAAGTCCCGGGACGGTTTCGTGCGATTTCTAACGGCCCGATGTCCGACCGATGTCGCGGGGAGGAAGCGGGAAGTTTTGGAGTTATTTTCTCAACCGAATATATCGTATATTACGACCGACCAGAAAATCCTGCGCTGCCATTGGCCGATCGATCCAGCTCAGAATCCTCATGTTTTGGAAAGAGCTCGCCGTGTCTGGGCGATCATTCTTGATATCGCATCAACAACACACGTATACAAAATGGCCGCCATGACCTCCACCTTCCTCGGCTCCGCCGTCGCCGCCAAGGCCCCCGTTAAGGTTGCCGCCAAGAAGGCCGTCGCCCCCGTCGCGTCCCTCGACGGCCTCAAGAAGGTGCGAAATGCGGGAAATATCCGCTGCAGTAGAAAAACCTATCCGCAGTTGCTGACGAGGTAGTCGCGGAGGCGTAATCGCGCGCCTCGAGACGCGCGATCCGAACGGAAGCCGGGGTGCGCGATCGATTCGAACGGTTCGATCCGCCCCCGAATGCGTTCCGGGTCGCGTCGTCCGTCGCACGGTTCGCGTGTCGCACCCCGCGGCGCCCACGGACGCGCCCCGATCGAGTTTAGACGCGAGATTTCCTCCCGCTGCTGCAGAGTTTTATCGCTAACGTTGTTCCTTCCCCCGCTCCCCTCCTCCCTTCTCAGGCTGCCGTCGTCGGTGTCTCCACCGTCCTCCTCGCCTCCCCCGCCTTCGCCGCCACCATCAAGCTCGGCGGTGACAACGGCGAGCTCGGCTTCTTCGTGAGTACCCGCCTCCCGCCCGTTTCCCGAGTCCGGGTTTCAGTTCGGGAACCCCTGCCACGTCATTTTTGGGCGACGACCGCAAACGAACCGATCGGAAAACCAACAACAGCCTCGGCGCTGTTGACGAGCGACGATTCCTGACTCTTTCCCCCCCGCCTCTTCCCACTCACGAACAGCCCAACAAGATCACCGTCGCCAAGGGCGAGACCGTCGAGTTCGTCAACAACAAGGCGTTCCCCCACAACGTCGTCTTCGACGAGGACAACGTCCCCTCCGGCGTCAACGCCGACGCCATCTCCCACGAGGATTACCTCAACGGCCCCGGCGAGAAGGTGACCAACAAGTTCGACACCCCCGGCACCTACGGCTACTACTGCGAGCCCCACCAGGGCGCCGGCATGCAGGGCACCATCATCGTCCAGTAAATTCCCGTAACGGACTGGACCGGTGCCCGACGGAGCGTCGCGTTGAGGGACCTTCAAGGGCCTTCTCGCGGCGAGATCATCTGCCGGAGCTTCGCGAGGAGCGGCGCGTTGCGGTGAAGATACTTTTTTTTATTCCAAGCGCAGCTCACCGAACATCACGACGCGTCCCGATCGACACCCGTCCCATCACCTCGCCTGCGCGAACATGAGCCTTCCCGAGTACGGATCAGCCTCCCTCACGCGCATCGTCACCGCGTCGCCCAGTCGCGTCCGCTTGCGCACCACGCACTTCCACTCGACGCCCGTCTCGTCGAAGCAAACCAGCGCCGCGTTGGCATCTTTCTTGACCCACTTCACCACGGTCCCGACGTGGTCCTTGTCCACCCCGCCGCGCCGATACCACTCGATCGTCCAGAACTGATCGGACTCCCTGCACGCGGCGCGCAGCGTCCGGGTCCGATCGCCGTTGGCGTCGAGACGCGTCGACAACGCGTCGGCGTTCAACGGAGGCGTCTCGCCTCGCAGAAAAGCCTTCACCTGGTAGTGCGCCAGCAGGTCGGTGTACCGACGAATCGGCGACGAGAACTGGACGTACGCGTCGATCCCGAGACCCGCGTGCCTGCGGGGAGTCGGCCCCTGGTTCGCGCCGCGCATGCTGTGTCGCTTGAGCACCTCCCGGCACAAACCCGGCGGGGTCTCGTCCCACGTCTTTTGCGATATGTCCCTCGGCTCGAGCTGCCCGCGGTAGGGCAGCGGCACGCCGTTCTCGGACCCGAACCGGGCGATGAGCTCGCCGCACAGGATCATCGCCTCCCCGACGAGGTCCTTAACGTCGTTGTGGTCGCCGCGGGTCAGTCGGACGTCCAGGGCGGCAGCCTCCGCCCTCCGAACCGCGGTCGCGGATTGCTCGCACCGGTTCCCCCCGGTTCGGACTCCGCCGGGTATGTCGTCCCGTTCCACGAACCCCTCGCCCTCCCCGACGTCGATCACCCGCGCGGTGGCTTCCGGCGTTCGCACTTCCACCGCGCCGCGCTTCAGGCGGAGCTCCCGTCGCCGACGCGCCGCCTCGACGAGCAGCTCCAGGCTTTCGTGCCGGCCGGGCTCTTCGGCCAACATCTTAATAACCTCCCCCTCCGTCGCCGCGCGAGTGACGCGAATCGTGCTGGTTCCCACCCAGTACTCCTCCGTCGCGCCGGACTCGTCGATCACGGCCGTCACCGAAACCGCGCACTTGGGCTCGCCCGGCGTGAGGGACATCAAACCCGCCGCCACGGGGAGCGGGAACATGGGCAGGACACCCCGGGGGTGGTACCCGCTCGCACCCCTCGACTCAGCCTCCGCCTCGAGCGGCGTTCCGAGACCCACCCACCGCGTCGCGTCCGCCACGTGGACCCACACGCGTATCTTACCCCCCGGTAAGGCCTCCGCGGACACCGCGTCGTCAACCTCGACCGTCCCCTCGCCGTCGATGGCGTAACACCGCAGCCTCGTGAGGTCCTTTCGAATTTCGCCGTCGGCGTCGGGCGGCGCCTCCGCCGCCAGCCGCGCCGCGTGCTCCAGCGCGTCGCTCAGGAACGCCGTCGGCACGTCGTGTCGCGCGAACGACAGCTCCTCGTACCCGCGCCAACGCCCGAGCGCGACGAGCGTGTCCATCGCCGACCGTTCGCCGATCTTCGCGCCGAGACGCTTCAGAAAATCAATCGCCGACGCTCGTTGCGCCGACGTCCTGTTGCCGTCGCCGAGCGCGTACGCCTCGAGCGCCTCCACGCGCAGCTGCGTGACGGTGCCGTCGAGAAAGGTGGTGCGCGGCGGTTTGGATCCCGGCGGGGCGTTTATCGCCTCACCGACCTTAGCCCACGCCGCGTCGCGCTCGGAATCCGCCGCCGCCTGCGAAGCGGCGTCGGCGGCGAAGGATTGCACCTCCAATTCCGTCCTCGCCGCGAAGCGCCCTTTGCCGTGGCGCCTGAACCTTCCCGGCGTGTCGCTCGCCAGCACGTGCGCGGCGTAGCATCGCACGAGGCACACGTCCACGTTCGCCTCGGTCGCCACGGCGTTAGACGATTCGCACAGCGCGGGTTCCTCGTCGCGATCGAAGACGAACGCCGCGAGCGTGGAGCAGTCGACGGGCGCACGGCTGGCGCCGTCGCGGGGGTTTGGGACGGCGGCGTCCAGCGCGCGGCGCCACGCGCGCTCCGCGAGGGCGGGGCGCTCGTGTAGGAGGCGCGTCGCGTAGGCGTGCACCGCGGCGAGGCGTTTGGAGGCGTCTGAAGGGCTTCCGGGCGGCGACGCGCTCGTCGCGGCGTCATTCGTCGGGGGTTCCGTTCCGGCATTCGTCCCCGAACCCATCCCCCGTGTGGCGGCGAACTCGACGGATTTCAGCTCCACCGCGTCGACGGCGCCGTCGTGCGTGAGCACGGGGATCCTGCGCCTGAGCGCCGGCGCGGTGACGACGGCGAGCACGGGCGGGCCGTCGCGCGCGCAGTACCCGACCACGGACCCGACCCGCGTGTCGTCGCGGCCAAAGTAATCGCGCGGGGCGGTGGCGAGTCGGCGGTGTTGGGAGGGGCGCCGGGTCCGGCTCGCGCGACGGGCGGGGCGGAGCTCGGGGCATCGCCCGTCCACAGATGAGATGCGGCGCGATGAGAGCGCGGCGGACGCGGCGAACGGCGAGCGCGCGGTCCACGGCGCGCTCGACATCGCCCGAGCCGCCGCCCACGGCGGCGAGCCGGGCATCGTCTTCATCGTCGTCGACAGCCCGCCGGCGAGGGGACTTTGGCGATGCGCGCGCAATCCGAAGCTCAGGAGACGTGCCACCGCGCTCGCGCGGTGCATGTACGCGTCGATGACTCTCAAGGCACTACGCTCTCGTCTGCATCCGGCGAACCTTCCCGGGCCTCCTCTCGCGCTCGTGCCTTATAAAGTGACCTAACACCAAGAAACAGCCGAGACGTGGTACACATCGGACCAGTCGAAGCCGCGTCTGCTGCACGCCGAGGACGAGGGCGAGGGCGCACCTCCGGCCCCGGCATGGCGACTTCCGTCGCGGCGTCCGCGTCGACGAACCTCGCGCTCGGTTCGGTTTCGACCCGGTCGCGTCCTCCTCGTCGTCGTCGTCGCGGCGCGGCGTCCCTCGTCCCCGGCGGAACGCGCGACGACGACGAGGCGCATCGTCATCGCCGCTGGCGCGTCGCCCCCGACGTCGACGGCGCCGCGTCACCGGGTGCCGACCCTTCCATCGAACGCCCAAGGCCGAATGCCCCGTCCGATGCCCTCGAACGCCTCCTCGCGACCCGATTCGCGACCCTCGGCGACGCCATCAGGGCGCCCCCTGACGACCGAGCAGCCATCGAGCGATGCGTCGATAGCCTCGAGCGCGCCAACCCGACGCGCGCCCCCGCGACGTCGCCCGCGCAGACCGGCGAATGGACCCTGCGCTACACCACCAGCGTCGGGACGATGGCCAGTGTCGCGACGTGGGAGACCGTGGCGGGCGCGGTGACCGACGTGTCGCAGCGCGTGGACATCGCGAACGAGCGCGACGCGGTGATGATGGTTCGCAACGACGTCACCGTCGAGCTGCGGTCGCGGTCGGACCTCACGCCGCTGCCGCTGCCGCTGCCGCCGCTGACGTTCCTCGGCCTCTCCGACGACGACGCGTTGACGCTGAGGATCGCGCAGAGGTTCGAGTGCAAGACGCTCGGCGGCGGTAGGCTGTCCACCAAGTTGCTCGTCAGCGACGTGGAGGCGAGTGTACGTGGCGTGGGGGAGAATCGAGTTAAGTCGCTCGGGTCGTTTCGGCAGCCCGGGGTGGAGTTGCAGCCCGCGAAGAGTCAGCTGGTGACGTACCTGGACGACAGGTGGCGGATCGTCCGGGACGACGCCTCCGTGTCGGTGTACCGGCGGCGGTAGCATTACTACCAGCTAGCTTGATTGGGGTTAACGCAAACTCGTGTAATCATACCGTATACTCATACGTTTTAAATTATCAAATAGCCGTTTAAATCCTGCATTTTCTGACCGTCAGGCACTGACAAAGCTTCTCGCGACGTCTCGAAATGATCTCGACCACGAAGGGCCGCGGGTCAACGCTTTCCAAGAAAACATGCTTCCGGAATTTGGTCGAACCGCGCGGGGGCGCCGCGCTCACATCGTTCGCGCGCGTCCCGGGCGGCCCGAGGAACGGTTCTTCGGTGCCGTCGGCTCGCGAGCCACGACCGACGCTCGCGGCGCGCGAGTCATCACGAGCGGACTCTCGTGACACTCCGTGACTCCGGAAAAGACATTCCCCTCAACATCGCTGAGCGCGGCGGGGCGACATGAGCAGCGGGGAGGAGGGTCTCGACGAGGACGACTTCGGCTTCCGCGGCCGCGCGGAGACGCCCGATGACTCCGTGGAGGGCGACGGCGCCAAGACGAAGCGCAAGGACAAGAAGCGGCGGAAGAGGACCCCCGCGGAGAAGGAGGCGAGGCGTCTGCGTAAGGAAGCCGAGGCCGCGGCCAGGAACCCCGGGGGGGCGTCGCCCAGCGGGAGCGTGCCGAGCGACGACAGCGCCATGAGCAGTGGCATTTTCGGCTCTAGGAAGTCCAACAAGGTCGCACCCGCGCCCTCGGGCAAGAAGGGGAAGGGCGAGGGCGAGGCGACGAAGGCGGCCCGAGGGAACAAGGCGACGAAGACGAACGAACCGGGCGGATTGATCATGGGCGCAAACGTCAAAAAGTGCCCGACGTGCAGGTTCCCCGTCATCATCGGCGCGCGATTCTGCGCCGGATGCGGCACCCGCAACGAGGACCAGAGCGCCGTCGAGCACCTCCTGCGAGACATCGACGGCGAGGCCAGCGTGAGGGCGATGATCGCCGCGGCCAAGGAGAACGGTCTCGCGGCGCCCGACTTTCGCGAAGGCATCACTTTAATCACGGCGCCGCCCCCGCCCGCGATGGACGGCGCCGACCCGGTGGTTGTGCACGTGTGGGACCCTGATTGGGCGAGGTGCGGTCGGCTGTGCCACCCGTGCGGGTGGGACTGCGACAAGGACATGTGGCCGGAGCCGCGGGATCCGGAGGCGCCGGGCGAGACGTTGGCTCCGTTTCGAGAGCGATTTTTGTACTACCTCTGCGACAGGCACCAGGTGCTGGTGTGCGTGTTTCACGACCAGGACGACGACTTCAGCGCGGTGGAGAGGCAGGTGAGCATCGTGTGCACCGTGATGCAGTGCTGGTGGTGCACGCTCATGCTGGTCAGCGGGTTGGAAGAGGCGGAGGCGGCGACGGAGGAGGCGAGGGTGTCCGTGCTGCCGGATTTCGTCATCGTCGCAATCGTCACCGACCTCTTCACCACCCTCTTCGAAGCCTTCTCCAAGTTTGAGTACAGGAACATGGAGATCGGGCGGGTCATCACCGTGCCGCTCTTCATCGCGCACTTGCTCATGGCGGCCATCACGACGTCCGGGAACGCGCACAGAGACGAGCTGCTCGCGAAGACGTCGTGGATGTTTGTCGTCGCGTTGGCGTGCGAGTGGCTCGCGATCCAGCCGCTGTACGTGGCGACGCGGGTGTGGCTGTACGGCGTGGGGTGCAGGTGCCGGGGCGTACCCATCGGCCTCGGGCCCAAGTCGCCGTTCTAGGAGAAGAGGTGGGAGAACACGAGTGGTGCGAATTCGTCCTCGCGGGCTCGCTGAAAAGCGAGGCTTCTTAATGTTAGACTAACTAGATGTACATTAAAAATGAGACGTTTGTCGTCTCGGTCGAACAACGCTCACCGAGGCGGGCGCCTGGCTCGAACCTTCCTCCGTCCCGCCGGCGGAGCGCCCCCCGCGCCCATCGCCATGCCCCCGCCCGCGGGCGACGGCGCCCCGCCCGCGGCTCCAAACGCGAACGACGGCGCGGGCACGGCGCCGCCCGTGCTCAGCGTCCCGGAACCGCCAGCCACGGCTCCCGCGGGGGCTCCAAACGTGAACGCGACGGACGCGCCCGCGCCCGCCGCGGACGCAGCCGCGGACGCAGCCGCGGGAGCGGAGGATCCGAACGTGAACGCCGCGCCGGGCGCCGCCGGGTTAGGGTTAGGGTTAGGGTTTAGTGCCCCTCCGGTCGCGGCGCCGAAACTAAACGACGGAGCCGCCGTCGAAGTCGAAGCCGAGCCAAAGGTAAAGGCTGGCGCCGTCGAAGCTGGGGCGCTCGCCGCCGCCGAAGACCCCGAAGCCCCCGCCGTGGCCGCCGTGGCCGCCGCGCCGAACGTGAACGCCGGGGTGGACGAAGGGGTCGCCGACGTCGACGCGCCGAACGTAAACACGTCCGACTTTTTCTTCTCCCCGTCGACCGCCTCGTCCTTGCCCTCGCCCGCGGAAGGAGCGCCGAACGTGAACGCGGCGACCGGCGCCGCGTCGTTCCCCTTTTCGTTCGCCCCCTTTTCGTCCCGCTTCGCGTCATCCGCGGACGCAGTCGCCGGCGCGGCGCCGAATGAAAACGTAATAGCCGGCGCCGCCGCCGCCGCGGGGTTTTTTGTATCGCCGTCGCCTCCCGCGGGCGTATCGTCTCCCGTTCCCTTCGCGGCGTCCCCGCCCGCGCGTGTATCGTCGGCGCGTTCGGTCCTCTTAAAGTCCGCGAGCCCCGCGAACAGTCCCCCGTCGTCGTCGCCGCCCTTACCCCTCTTCGACTTACCCCTCTTCGACCCCGCGGTCGTCGCCGCGGGCGGTCCCCCGCCTCCCAACGCGAACCCTCCCGCGCCGCCGCCCTGTGCGGTGAACGCCGGCGGTGGTACGGCGACACCCACGCTTGGGGTCGCTCCAGCAGTGAGCGGTTTGGGATCCGCGGGTAAGTCGGTGAGCTCCGCGGGTTTGAACCGAGTCGCGACGTCGCCGACCGATCGCCAATCCATCGCCCTCGGTCTCGCGACGGACGCGAGCACGCCGCCCGCGCCAGCTGTGAACGACGCCAGCTGTGAACGACCACCCAGCGCCGGATTCGAGCTCGCGCACCAACCCCCCCGGCTCGCTCTCAGGTGGTGCGACGCGGACGCCGGTCGGCGCGCGGTCGGTCGAAGGCGGACTCGACCGGCGCAACGCGGAAGCGCGGGGGGATCGGGAAGGACGACGGCGAGGGGCACGCGCGGCTTACGGGTCGCGACGGCTCGGCTCGCGTCCCCGGGGATATCCCCGGGGACGGCGGCCGGGATGTCCACGCGACGCCGCGCGCGGGGTGGGGAGTCGTCGCGCGCGCCGCGCGCCCGGTTCTCGTCGTGGTCGTCGTTTGCGATCTCGTCCTCGAACGTGACGTGGTGCCGCGTCGCGGGCGACGGTCCCCGTCCTCCTCCTCCTCCATCACCTCCTCCGTCGCGCTTGCGCTTGGTGGGCCGGCCGTTCTCCTTGAGTATGCCGGCGGGGGGCTTACCGTCGCCGGCGGTGCGGGCGGCGGGCGCGGGCGCGGGCGCGAGCGACGGCTGCGCTTCCCCTTCCTCGTCCGCCAGTCTGCGGCGCTTCAGCCTCTCCGCCGATGCGGAAGGGGAGGGTTGTGCGTCGTTCGTCGCCTCGGCGGCGGTCGACGCGCGTTCCGCGTCGGCAGCCTCCGCCGCGAACCTGCTCATCGCCCTCCCATTCGCGCCCCCGCCGGTTGCGGGTGCCCTGCGCGCCGCCCTGACCGTCCGCCGTTCCCCGACGGCCGCCGGGCCCGGCCGCGCCGGGCTGGAGATGTCCAACATGGCGTCGCGCGCGCGCTTCCCCAGCGCCTTCAGCGGCGTGAACACGAGCGCCCTCGCGACGTCGGCGACCTCCTCGGACTCCCCGGCGCCCGCGATGTCCGTCCAGAAGCGGCCGATGTACCGCCCGGCGGTCTGCATCAGCTCGTCCATCGCAGTCGCCGGCACCGCGCGAGATCAGTGAGGGGCAGCGAGGCTGCACCCCGATTCTTTTGAAAACGTGAAAACGTGCAGGGTCTACTTGCACTCGAGCGTCGCTAAAATCTATCGCCGTCACATCGCGAACCGGTTCATCGCAATAACCGCTAGCTAGACCGCCTCCCGGATGATCATCTGCGGTCGCGCCAGGTCGTCGCGAATCGTCCGTTCCTCGTCCTCGAAGTCTGTCCCCGTTCCCATCCGAAGCGTCCGCAGATGATCGTGCGTCAACCCCACCGATCGGTGAAACGCCGTTTTGCCCATGCAGTCCTCGTACGTCTCCATCACGTGCGGTTCCGCGCCCCGCAAACGCCTCAGCGCGGACATGATGCCGCGACAGTGCGTAAAATCCCGCACCTGCAGCCTCGGCAGCGCGTCGAACGTCAGCCGCATCAGCGCGTATCCGTGGATGTTATTCGCCTCAAACGCCGATCTGTACTGGCCGTATCCGACGTCCTCGAGCCAGTCCCCGACGTCTTTCGCGGACCAAAGCGCGAAATCCACCAACGACACCATCTGCGCGGCGGCCCTGGCTTTCGCGGCTTCCTTCTGCGACACGTTCTTGAGCACAACCTTCCAGAACTCGTCGAAGGTGACGCGGTTGTCGCCGTCGGAATCCGCCAGCTGGAACACGTGTCGCTCGTTGACGTCCGCGTCGAAGCCGAGCAGGGTCCAGTCGATGCGAGGGTCGCGCAGACCCTCCTGGATCTCGAGTCTATCGAGGAGGCCTGCGCGCGACGATCGGGGTCGAGGGGTGACGGGGCGGTCAGCGGTCAGCGGGGCGGGATTGGGCGAAGATTCCGCCGGTGGGGCGATTCGGGGCCGAGAAAGAATCGCATAAATTCAGGTCCGCGCCGGGTCCGCGGGGGTGCGCACCGTCTCCCGATTTGTCCAGCATCTTGAAGAACTCGTACGCTCGGGACATCTCCTCCTCCGTCGGGGACCGAGACGCGGCGATGAGCTCCCAGAACTCCGCGAAGCTGACCCTGTCGTTCCCGTCCTTGTCCGCCTGCACCCACAGCCTGTCCATGACGAGCTGCTTCTCGGTGTTGAGCTCGTCCCAGTCGACGTCGCTGCCGTTCAGACCGTCCCAGAGCTCCTGATAGCTCAGGTAGCCGTCGCCGCTCGTGTCCAGGCTCAGGAACAGGTCCCGAAGGACCTGCTCGGTGAACACCAAATCGCCCATGGGCTCGTAGCCACAGGCGCTACCCTCGCTCGTGCGCTCCCAAAAATAGGATCCCGCTGAACCAGAGCAGACGAGTGAACTTCCCGTCTCCTCGGACCGTTAAATCTCACCGTGTTCATCACTCGCGGCGGGCACCGGCCATGGTGAGGTTCGAGTCGTGGCCGCTGGCGGGTCTTCAGGTGGGCGCGCTGACGGTCGTCGCTCCCGGCGACGCCGAGGAGGTGCGCGGGCCCGTCCTGACCGTCGACGCGAAGGGGCGCTGCCTCGTGGACTTCGACAGGAGGCAGCGGCGGGTGGGGAGGGCGCACTCGGGGGAGGATGCGCGCGTCGTGCGGCTGTGCAGGATGGACTACGACCTCACCGCCGTGCGATGGTGGAGGCGAGGGGTCGAGGGCGCGAGCGACGGGCTGCGTAGCGTCGTCCTGTGCCTGGGCTCGCCTCCCCAGCTCACGTCCGGCAGACGCATCACGAACCCGGGCGTCGACAAGGCGGAGAAGCACGTCTGGGGCGCGAGGGGGCAGGCCGAGGACTTCACGGGAGGCGCCGCGCGGGCCACCCCGATCCACATGTTTGCGTTCCGCACGCCGGATGATGTGAACCACGCGGTGGCGGCGATGACGCGCGCGGCGCCGGGTCTGAGGAGCGCGGAGGCGCCGGCTGGAGCGCCGTTGGACGGATGGATGAGTCCCGGCGACGTCGACGCGTTTCTCGACCGCGCACAGCTGGCGCCTCCTCGGGGGGGGGCGCACGACACCGGGAAGAGGGACAGGCCGGAGGGGCGCGTGCTCGTGCCGCCGAGGAAGCGTCGCGAGCTCGGCGGCGACGACGACCCGGGGTTCGTGGGGTGAGGGGGCGAACATCGTGGAATAGCGATGGCGATGGCACGGATGGCGCAAAGTCGAAAGCGTCTAACGTTAATTAAGATGGTATCGTCAGTATCCCGGGACCCATATCCTGCCCTTCGGGCCCTTCGAGCGCGGGAACTTGGTCTCCTGGTCCGGCGCCGTGGACGTCATCGTCGTCGCCTTGTCCCCGACCACGTTCCTGTGAAAGCTCACCGGCTGCATCGCCGCCTGATGCCGGAGGTCCTCGCGGTGCTTGCTCATCTTGATGCCGACGGTGCCCACGAGCTCCGCATCATTCGTCTTGACCCCCGGCGGATGAAGGTGCGGGTTCTTGGCGCCCGTGTTGGGAACGGGCGACGCGGGATTGAGGTAGAGCTTCGAGAACGCCCTGCTAAACGTCCTGTGCTGCCCGCCGGGGTTCAGCGCCTTGTAATCGCCCAGCAGCTCGTTGAAATCCTTCGCGCGAACGTACCCGGTGCGAGTGGCCACCTTAACCGGGGAGACTTTCTTGGAGTCACCGGGTCGAACGGTCGGCTCGCCGTGGCTCACCATCACGTGCTGTTCCGACTGCAACCGCAGCGTGTCCGCGATCTCCTTCCACGACCCGTCCTTGGCGTCGCGGACGAACGCGCTGAGCGGCTTTTTGTCCAACACCAACGCGAGCTCGGCGGCGGCGAGAAACGACTTGAGGTTCCCGTCGCGCTTGATCTTCATCAACCGCCGGCCGCTCGGCCCGTCCACGCCCCCCTCGCAGTGCACGTTGACCAATATCTCGGTGCCCACCGCGTGCTTGTACAGCGGATCGCCGTTGCGAAGCGAGGTCATCCAGTTTCGTTCGTACCCGGCAATCGCGGGCGGAGCCTCGTCGATCAACTCGTCCACCAGACGCTTCTTACGCTCCGCGGGACGCAGCGGCGTGACGTTCAGGGACTTCTTCATCGAGTCTGCCTTGACCGGCGAGCGGCCATCTTTCGTCATCCCGCGGTTGAACTTTGGAGACTGGATGTAGGCCATGTAGGACTGGTACGCGGGGCCGCTGACGTCCACCTCGGTCATCCCGAGAAGTTTCTTCGCGGCCTCCGCGTCAACCTCCACGTCGCCCGACACGCCGGGCGTTTCGTCCTCCTCGTCCTCCCCGTCCTCGTCCTCATCCTCCTCAGGGGGTGGGGTGCCCTCCTCCGCGGCATCCCCGTCCCCGGCGTCGGCGTCCCCGGGCGCCTCGGGCGCCTCGGGATCGCCGCCGCCGCCCGTCTTGAGCCGAACCATCTGCGCCTTGAGCTCCAGCATCTCGCGTTCTCGCCGCGCGAGTTCCGACTTGACCCTCTCGAGCTCGGTCGCCTCGCGGATGGACTCGGCGATCTCGGCCGCGATCGCGTCGGCGTGCGCGGCGCGTCGCGCGGCTTCCTCCTCGGAGACTTCGGCGACGTTCGTCCCGTCCCCGTCGCCCTTCGTTCCCGTCGTCGGCGCCGGTTCGCGCCTGACGAAAATCTGGTAAAACTCATCCTTGTCAAACTCCTTGTCGCCGTTCGAGTCGTAGGTCATGAACCAGCCCTCCAGCGCGGCGCACGCGTCTTCGTCCACGTCCCCGGTGCCGTTCTTGAAGTCCAAACCAAGGGTCTTCGCCAAACTCGGGTCCTCGCGAAGGGACGTGACGAGCTCGCGGATGGAGAGTTTCCCGTTGCCGTCCTTGTCGATCTTCGCAAAGAGGTAA
Organism: Micromonas commoda; assembly: GCF_000090985.2. NCBI lineage: Eukaryota > Viridiplantae > Chlorophyta > Mamiellophyceae > Mamiellales > Mamiellaceae > Micromonas > Micromonas commoda. Next base: position 1,188,319 of record NC_013044.1, on the reverse strand, counting down.
TCCACCGTGAGCGGGTCGACGCCCACGTCCGGCATGACGATGACCTCGGTCCCCACCGCCGCCGTCTTCGCACCCTTGGTCTTGGACTTGAGGAACACCTCGGAGAACTCCTCCATGCTGAGCTGCTTATCGCCATCAGAGTCAAACTCGACGAAAAACGCCTCGAGCGCGGCGCGGGAGTCGTCCTTGATGGCGCCCGAGCACAGGCCCAACCGAAACGCCAACGCCTCGTCTCTTCTCAGCGCCAAGATCAGCTCGGGCTTGGACACGCGGCCGTCGTGATTCTTATCGATCTTCGAGAAGAGTTCGCCGATGTCGCGCTCCATCGCGCGCCTCGTGAGCTGCTCCACCAGAGCCGGGTTCCCCAGCTCGTACTTTCGGCCGAAGATGCCCTTAAACTCCGCCAGCGAGAGCGTCCTGTCGCCCTCGCTGTTCCATCGGGTAAAAAACTGTTTGAACGTCTCCCTCGACGCGGTATCCCCACCGGGCGCGGGGCTCGCGCCGTCCACCGCCAGCCCGAACGCCGCCTGAAGCTCGGGTTCTTTCTCGAGAACCTCGAGGATCTCTCGAACCTGCGCATCCTCAACCTTGCACGAGGGGTTCACGGCGGCGAACACCCGCTCGAGGTCCTCGTCGGAGGGCATCGCGCGGGCGATGTGATCGGGCAACGGCGGCGGGGGTCCGCCCGGTCGAAGGGCTGTGTAAAACTCGTGCAGCTGAAGCCCGGTTTGGTCGTCGACGTCGTGCCTGGAGAAGAATTCCTCGATCTCTTTCCTGGAGCCGTCCCTGTCCTGGATCTCCCCGTCGGCGAACCTGAGGCCGAGTCGCTTGCCCAGCCCGCGGTCCTTCCTCAGCGCCATCGTGAGCTCGCGCATGGTCACCACGCCGTCGCCGTTGGCGTCGATCTGCGTGAACATGCCCACCACCGCCGTGTCCATCTTGCGAAAGGTCTCCGTCTCGATCCTGATTTCCATCTCCGCCTCCCACACCGCCGTATCGCACATCTCGGGGAGCATCTCGTCGATGATCTCCTCGGCGGTGGGCGGCGGGGGCGGCGGGGGAGGCGGGGGGATGGACGGGTCGACCCAAGGCTTGAAGTACGACTGTTTCACCTTGTACTTGTGCCCGTTGAACTCGGACTTTGGGTTGATCTGCTTGAGTAAGAATCTCGGCTCTTTGTCACCCTCCTTGACCTCGCACCGCTCCACGAGCTGCGCGACGTCGCCTACCGCGAGAACGACGCCCTTACCCGTTTTAACATCCTTGATCATCTCAACCTTGGAGCGCATCGCGGGCATCGCGGGGGAGCCCTGGCCCGAATCGCCCATCTCGCCGGGAATTCAACGGGGCGAATCCTCCGCGGCGACGATTGCGAAGACGGCGACCCCGGACGAGAGTTGCCGTGCCTCGGGGTTGGGCCCCGCGTCGGATCTCGCGGCTGCGAGCGGCGTGAACGGGCGATCGAGCGCGGGATGGACGCGCGTCCGGTCACCGGGTAGCGTGCCTCGGCTGTGAACGACCCGCCGGTTCGGCCGTGGAAATATAATTCCCCGTTTGGGAAATCCGAGCTGGAAATCTCGCGGTGCCCATTCCCATGCTGTTCATGCCACTCTCGCGGAGGCGACTTCTCAGACTTCCGAGGAGTCACAGTTACGGCGGTAGAACAGCGAGGCCAGCCTGGGGCCGCCATCACGCTCTTCCGCCGGCAGCGGTTGAAGTCGTTCAACTCTACTCCAGATACACCACATGTTCAAACGCCACACAAACCACTGGCGGCCCTAGCGAAGGGCGTTGTTCATATTCCGTCCGGCGGCACGCGTGCGCTTTTTACTTCGCGGGCGAAATCAGGATAGGAACCGAGCGAGTTCCAGTCGCTCGTTATGAGGTAAGCTTCCATGTTCACCTCCGTTTCATTTTCGTTTTTAACAGCCTGTGCCATCGCTCCTTACAGTACCCGCAAGGTAGCACCCTCGCCGCATGAGTCTCATGACAGCGTCGGTTCTGCTACTTCGATGGACGATGTCGACTCGTCAACGTCAGGTGAAGATCGCCCGGAGGGTTATAGCGTGTTCAGTCCGCGGGACAGATTGACTCGACAAGATGATAGAGAATCGTCGCCGATCGAAACCTTCACGTCGGCCTCGCCAAGATTCATAGCTCGCGCAAGTGATTTTGGAGTCCTTGGCTCGGAAAGACCGGAGGGTGGGATGCCACAGGATATCTCCAGAGAGGGCGAGGCAGATGTCGAGCCTGAGGACTGGTCACCCGGCGGCACCACACCTGTTCGAATCGGGGTGCCTCCATTTGGAGCCTTCGACTTACGTTCTCCTGGTAGGCCAATTTCCCCGTCGATGCCGTTTGTGAAGCAAGAACTTAGTGGTGCGTACCCAAGCGACCCACGTAGCCTGTTGGCGACCAGTTCCTCGTCGCGGGCACCTCTTCATCGTCAGGACAGTGTGTGCAGCATGACTTCTGACGAAGGCTCTGTCAGGGGCGGCATGCGCCGGGGGAGCTTTCAAAACATGATTGCCATGACCGAGGATGGCAGACGAAGGTTAAAGTTAGGGAGAGAGTCAAGCCTGCGAACATTGAAGAATATAGGCGCCAAGGCTGCTGCGGTGGCTGCCGTTGCTAGCCCATCATACATTGCAGAGGTCGTCACAAAGAACGCAAGTCCCAACCTGAGATCTCAAGGTCAAAGCTGGAATCATTGGACACATAAGTACAAAGCGTTTGATCCAAGGAGTAATGTCGTCACGACGTGGCATCTTGTGCTTTTGATCACGCTTTGTGCACAGTGCATCAAGTTGCCTGTAGACGTGTCTTTTTACCCCGTCCAACCTGAGCGGGCATGGACAGAGATGGTGGCAAAATCCAGGTCGTTGTTTATCGTTGGCCGCCTTTTCGACACGATCTACCTTTTTGACATCGTCATGAACTTCTGGACTGGCTTTTATCACGAGCCGACACAGGCATACATTCTGACTCTCCCAGATGTTGCCCGACGATATTTTTTAACATGGTTCTTTGTAGACTGCGTTGCAATTGTGCCGTGGGAAATGTTTTTTGTTCATGGACTACTGATGCGCTCCATAAAGCTCGTGAAAATGCGCAAGATGATGACGAGTGTTCGTGCCAATCGGCTCACCAACACCTTTGTGAGTCGGAATGAGGTTGACCTTAAAATCATCCAGCTTGTCCAGGAAATCTTCAGCGCGTTTGTGATTGTTCACATCGTCTGCTGTTCGTGGTGTTTCATTTTACAGTACGAGCAGCGCGGTCACGATGACAGTGCGTCCATGCCGTTCGAGGTGTCGACAGCATACGAATATGGTTTTGCCGACGACGGGGAGACTCCGGTAAATTGGGTTGTGAGCCATCAGATCAGGGGTGGTGAGTTCGAGTACTATGTCGCTGCACTGCAACTTCTCTTGCAGGGAGAAATGCAGTTGGTGAGCTTGGCTGAGCGCATCCTGCTTATCATTTCCGTGGCGGTGCTTTACGCCATTTTTATCTTCATCATCGCAGAGGTTGCTTCTATTATTTCTGAAATCGGATATCGGAACAAGAAGTACCGCCAGACGATGCGGGAGGTGAACCTCATGATGAGGGAGCATAACTTCCCTGGAGATTTGAGATACCGACTTCGAAAGTACATCCGTTTTCGCCACGTGCAGCAGGATGGGACCAGTGCGGGCGTGAGCTTGAATGCGTCCCCTGAGCGGCGCTACATTCTCTCCCTACTCAGCCCACAACTTAGGCAAGAAGCTATGGTTCACATGAACAACGCAGGTATAGGTCAGGTGAAGCTTTTTCAAGACGCTGAACTTCCTAACGATGCACTTCTAGCACTCTCTGTGGGTGCACACATCGAAGTGTACGCTGGCCACGAATTTGTTTACAAAGCTGGTGATGCTGCTGTCTCTTTGAATGTGGTCGTTAAGGGAGTCATAAGCAATAAAGGTCGGTTAGTTCGTCGGAGAGACACCTTCGGCGAGGAAGCATGCCTCAGCGCCCACTCGGAATACATCAGTAGCGCGTACACAATCACATTCTGTTCGATATGCCATCTTGACGGCAAATCTATTAAACGGATGTTCAAAAAGTACTCACTTTCAGAAGTAAAGATGCGCAAACAACTTGCGCGTAAGTTTGCGCGCGAAGGGCTGCGCGCGTACGTCCGCTACGTAAACGCCGCGAGGAAGGGAAAGCTGGAGGAATTCAAGAGAGACTTCTTCAACCAAGGATTTTCAGAGTCGATGTTTTTCCGCATGTACCTGACTTATAGCAAGTCTGTCGGAGAGTTCGAGGTGATGGAGAGCTGCGCGCTGCAAATTCAGCGAGTGTGGCGTGCGAAGGTGCTTCGCCGAAAGGTTGAAATCGCACAGTATAGGGCGCGGATGGATCGAGCCGGACTCCAGCCAAGGCAAAGTACGGGTCCGCGTCTGCTTGGCGGCTTTGCCAGGGTGAAAGACTTCATCAAGGCTGCGAAAGCTATGAACGAACCTCTGACAGAAAGTCAGAGGCTTGAGTGTATGGAACTAAATCAGAGACAGATGATGGAGTCGCTCGCCAGACTTCAGGAGTCGCTGAACGAGCTGGCACATTCTCACGATCTGTATAGGGACGCCCCGAGCTTCCAATAATAAGTAGTCTACACTCGTAGAGTTGTGTAAAGCCTCTAGCCAGCCAGCGCTACTCCCGCCCCCTCGACAACAGCCGGAGCACCGGACCCTTCGCCCGGCGAGTTTTCGCCACCCTGGCCGCGCGCTCGTAGTCCCGCCGCGTGTGCCCCCCGCACCTCGCCACCGCCCTCACCGTCTCCGCCCTCGAGTCGTACGCGGACCATTCCAGCGCGGAGAAGGAAAACACCCGGGGGGGGCGCTCGAGCGACCCCACGACGTTCTCGGCGTCGACATCGTCGTTTCCATCGCCGTTTCCATCGCCGTTTCCATCGCCGTTTCCATCGTCCCCGGGTGCTGACTTTTCGCCCCCGTCCCCGTCCCCGTCGTCCGCCTCGAGCCCGAGCTCCGTCGCCATCGCAGACACCGTCTCGTGCTTGCCCGCGGCGGCGGCGGCGGCGAGCGGGGTTCGTCCGGCGCCGTCTCTCGCGTCCATCGCCGCGCGCGGGTTCGGGGCGTGCCGCAGCATGAGGCGTAACGCGCGGACGCGGCCGTTACTCGCCGCGACGTGAATCGGCGTCTGACCGGGAACGACGCTCGAACCTGAACCGACGTTGGCGTTCGTCGATTGCGCCCCCGAAGGTCCGCCGAAGGTTCCGCCCCCGGGTGCAACCGGCGGCCGCGTTCGTTCCGCCGTCGCCTCCGCGCCTGACGCGTCTCGCACCTCCGCGAGCACGCGCGGATCCCCCGCCCTCGCCGCCCAGTGCAGGGCGTTGTACCCGCCCGGGCCCGATCGTTGCGTCGTGGACGCCCTGCAACCGGGCCCCAACAACGCTCTCGCCACGTTGAGGTGCCCGGCGACGACGGCGACGTGAAGCGGCGTGAACCCGTCGCGATCCGTCGCGTCCACGTCGTCGACGATCCTCGCGCGCGGGTGCGCCTTCTTTGACCTGCGGCACAGCGCGACCACGACGTCCACCGCGCCGCACGCGGCGGCGTGGTGAAGCGGGGTCCAAGACAAGGAGCCGCTCCGCGCGGCGGGGTCGGCGCCTAGGTCCAGGAGCGCGCGGACGATCGCCGCGGCTCGCGGGCCGATGGGCCTCCCGCACGCCCTCGCCAGCGGCGTCAGCCCCCCCGCAGCTGAGTCGCCTTCCTCCTCCCCGGGAATCGCCACCGCGCCGTCGACCACCTTTCGGGGATCCAGCCTCTTCCTCGCGGCTTTTTCCTCCTTGTCGTCCGCGTCCTCCTCCTCGTCGTCCAATTTCTTACCCCGCGGCACCTTCTTCCCCGCCGCGGACGCCCGTTCCCGCTCCGCCCTTCGCGTCTTCCTCGCCTCGTGCACGGCGACGGCGACGAGCGTCTCCATCGCGGCGCTGATCTTCGCGTACGCTCGCTTGATCGCGACGCTCGACAACGCCGTCGCCGCCGCCACGTGCAACCCGTGGGTCGCCTCCTCCAGCGCCCTCGACGCCGACTCCGGCGACGTGTACCCCGAATGTTCCACCCGAAGCGTCACCCTCGCCTCCATCGACGCGTTGAGCAGCACCGCGTCGGGGGTTCGCGGGTTCGGTTCCATCGGCACCCAGTCGCCGTCGGCCGAGGCGAGTTTCGCGTTGGCATCCCTCGCGGCCAAGTCGTCGAAGTCGACGAGCTCCAGGGCGTTGAACGCGAAGTACGCGAGCTCCGTCTCGCGAACCGGTTCATCTTCCCCGCCCGCCGGTTCATCTTCCCTCCCGTCCGGAGAAGCGATACCCCCCGGGCCTTGGTCTGTGGCGACGGCGGTTACGGTGGTTCGCTCGTTCGCGCCGGCTTCGTCGAACCGCATCGCGAATTCTTCCCATTGTTCCCATACGGTCCTCGGCGGCGCGCCTTGGCCCAAGGTTGTCGCCTCGTACAGCGCGTCGCCGCACTCCACGACGCAGAACACGCCGTCGCCGTACCCGGAGGGTAAGCCCCGCAGCTCGTGCACCACGACGACGAGTTTCTTGCCCGCCAACGGCTGTGGGATGACGTACGGGGGTGGGCCCTGGTGTTCGGGCTCGGGCTCGGGTTCGGCGTCGCTGTCGTAGTCGGACGGGAGCGGGGAGCCGTCGGGGACGGACGGGAGCGAGTCGGTGTCGCTGTCGGAGTCGCGCTTCTCGAACCGAGCCTTTCCCGTCAGCTCCTCATCCTCCTCCTCCTCCTCCTCTTCGGACTCCTGCTCGGGATCCTCGTCCTCCTCCTCGTCCTCGCCGTCTTCGGGGTCCGAGCGATCGATGGAGTCGTCTGCGAGCTCCGACGCCTCCGCGGACTCGGCCATCGCGTCTCGGTCCTCGAGGGACCCACCGATCGACGCCATGTCGTCGGGCGAACGCGCCCCTTGGAATCACCGAGAAACGGTCAACGGCTGTGACGAAATTTCCTCGGCCCCCGCCAAGGGCGACGAGTGCCCATTTTCTCGGCGGCGGCATTTTACACCGCCGCCACTCCGCGAGGCGCGCCCCCGACGGCGCCTTACGGAATCGGCGAAGCCGCGACGTGAGAGATGGGTTCGTCGTTGAAGAAGAAGCGTCGCAAGCGCCCGTCCAGCTCCACCGTCAAGGTCGGCCGCGTCAAGAAGCAGAAGCAGACCGTGAAGGTCACTCCCGTGCTCTTCCCGGGCGCGGCGGACCAGACGGGTTGGGACGAGGACACCACCCACCAGCTCAACTACGAGAGCGTGGGCATCGCGTCCGACCCGAACAAGATCGGCAAGACCGGGCGCAACTCCGCCAGGCTGGATGAACCCAAGGCCGGCGTGGGAGGCGGGGCCGAAGGCGGCGGCGACGGCGGCGACGATGCCGGCGCCGACGGGAAGAAAAAGAAGAAGAGGCTGCCGTACACCGCGAACGACGGCACGGTGGCGGGAACGGCGACCGTGGGGGGCGACGAGGTCCGCGGCGCGCTGGGGCAGATGCGCAGTACCGGCGCGGCGGCGCCAAAGAGGCTCACCACCAAGCAGCGGAGGATCGTGAGAGCGCTGGTCGCCAAGCACGGCCACGACATTGTCGCCATGAGCCGCGACATCAAGCTCAACAAGATGCAGCACACGGTGGCGCAGCTCAGGGAGCTCGTGGTGTCGTTTCTGGCGTACCCGGAGCTGCTTCAGGAGGGCGGTGGGCCGCTGGGGTTCAGGGCGCCGAAGAAGGGCAGCCTTAAGGGCAGGTTCTGAGTGCGGTCGGGTCTTTGACGTCGCCGTTGTAATCCTAAAAAATCTATCGTCGAAGTAAGCGCTCGTCGTCGACGCTTGTCGCTACCGCGCGTGATCGTGCGCCGCCTCGTCAACGCCGCCCGCCGTTCCCGCCCCCGCCCCCTCCCCTGCGAGAGAGTCCCCGCCTCGTGCCACCGCCGCCGTCCCCGACGTCGTTGGCGTACGCCTCCAGCAACTGCGCCAACAAAGCGTCGTCGATTTCCGTCACGTTGTAATCGTCGAGAGCCTCCGCGATTCTCACCGCGAGCATGTGCTTGCATATCAGCTGCTCGCCTTTGGACAGGACGTCCCACTGAAAAGCTCTGCAGCTGCAGTAGTGCGTCGGGAACACCAGGTACTCCTCCTTCGCCCCGGACTTGCCCCGAACCTGCCAGCACGAGCGCCCGGACTTGACGGCGACGAGTTTTTTCACCGCGCGCTTCTGATACATCACGAGCGAGTTTTCCAGGTGTTTCGCGTCGAACACGAACGCCAGGAGCTCCAGCTGCCTGTCCGTGACTGCGATAGGAGTGCGGGAGCGGACCCGGGAGGACGTCAGCGAGTGAGGCGGGGTTCTGTCGACCGTCGGAACAGACGTGGTCGCTCGGACTTGGGATCTTTTTGGTTTTGGATCTCGGCGGTTGCGGGTGGGGCGCGACGCCGTGCGGGCGCGTACTCTCGGGTTTCTTCACGTCCGTGCCGCTGTTGCGTATCTCGTCAAAGATTGCGTCGGCGATGGCCATGGCGGTGATCGGCGGCCCGGGTCCCATCGGTCTACCCTGCGGCGAGAAGCCCGGGGACCTGCCGTAGGGCGGCGAGTGCGCCCCCGGACCGCCGTGCGCCCCCCCTCCCGCTCCCCCACCGCCGCGGTATCCATCGCCGCCCCGGGTCTCCGCGTGCCCGTCGCGCGCGCCCGGGCCGGCGCCTTTCCCCGGGGTGACCGCGCCGTCCCACCCGCCGCCGCCCGGCATCATCGTCGCGCGACCGGTCGTGTGACGACCCCGACGGCTTCTCTCGTCGTTTTCAACATTTCATTCACGGCGTCGAATCGGGGCGAGGTGATGACACCGTCGCCACATCGCGCGGCTCGGGGCCCGTGCTGACGAGGCGTCATGTCCCGCGCACACGCTAACGTCGTCGCGGGCGAGGGCGACGAGTCCGACAGCGACGACGAGGACTGGCTCGACGACGTCGACGTGCCCGAGCTCACCGCCGAGGACATCCGCGCGGCGGGTCTCGAGTCCCCGTTCGTCACCCCCCACGTCACGCCCAAGGCTGAAGCCTCCAACGGGACGTTCGGCGGGAACGTTCCCGCCGAACGACGCGAGGGTGCAGCCGGGACGGCGGGCGTGGGGGCGGGAGTCGGCACTCGCGTCGTCCCCGGGGATGACGCCGCGAGGGACGCGGGGGCGAGGGACGTTGGGACGACGTTCCAAATCGGCGAACCGTCGGTGAGCGCCCCGGCGGTTCGTCCCGCCGTCGTCGTCCCGAACACCGCGACGCAACGGAAACTGGCGACGCGCATCGCCGCCGGGAGAAAAGCGATGTACGTGAAGCACGCGTCGGGGCGGGAGCTCGCGTCGAGCTTCATGAGGGGCACCGAGGAGGCGCTGTCCGCGGCTGGCGCGCACTGCCACGACATCGACGACTCCGTCCGGCATCTCACGGCGAACCTCGCCGAGCTCGCGTCCACGGGGCGGACGGAGTGGGCGCGGGTGCCGGAGAAGTCGAGGCCGCCGCCGGACATATACGACCGCGCCCTGCGAGGATGACGAGCGGGTTTATAGGGCTGCGGATTAGGGAAGCCGGCGACGATGGCGTCGCGGCGACATCTTCTTAGATTCTACTCGAGTCACTAATAACGTTAGGGTAGCTACCGAACTCCACCGAGACTCGGCGCCTCGTGCGTATCAGTCGTACTGCTGGCGGAGTACCATCTCCGCCTCGCTCTTCCACTCCACGCTGTCTCGCCCGTTCTGTCCAGCCTGCCGCTTCCGCCGTTCGGCGTCCATCCGGTCGTTGCCGCCCCTCTTCCTCGGCGCGAGCGCGCCCGGTCCCTTGGCGAGGAACTCGTTCACGTCCATCGCTCCCGACGCCGGCCTGCCCCTCTGTCTCTCGCCCAGCGTGGGCTTGGGTGCCGCGCCGAGCACCGCCATCGCGAGCGCGTCGCCGCCCCCGCGCGCGCCGTTCCGAAGCGCCCTCTCTGCGTCCCCCATCGACGCCTCGTTCATCTTCCGTTCCTTCGCGGCGATCTCGTCCGCCCTGTACCTCTTGGGCGCGGACGAGACCGTCGCGGACGCCCTGTGCTTCGCCGCGAGCTCGCGCGGCTCCTCCACGTCGTACGCGTCCGCCGCCGCCTGCTTCGTCGGCGCGTACACGGGCGTGTACCCCAGCTTGTCCATCGGGCGCGTCAGGAAGTCGGGGGGCTTGTCCACGCGGTCGAACAGATCGAGTGCCGACGGGAGAGGGCGCGTCACCGGCTTGCTCTTCTCGGGCGGTGGTTCGGGACCCAACGCGACGGGCGCGGCCGCGACGATCGCCGCGGCGGCATCCTCGGAGTCGGAGTCGGAGTCGCTGGAGTCGCTCAGAGACGGACCGTTCTCGTCGTCGCTTCCGTACGCCTCCAGCCCGAAGAACGCCATTGTTGTGACGCGATTGACGTGACTGGAGATCCTTTTACCAATTCCCGGGCGCGAGACGACCGCGGACCATCCTTAGGCGAGCACAGCTGTGTTCGCATCGAACGAGCCATGATGGACGAGTCCGTGCTCGGCGAGATACGCGCGGCCATGATGCAGTGCAAGACCCCGACCGCGTACGATAAGGTCTACAAGGTGAGGTCTCACACCGCGCCCGCTCGCGGGGTCCGTTCAAAAATGGAACCCCGGATCTCGCTCGCGTCGTTAGGGCACCGCTGACCTCGCGTCCCCCTTCGATGCAACAGGACGAGTGCACGTTCAGCTTCGACACCCCGCTCTCCCCCGGCGGTCTCCTCACTAACCTCGCCACGCACAGGTCCGTCGGCGTCGACTTCATCGACATGGAGCGCCGCCTCTGCGCCAAGCACGGCGACCCTTCCTCGCTCTACCTGCTCCAGCGATGGCGCAGGGTGAAGAAGCCGCAGGAGGAGCTGGACGCGAAGAGGGACCCCACGAAGCTCGCCATCGGCGTGGAGGGCGGATTCAACGTCGACGACGACGGCGACTACGACGTCGTCAAGGCCAACTTCCTGAGGGTGTACCCAGCCGGAATCGACGTGGAGCTCCCATGCGAAGATCTGCCTTTTGCCGTCGCCCAATGCGTCGAAGCGGTCCTCCAACACGCGGGTGTCCACGCGCAGGAGGAGGTCGCCACGTGGCAAGAGGAGCGCCGCGAGTCGCGGTACGCCGACGCGTTGGTGCAGGAACCGAGCGAGGGGCGCAAGATCTCTCCCGATCCGAAGCGATGGAAATGCGCCGAGACTGGCGCGAGTGAAAACCTGTGGCTCAACCTCTCCGACGGATTCATCGGCAGCGGCCGAAAAAACTGGGACGGCTCGGGTGGAAACGGCAGCGCCCTGCGCCACTACGAGAAGTGTAAAGCGGAGGGTAAGGAGTACCCGCTCGCGGTCAAGCTCGGCACCATCACGCCCGCCGGCGCGGACGTGTACTCGTACGCAGCCGACGAGGACGACATGGTGACGGATTGTAAACTCGCGGAGCACCTCGCACACTGGGGTATCGACGTCATGCGCATGGAGAAGACGGAGAAGTCCATGGCTGAGCTTCAGATTGACCTCAACAAGGGCTTCGAGTTCGATAAGATAACGGAGGCGGGCGCGGAGCTGGCGCAGGCGAGCGGCGCCAGACGCGTCGGGCTCAAGAACCTGGGCAACACGTGCTACGTGAATTCCGTCCTCCAGTGCCTCAAGGAGGTTGCCGCTTACGAACGAAGGTACTGCGCGGGCGCCGACGCCATCTTCGAGTCGTCCCCGGCGGACGCGACCGGCGATTTCTGCACCCAGATGGCCAAGATCGCCGTCGGTTTGGTCACCGATCGATACGCAAAGGGTTCGGGGTCCGACGACGACGCCCCCGCCGCCGCCGCCGCCGTCCAGCCGAGAATGTTCAAGGCGATCGTCGGCAAGGGTCACCCCGAGTTTAGCACCGGCCGGCAGCAGGACGCGGTGGAGTACTTTCAGCACCTGCTCGAGGTGATGACGCGCGCGGAGCGAGCCGAGACGGGACGCGTGGGCGCGATTGACGGTTTGAAGTTTACGGCGTCTCAGTTTGAGTTTGAGGTTGAGGAACGCGTCGAGTGCGTCGAGTCCGGCAAGGTTCGGTACGTGACCCGCCGCGAGAACGTGCTGCCCCTCGAGGTTCCGGTCGATTTGGCCACGAACAAGGAGGATTTGGATCGCGAGCGCGAGTTGAAACGGCAGAAGACGGAGAGCGGGGAGAGCGGGGAGCGCCACGGGGACGATGACTCTGTCCGCGAGCCCACGAGGCCCATCGTCCCGTTTGACGCGTGCCTGTCCGCCTTCGCCGCGGACGAGACGGTGGACGATTTTTACTCCACCGCCTTGGGACGCAAGGGCGTCGCGGCGAAACGCGCGAGGCTCAAGACCATGCCGCCGATCCTCGCGGTCCAGGTCAGACGGTACTACGTCGCCGAGGACTGGACCCCGAAGAAGCTAGACGTCTTGGTGCCCATGCCGGAGACTGTCGACGTCGAGAGCGTTCGGGCGACGGGGCTCGCGCCGGGAGAGGAGGAGCTGCCCACCGCGGATGCGGACGAAGGAGGAGGAGGACCGGGGGCGGGTGCGGGCGGCGAGCCGCGGGCGCCCGTGGAGCCCGACGCGTCCATCGTGGCGCAGCTGGTGTCTATGGGTTTCAGCGAGAACGGGAGCAAGCGAGCGGCGATCGCCACCGGAAACTCCTCCGCGGAGGGAGCCGCGGAGTGGGTCTTCGCCCACATGGAAGACCCGGACTTCAACGATCCCCCGACGATCCCGGGCGGCGCGGGCGGCCAATCGGGAGCTGACGCATCAACCGGCGTCGGGCCACAGGCGCCGGACCCCGCGAACGTCGCGATGCTCGCGTCGATGGGCTTTGCCGAAAATCACGCGACGGCGGCGCTCGCCGCTTGCGACGGGAACATCGAGCGCGCGGCGGACTGGCTCTTCTCCCGCGCCGACGACCTCGACGCCGCGGTTGCCGAGGTTAACGCCGCGGCGGGCCAATCGGGAGGTGCCACGTCGGCACCCGGGGACGCCGAGTCGGCCGGCGAGTGCGAGGACGGGCCGGGCAAATACGAGCTCTTCGGGATTGTGTCGCACATGGGCGGCAACACCGCGTGCGGTCACTACGTCGCGCACGTCAAGATCGAGGGGCAGTGGCACATCTTCAACGATCGCAAGGTGGCGATCAGTCAGAAGCCGCCGCTCGAGCTGGGCTACCTCTACTTCTACAGGCGCGGCGCGTGACGAGATTCGGCGCCTCCCCGACTTCCCGTGAAAAAAGCGTTTCTGCCGTTTCGCCTGCCGAGTGAGTTTTCTCGGACGCGTCTCCCAACCCTCCGGCTTCACCACTTCGACAACCCGCGCCCGTACCCCGCGCCCCTCACAAGTCTCCGGCACCATAGCGTCACCACACCAGTTCCTCAAGACCCCGCGCGCGTACCGCATCCCGCAGGTCTTAAAGCTCTGGCGCGACCCGGCCACGTTCACGTGCGGCCCAACCTCCCCCGCGACGTATTTGCGAACGCCCCTCATGGCGAAGAACGGCATCGGCATCCTCTCCGTGTCCCTCGAGCGACTCCGGATCGACACCTGGGACGGCTGGGACTGCGTGGATAGGCCGGAAAACGTCAAGGGCGGCAATAACGACGCGCCCACCGTCGCGGTCGCCGTCAACTTCGGCGCGCCGTGCGCGCTCGACGCCCTCGACGTCAAACTCCCCGACGGGCGCGTCGACGATCGCACCGCGAACATCGTCCACCAGTCGTGCCGATCGTGGCACGGCGTGCAGCTCAAGTCCCTCGCGGACATCCTCCACGTCGAGATTCGCGAGAGGCGGCTGTTCGACGACTCCACCGACCCGCGCGCCATCGTGTCCCTGCCGATCGCGTCGTTCATCGAGTCCGCCTTTGTCAACTCTGACGGCGACGGCGCCAAGCGGGATCTCAGCTTCGAGTCCCCCGACTGTAAGACGTCGGGAACCGCGACCGTTCGCCTCAAGTTCCACCTCCAAGCCGACGTCCTCGCCGCGCTCGCGAGGGGCGTCGGACTGGAGGACGCGTCCGGCGCGTCCGTCGTCGCCGCCGACACCCTCGCCGCGGTCAAGCTCGGCGTACTCCCGCCGGACAAGGACGCAGAGCGCAAAAAGATGGAAGCCGACGAGGCTAAAACTTTCAAGCGGAGCAACAACAACGGCAAGGGCGCGGATGGCTCGTACAACTCCATGACCGCGGGGATCAAGCGGTTCCTGTCCGAGCCCAAATCCCCCGCCAAGCAGCGCAACCAGTTCGTCAACATGCTCGCCAACTGCGAACTCCCGGCGGCGCAGCGCTCGCGCGGCAGAGCCAAATCCCGAGTCGTGGTGAAGGCGTGATCGACAGCTGCGACCGACGCGAGACCCGCCGACGACAAACGCACCTAAACGCGCTAATAAACTACATTCGAATCAAATCGATCGACGACGCATTCGACACGAATCGCATTCTCACGACGCCTTATCGCCGCCGCCCCTGCGCTTCCGCTTTTTCTTCGCCGCGCCGCCGCCGTCGGTCCCGCTCCCCCGCGACGGCGCCTTCGCAATCTTTTTCTTCACGCTGAGCGGGTTGGGCCCCCTCGCCTTCGGCTTCTTGTATCGCACGTTCGTCCGAACCCCTCTCGCACCCCGCACCACCTCCTCCTGACCCAGCGCGTTTCGTTCCTCCTCCGTGAGACCCGCGCCGTGTTCCCTCTGCGACGCCACGCCGCTGCCTTCCGCGTCAGCCGGGGGCTCCATCTGCAGACCCGAGGTGTGGCAAAACACAACCGGCGTCATGGGGGAGTCGGCGAGCAAACGCTTGCGGAGCTTATCGTCCTGCGTGCACACGATGAACCGCTCGGAGTTGCCGCCGTCAACCGCGGCGACGATGCTGTCGAGCGCGGGCGCGGGCGGGTCCGGGCCGTCCTTGACCTCCTCCAGTTTGCGAGCGTAGAACGACGCCTCCTTCAGATCCTTTCCCATCAGCCTGAGCTCCTCCTTGACGCATCGCGTGGTGAAGAGCTTCGAGGGCGCGCCGAGGTACTTGACGACCACATCCTTCGCGTCGCCGAGCTTCATCGACATCACCGCGTGGATGAAGTTGCCGTCCACGAGCACCTGGACCGGGGGAACGGAGGGAGCGACGCGTGAGTGACGGGCGCCGAACGGTCTCCACCGCCGCCGCCGGGGGAGAATCTAACTAATGGGGAGCGGGGGCGCGGGCGGGTGGAGGCTGCGGGCGCGTACCTTGTAGGGCGCGCGGAATCCGTGGCACGTGCGGTAGTACCGGAGGTACTTGCGGACCTTACGGGCGCGTTTGACGCGCATGGCTCCGCGGACGGCCGTGCGACTGCGCGACGAGGCTTTCTGGGCTCGGGCACTTCGTCAACTCCGTAACTTCGGCGCCCTCGCGGTGCCGAGCCGATAAAAGTTTGAACCTCCGAGACGACGGGTCGCAGCTCCGTCGCGCGCGCCCGATCGCCGCGCGACGCGATAGTCGGCATCGGCCGCCGCCGCGCCGCGCTGAACGGCGATGTTCGGGGACGTGTACAACAATCGCAGCCATTCGCTGCCGGACAGCCCCGCGGGTGGCGAGCCCTCGCCTTTGCTGACTCGTCTCCTCATTCCCGGCGAGCAGGACGCCGAGGACGGTTCGGGTTCAGCCGCGAGGACGACGACGCGCGATGGGCACGGCGAGCCGCCGCCGTCGTCGTCAGGAGCGGATATCGACATCCGAAGGTCGCCGGCGGGCGTCGAGTCGGAGTCGTCGCGCCGTCCCCTGCTCGGAGGAGGCGACTCGCCTCGCGGCGTCGACCCCGCGTCGCGTCCCCTCCATCGCGACGCGCCGCTCCCGTCGACGTCATCCACCGACAGGATCTACGCGTTCGATCCGTGGACCAAGGTCCCCGTCATCCTCCGCAGGCGCCCATCCCACGACCACGACGACGACGACGACGACGACCGCGCCCGCCCGCCTCGCGTCCTCGTCCTCAGGTGGTGCTGGCTACCGGAAGATCCCAGCTGGTGGGTCGCGTTCTGCTACCTCGTCGGGTCCGTCGGCTTCGCCACGGGCGCGCTCGCCTCGTGCTTCGAACGCGTCGTCGACTCTCCCCACGCGTACCTCGCGCTCGAGGTGACGCCCTACGTCCTCGGGGGCTGCGCGTTTTTGGCGGCGTCGGTGCTCCTCGTGTTCACGTCGTACGAGGCTCGATACGGCGAACCCGGGAGGGCGGATCGGAGACGGGTGGCGACGCGACACGCGTTCTTGGGGCACGCGGGACGCGAGTGGCAGCTCCGCGCGGCGGTGGGGGAGGCGCGCGGGGTGGTCGGGTCGGTCGGGGTACACGCGCCGGTGACGGACGCGGACAGGTCCGAGATGCACACGCTCACGGCGGCCATGGCGGAGGCGCGAGCGCTGTGGCTCGCGAACGACAGCTGGACGCGGCGACGCCGAGCGCTGGAGCTCGTCGGTTCGCTCGTCATGTTGCTCGGCGTCTGCTTGTACAAGGTGATGGTGTTCACCATGCTGGCGAGGGCGTTGTTGGGGGACGAGCGCATCGGGGGTTGGAGCGAGCGTAAGGAGAATTGGTTGATGTTCTACCCGTGCGTGGTTGGATCGGTGGCTTTCGTGGCGAGCTCCTACGTCCTGTGGTGCGCCGCGAACCGTTCGTGGCGTCCCCCGTGGTTCCCCTCGTCCACGAGCACGTGGATCGCCTACCTCTCGCTCGTCGGCTCGTGGTGTTGGGTGTTGGGTTCGGCCAGGGTGTCGCGGGGGTTCGGGGAGCGGACGGCTAAGTGGGTTCCGGGATCGGCTCCGGGTTGGCCGATTCCGTTTTTTGGTTTTTTCGTCGGCAGCCTCCTGTTCACGGCGCAGTCGCTGCTGATGGTGCACGAGATCGCCGAGAACGAGGAGGAGAACGCGCGGGGTCGGGGTGCGGCGGACGCGGAGGTCGGGGACGTGCGCGCGGGAGGGAGAAATAGACGATGAATCGATCGAGTTAGTCAACACCGTTTGTGGTGAAAAGTGTCTGAAAAGTATGTCGCTAAAACTTCCGGAGTCGAGCGACGCCGCTCCGCGCGCGCGCCACCCTCCTTCCCCGCTAAACCATCTCTCTTTTTACAACACGATCCGCCCATCGTCCCGTCGAGGCTCGCTCACGAGGCGCTGAGCGGCAGGTTATACTCGTCCGAGGTGAACGCGTTGACCAGCTTCTGAATCTCAGCCTTCAACCCGTCCAGGACCGCTTTCCCCGACTGCCCCTCCAACCCGCTGGGCGCCACGTACGTCTGCGACGTCATCGAGCAGATCGGCAGGCCGTTCATCTTGGAGATGTTCGCCGCCAGGTCCGGCGCCATCTTCATCGCGGTGAAGTACCTGGAGCGGAACGCCTGGACCACGTTGCCATCCGCCCCGGGCGCGATCGAGTCGACGTCTTTGAACAGCGCGCGGTACCTATCGTCGTGCATGCACGCGCTCCAAACCTGCTGCGCCATCGCGTCCATCTGCGCCATGACCGTGTTGGACGGCCTGAACGGCGAGTGGATGCCTCCCTGCGTCTCCGTCTCCTCGTTCTTGTTGCTGGACACCTTCGTGAACACGCACTTGGCGACCCTGGCCCTGAGCTGCGCCTTGGCGCGCATCGGGATCATGACGTCGGTGAAGAGGGAGTTGCCGGTGACGTCCTGGAACAGGCGATTGAAGTCGCCGTCGTCGAAGGAGAGCGGGACGACGACGCTGTCGCAGGTGGCGAGCGCCATCTTGGTCAGCACGCACGCGGCGAGGTGGTCGGTGTCCACCATCACGGCTTCGAAATCGGCGGGGAGGGACGCCACCGCGGCGCGGAGTCGCTGCGCCGCGGGCCACCACTCGTCCCCCTTGCGCGTCCACAGCGGCGAGTGCCCGGCTTCCTCCGCCTGAGTGTCCGTCCACGAGACGCTGCCCGCGCTGGGGACGAGGTAGAGGTTACCGGGGATCGCCGCGTTGTGATCGGCGGGGCGGATGAGGTAGTTTCGCAAATCGACAGTCGCCGTCGACGGGTCCTTCTTCTTGGCGAAGAAGGCTCCGAAGATGCTGCCGCCCTTCTTCTCCGCGGCGGCGGCGTGCTCGTCGGTATCCATGGCGTGCTCGAGGTCGCGGATGAGCCCCTCGGCGCGAGTGTCCTCGGTGGTGTTTTCCACCGTCACCTGAAGACCCTTCATCGGGGCTCCGAATCCCTCGCGCGCGGAACCGCCGAGGAGCAGCGCGGTGATGTCGGAGTAGAGGGAGAAGTCCAGGACGAGCACCTTCTTGTCGGGTCTCGCCCTGGCGGTCTCGCAGGCGGTTTGAAAGGCCATGAAGGTCTTGCCAACGCCGCCGCGGTTGTTGCAGAACGCGATGGAGTGCGTGGGGGCCATCGTGCTCGGTGCCGCGGTGGGGGTGCGGTCTTTTTCTTTGTTGTTTGTTGTTGCTTTTCCCCTCGACGAGGAGGGTGCGAGCGAAGCGGTTAGGGCGGTCTCGCGCGAACGAGAGAGCGGTGAGGGGGTCGGTGGTAGTCGCACGGGGCGAGGCGCGACGACGCGGGAACGCGGGTGGGTCGCGGTTTGGCTGAGGCGTGCCGCGAGGAATGAGGATCGGGGCGTTTTCGAACCGCGTAAAATGCCGCATCACGCGGTTCGAGCGTTCATCGCATCGCAAAAAGTCCAGGCTGGCGCATTTCTATTTGATAACCCGCTCTGCTAACTGTGTTTGTGATTTACTTTCGTGTGGGTATTCAGTTACGGATGAAAAGAGTTCTTTCTGTTTCGATTGAGCCGAAGAGCGCGCGACCGCTCGTTGTTTGGGATCCCGTCAAGGCGAGAGCCGGAATTGGATTCTCGGTGCCGTCACCAGCCGAAGCGACGATGGTCCGCAGGAACCCCGCCGAGGTGGCGGACTGGCTCCGCGCGAGGGGAAAAGCCGCCCGCCCCGACGTCACCAGGGCGCGCGCGAGCGCCCTCGGCGAGATATTCTCCCTCGTCGACGAGTCGGAGACCGGCGCGCTGGATGCATCGCAGCTTCGCGAGGCGCTGACGGTGCTGGGCGACGTCTCCGCCACCGTCGAGGACGCGACGCGCGCCATGGCCCGAGTCGGCATCGCGCCGGACGGTAAGATGGAGTTCCCGGAGTTTCTCGCGATCGTCACCGGACCCGAACCCGTCACGCCGAGGCTCGCCGCGGGCGCGCGACGATCCACTCGGACATCCCTGCCGCCGGAGCTGACGGCGGTGGCGCACAGGCGCGCGCGTCTCATCGACCGAGTCGTCACCAACGAAGGCGGGGCGAGGGTCCGAATCCTCGAGCGCGCGGAGGAGAGCGCCCGCGTCGATCCACTCGCCGCTAAGACCGCCGAGCGCCGCCTCCGCCGCGAGGTGGCCGCCAACGCGACGAGGGCCAAGTACATGGACTACGGGGACGGCGCGAACAAGCACGCGCTCGTCAACGAGCCGCACGCGACGCGCGTGATGCGTCAGAAGATGGCGAGGGAGCGACGACGTCGATCGATGGCGTACGCGGACGGACTGGGAACGGCGGCGATGGACGCGCGGGTGTACCCGACACGCCCGCCGACGACAGCGGATGGAGACGAGGAGGAGGACGAATTCAACGCGAGGACGGGCGCGAGCCGCGATCCGTCTGAGGTCGCCCCGCCCCTCTCCGAACCCGACGCGCGAGCGAGACGCGCGAGGGAGAGACTGGCGCGTCGTCTCGGAGTAGGCGTCGTCGACGCGAGAGTCGACGCGTACGAGAGCGAGTGGCGGTTTCCCGAGTACGACCGCACGCACCGGGTGGCGAGGGCGGCGAGGCAGCGGATGGCGCTCGAGCTCGCGAACGGAGCGCGAACGTTCGGGACGACGTGCGACCTACTCGGCGGTGATGACGACGACGATGATGACGAGGAGGAGGAGGAGGAGGCGGCGGGCGTTCCTCCGGCGGCCGCGACGATGACGACGAGGATTGCGGCCGACGGATCGGACGATGCCGACGACGACCGGGAGGTACCCTTCGAAGAGGTACCCTTTGACGTACCCCCGCACGCGGGCTACCGCGTCCGGGGCGGCGTGCGTCGCGTGGACGTCACCCTCGTCTCCGACGCCATCTCCGGCGCCGGGCGCGCGGCTCGTGACGCCGCGCAATCGCGCGTCTTCGCGATGGAGCGCGTTCGCGCCGAGCGAGCCGCGAAGATCAAGGCGTGGGGCGAGGCTTGGAAGGCGCCGCCAAAACCGCTGAAACCGCCGAAACCGCCGGGCTGGGAGGAGGTCAAGGCGACGAAGATCGCGGCGCTGGACGCGCGGTACGGGAGCGACGCGAGGGTGGCGAGCGAGGCGGCGAGGAGCGTGAGGGAACGGGAGGTTCGCGCGAGGGAGACGGCTGCTGCGGGGGATGGCGTCGTCATCGGGGACGGCGAAATAGCCGACGGGATTGAGGACGCGCTCGGGACGAGCGCCGGTGGTCCGCTGGACGTGCTCGGGGATTCCACCGGGACGGCGGCGCAGCCCGGCGGCGGAGCCGTGTTGTGCAGGCTCGGGCTTCCCGACCCGAACTTCGTCAGGCTGGTGGACTCGACGTGATCGATTTGATTTGATGATTGATATGCGCGTGAAAATGAAATGCTAAATGCGGGTCGCGAGATTCGGTGTTTGTCGACAATCGTTCGTTTCCCGCGACGGGGCTGGTGCCTACGCGCCTCGCGAAGACCCGGATCATGTCATCGCAGTCGTCGTCGGGTTCCGAGCGCGTCGAACCCGGTCGACGGTCGCTCGCCGCTCACTCGAGCGAGGCGAACTTGACGGGACCGAGCTTGAGCTCCTTCATCCTCTTGGCCTCGGAGCGGGTGATGCGTCCGTCGTCGTTGGTGTCGGCGGCCTGCACCTTGAAGTTGGCCTTCTTGGCCTCGGACCGCGAAATGTGGCCGTCGTGGTTGAAGTCGGGGCTGGATGGCGTACCTTTGGGCATGTCGAAGGTTGCGTTTGGGGGCTCGCGTCGTTTCGCGAAATGGCGGATTCGACACTTCCGGAAGCGCGGTTCAAGTGGGCGGAGCAAGCTGGTTCAATTTTACACTTTTTGAACACTACTTTACGTGTGAAAAACTTGGCGTTCACAATTATGCGCCAACAGGTAATAGGGTCGCGCAAATAGTCCTAAAAATCAACTTTTCCCGCAAAAGAGAAGATACTAACTTTTCCCGCGCGCGAGCCGGGCGGACCGGGTTCGACGAATTGGAATCTTCTGCAAGCAAGCACGACCAAGATTTGGCGGTTTGGAGCAGTTTTTGGTCCCACGACCAAAATTTGGATCTGCAGGCGGATGGCCACCCAGACGACAAACTCTCTGGGTCCTCTCGCATGACACACACTTTTTGCCACCCGATCTTCCCCGAGATTCCCGAACCTACCCGATCCGATTTTGCGCATCTTTGATGTGAACTAGGGACGTATGCCGAGCAGTCTGGCAAAAAGTCGAAATTCCTGGATCCGCATAAATTTGTGACGACAAAAAGCTGACTCACAGACGTCAAAACTCTTTTTACTGCGGCGGCCCCCACCTGCCGCGCTTCACACCGACGCGAGCCCCCACGGCACGTGCACGAACGAGACGAGCCCTGCGCGCGTGAGGGCAAACGAGAGATGGTCGCCGTCGAAGCACCCGCGGTGCGCCAACCGCGTGTCTCTCACGACGAGGACGAACCGGAAACATGCGCCATGCTGACGCACCCGAACAACACCGGTGCGGCTGGCGCGCAGGCCAAACCCCCGCGACGCGCGCGAGCGAACGCGAAGGACGGCGAAGGAATCGTCCCGTCCGTCGGAAAGGCGGGGTTCCAGCTCAAGGCGGTCGGGACAAGGCCGATTCGCATGTCGCACGTGTCCTCGACGTCGCATCACTCGCTCGCGAGCCTCGCGCACGCCAAGGAAGAAGACCACGCGGAGGATGACAACGAGGAGCTCTCCCCCGAACGCGAGCAGCCGGACGCGAGCCTCGGGACGGTCGTCGCCGACGCCAGTCACCCCGACACGCGCGAGACCACGGAGACTCCGAACCTGGAACCGAACGATTCGGACGCGTCGCGGCCCGTCCCCGCGGGGGAGTCGCAACGCGGCGGAAATCAGTTAATCCGGATGAGCCCGCGCGCCGAGGAGCCCGACGCCGCGCTCGAGGTTCACGCGTCGCATCGTGCTCCCCCCGAGCTCCCCCCGAGCTCCCCCGGCGGCACCATCCGATGCACCGTCGACAACTGCGGCGAGCCCTGCGTCTCCGTCTACTGCAGGCGGTACCACACGTGCCGCGAGCACATCGGGGCTCTCCACGTCGTGAGGAACGGCGCGGATGTGCGCTTCTGCCAGAGGTGCTCGAGTTTCCAACCCATCTCGGACTTCGACGGCGACAGGCACACGTGCAGGGACGCGTTGCGCGCGTACAACTCGGCGCGACGCGAGGCGCGCAAGACGAACAAGTATAAGCGAAAGGAAGCCGCCGCCGCGGCTGGCGACGCCGACGGGGCGCTTAAGCGAGGAGCAAAGGGCGCGAAGAAGACTCGCACGGAGCCCGCGCCGAGCTCGAAAAACGCGAACGATGCGCCCGCGAACGCGGCGTTCGGCGTGGACAATCGCGCGATTGAGATATATCGTGCCACCATGAACGCGTTGCAGGCGACCCGAGCGGCTCCCGCCCCCGGCGCTCCGCCTCCGCCCGCGGCGACGATGACGCAGCTCGACGCGATGAGGATGATGGCGGCGTCGGCTGGGAACCAGGCCGCCGCTCTCACGGGTAACGGCGGCGACGGCGGCGCGCAGATGCTCCGCATGATGCAATTCATGAACGCGGCATGGCTGCAGTGGTGCGCGAACGTGAAGTCGCAAGGACCGTGACCATTGTTTTTCGCCGGGCAGTCACCAAGGTGACCGGATCGCGGCGAGAAGAGACGAACATCCACCCCGCGGCGCCCCTCTTGAAAGTCGAGGCGGACGACGTACGCCGTGGCGGCGTGTATTCATTCATCACCATTCATTCCGGAGGTCGACAAAAATTCGGCCGCCGTAGATTTGTGTGCATTAGCCCTGTATCCCCTAGAAGCAAGACCCTGTAGTGCTACGATATGTGTATGTTTCTAAGAGACTTTTAGTAATATAACCGTTCCTCATCTCCCGCCTCTCTTCACGTCCCAGACCGCAGCGCTAACGCCACGTACACGGCCACCGCGCCCACGTAGCTCCCCATGACGTAACACGCCACCCGCCGCGTGAAGACGAAGCCGTACGCGGTGCTCACCACCCCTCCGAAAAACGCCATCGCCGCTACGCCGTAGACGGCTAAGAACTTCACGTTCGGCGCCAGCGCCGCCTCGATCGTCCCGCCCCGCGCGGTGACCAGCCACATCGCGAACCCGGTCCCCGCGCTGAGCTGGCAGAGCGGCCCCGCGAGCGACGCCGTGACCGCCATCCGGGTCGAACCCCGCCTGGCCACCGCCAGCGTCCCGCCCAGGTCACCAGCGCTCGCGCCCCACGACATGAACGTAGCGCCGAGTAAGCTCTCCCGCACCCCCGCGGCCCGCCCCGCCGCCTGGAACAAGCCCACGAGCTCGTCCGCGCAGAGGTGCATCCAGACGATGCCCTGGAAAAAAGTCAACGCGGTGAGCCATCGCGATTTTCCCGGGTCCAAGCCGTGTGCGCCCACCTTCCCGCTGCGAAACGTGTACCAAACCGCCCACGCGTACCACGCGCCCAGGCCGCACGCGAGAAGCGCGGGTTGCCTCTCCGATAACGGCCCCAGCGCCCCGGCGGCGCCCATCGCGAACACCGGCGCGACGACGCAGACGAGAAGCAGGTGCCCGCGCGACATCCGCGGCGCCGATTGATGCCCCCCGGATGTCGCGTGGCCCGTGAGGCGCGGCATCGTCGACGACATGGCGAGCAGGACCGGCGCAGTCGCGACGGCGCCGAGACTTACGCCGTCCGTCTCGTCCGCCAGCCCGCTCTCCACCCTCGCCCACTCCGCGATCGCGAGCGCGAGGGCGATGAACGACGACGACGACACAGCTGGCGACGCGGTTGATGGGCTGGGCGACGCCGCGGAGCTCGAGAACCGTCTCGTCGGCAGCAGCGTCGCCTCGTCGCCGTCCATCTCCACGTCCACTTCCTCGTCATCGTCCTCGTCGCCCCCCCCCACTCCTCGACGCACGCGCGGGGTGCCGCCGACGCTGCTCATCTCGACGTCCCCGCCGCCGGCGCCCTTCTCCGCGCCTTCTCCGCGTCCTCCGCCCGCCTCCCCCGCGACCTCCTCCTCCTCTCCGTTTGTTCGGCGGGCGGGCGAGTGCGCCACTCCGCCCGCGAGGCGCACCAGCCTCGGCTCCACCGCGCGCCGCCCCCATCCGAAGCACACGACGCACGCGTACAGGACGTAAGAGAGCACGAGCGCCGACGACAGCTCCCACGAGACCGTGTCCGAGCTCATGGCGATCAACGCGAGGATGAGCATTATAAGGTACGCGGACACGTCTCGAAGGTACGGAAACGGCTCCACGGCGACGCCCTGCTGCGAGTGAGGGACGTTTTCGTCGGACGGGTGATGTGAACCGTCGTCGTTGTCCCCCACGCGTCGCTTCGCCTCCCACGCGAGCCCGACGAGGACCGCGAGCGCCTTGCCGAACGTCGCGACGAAGAGCCCCGCGCCGATGGATTCGCTGAGCGCCAATCGTAGATCCGGTTCGGCGCTCTCGACGAGCGCGGCGATCTGCGTGAATATGTCCGGCGCGGCGCCTCCCAGCGCGAGGAGCGTGGCGCCCGCGACGTCGTCCGGGAGCCTCAGACGCGTCGCGATGCGTTCCACCGCGGGGGCGAAGAAGGCGTCGCCGACGGTACCGATGGCGACGAAGAGCATCGCGCACCAGCCGACGAGGAGGACCGCCTTCGCCGCGCCGTCGTTGGCGTCGGCGGGGCACTCGATGAAGCGGAGGTAGTTCAGGCCCTCGGCGGTGCAGGCGGGGTTGGCCTTGACGTACGCGCACGGGTCCGGCGCCTCCCTCGGGACGCACTCCCCGCCGAAGCTCGCGGCGGAGCTGTTCCCGCTCATTAACGAGATGTTCCCAGCCATCACGGAGATCGCGCGCCCGGCGAGTGCCCCGACCTCGAGTCGCGCCACCGGACCCCGCGGCCTCCTTTCAAGCCAGCCCCGCGCGGGCGTTGCGCGAACCGTGCCGTCGTCCCGCCCCTCCAGCCCGTGTGACGAGAGCGCCCTCCGTCGGTGTCAGAACTCCTGTCGTGACGACCGACCGACAGCTGGCTGGCTGGACAAAAGTGCAACATCAAGCCTTCTGCAGCCTTCGGCACTCGAGACGGCGCGGCGCACGGCGTCATGCGCGGGTGGCTCAAGATCGCGTTCATCGCGCTCCTCGCGCTCCTCGCGACGCCCCAATGCCGCGCGGAGGAGCACGAGATGCCGAACTTCAAGACCATGAAGATCAAGGAGCTCAAGGCGATCCTCGCCGACAGGGGCCGGGAGTGTAAAGGATGCGCGGAGAAGGCGGACTACGTAGCGATGGCTGCGGACGTCTGGTCCCTCCCGATCGTCGAGAAACCCGCGAGCGGGGACGAGACGAAGGAGAAACCCGCGGAGCCGGATCTCAACGACGCGGATCAGGAGCGCATCAGGCGCATGATGGACGAGATGCAGAACGGACCGCGCCCGACTGGGGATCCGGAGCGCGACGCCATCTTAAAAAAACTCCACTCTAGCGGCATCAAGTTCTCCGGAGGAGAGGGCATGCCCCTGGACCAGCTCCGGAACCTGGAGAAGGCCATGGGGAACATCAAGACCAAGAAACAGGGCGACGGGGACGACGAACTGTGAACGCTCGCGCGTCGTGAGATGGGTCTCATCAGATGTGTGTAGCACTACGTGTTCATCAATCGAAAACGCCTCGCCAATCCTTCAACTGCCGTCGCCCGCCGCCTCCCGCCGCCTGTCACGATCCCTCCGCTCCTTCCGCTCGCGTCGCCGCCGCCGCGTTTCCGACCCGGTACTCGACGACGACGACGAGTACGACGACGAGTACGAGCTCGACGTGTAACTCCCCGAGTAACTCCCCGAAGACGAGCTCGACGGGGACCGGGCCCGTCGACGCTCGCCGGCTGTGTCGTCCCCGCCGCCTCCTCCCTTCGCGTCGCGCTCGCGTCCCCTCGACCGGTCGCGCGCACGATCGCCGCGGCGGTCGTCGCCCCCGCCCTTAGCGTCGCGACCGGCGCCCCCGCCCCCGCCCCCGCGGGAGGAACCCTCCGTCCGTCTCTTCTTCGCGTCGGCGCCGTCGCCGTCCGTCGCCCTCCTCGCGCGCCGCGCCGCACGGCGCGCCTCGCGCTCGCGCTCGCGCCGCTCGCGCCGCTCCGCCGCCTCGGCGTATCGCCGCGGACGGCTCGCGCGCCGCTTCCGCCGCTCCTCCTGCCGCTCGCGCCTCTCGAGGTACCATCGGATGTTCCCGCTCGTGAGATCGAGTGATCGGATCGCGCGCGCGGCGTCGCACTTGCAGCACGTGTCGCGCTTCTTGAAGTTGAGGGTGTCGCACGGCCCGCAGAGCCAGTCCCCGGGGGTGGGCTGCTGGCCCTTGGGGCCCTGGCCGTGGCCCGCCTCGTTGTTGTGCGGGAAGAGATCGTGGCGCGAGGGATTCGGCCGGGGCGCCCCGCGGTCGAAGCCGTATCGGGAGCCCTCCCGGGACGGGGCGCGCCCGTCGCCCTCGTAGGAGTGGACGTACCCGCAGTTCGAGCGGTAGCACGTGCCCTTCAGGAACTCGCGACACAAACGCGGGTCCGCCATCGCGCTCGCCTTCGACGCGCCCGGTGGGTGTGATGAACCCGAAATCGCGACGCCCGATGAACTCTCAGTGGAATGGTGAATAAATAAAATCATCTCATCACCTGGACGGCGCCTCGGCGGGCGCGACGTCCTCGCCGGCGCCCTCCCCGCTTCCCTCCCCGGCCCCCGCCCACCACTCGTCGTCCCCGTCCCCCATCAGCCGAAGCTGCACCCCGTTCAGGTGCGCCGCCCCGAGCACCGCGACGACGCCGCCGCCCTCTCCCGACTCGACGCTCTCCTCGCACGCCACCCGGATGCTTCGGCTCAGTATGTCGTTCCTGGTCTCGAGCAGCGCCTTGAGGAAGAGCCTGGATACGAACACCACCTCGGCGACGTCCAGGGCGAGGAACAGCGCGCTCACCAACCGCTCCTCCCCGCTCATCACGTACGCGCCGGTGACGGCGTCGAAGCCGCCCGGGCGAACGAGGGTCGGGATGCGCTCGATCCCCCACACGAACGCCGCGAACGGCACGATCACCTTGGGAGACTTGATCGCCCACGCCATCGGATACTTGAACATGCTCACGGGCATGCCTAAGAGCAGGGCGGCGTCGCGCCACAGGTCCGCCGCGCGCAGGTTACCGCGCGCGTCCCCGCGGCCGTTGATCTCTCGGTCGAAACCGTCGCGCCAATCGCGAACGAGCCGGCCCCATCCGCCGAGGGGATTCAGCACGTCCCTCGTCGTGTCGGCTATCGTCCGTCGCGCGCACGCTCCGAGGTCCTCGATGCGCTGGTCGCCGAGCCTGATCTTCGTCGGGTCGCCCGCCGCGTCCGCGGCTGCGAGCATCTCGTTGTAGAGGAACCACCGCAGGAAGCTGCCCGGGGGCTGCGTCTTCTGCGTCTTCTTCCATCGGCTGGGACACGACTCCAGGACCACCGCGTGGAGGGCGTCCGCCTCCCTGAGCCGCGTCACCGTGCTGCTCGCGAGCTCGATGGAAACCGGGTTGTAGTGCATGGTTCCCACGAGCGTCACGTCGACGCCGGTGGCCCGATCCTTGAACCGCAGCGACTGCCTGTCGCGCACCACGGACTCATCCTTCGTGGAGGGCGTCCGAGACGAGGATGAGGCGCTCGCCGCGCGTCGAGTGATGCGCCCGCGGCGGGTCGCGAAGGACGTGCCGAGGGTCGATGCGGTGGAAAACGACGCCATGGTTGACGACGACGCCGTGGAAGCGCGCCCCTTCGTCTGGGCCGGAGTGTTCACTTTGCCGCGTAAAACACCCGACAGCCCTCTCGTCCTCAAGTTCATCCTACGTGGCACGCGAGGGCAGCATGACCACTCTCGCCGCGTCCATCAACACCGCGACTGCGGTCCGCGTCTTCGCGCCGACCCACCGAGTCGCGCACCGTCGCGCCGGCCAGGTCGTCGCGCTCGCGTCCCGCCCGGGCACCCCCGCTAATCTCGGCGTCGCTCGCACCCATGGGCCCCTGGGCGCCGTGAAATCACACACGCACGTGGGCAGCCGAGGCGCGCGTGTCCTCGCCCGCGCGGAGAACGACGGACGGGGCAAGAACCCCAACGAGGAGCTGTACGGCGGAGGTCCAACGTTTTCGGGCGAGATGATAGGCGTCGCCATCTTCCTGATAATCGCTCTCCAGTTCTTCGGCACCGGCTTCATGGGATAGAGACCGCATCGTCACGTCGCGTTCGATGAAACAAAGTACGTCGACGTCTACGCTAAGTACGCTACGCGTGTGTCCAATCACTCCGTCTTCTCGTGTCCCTCCACCGTCGTCGCCGCGTTCGTGCGCCCGCTCGTCACCTCGTCCTCCGCGCCGTCGCCGTCGCCGTCGACGCGCGACTCGGTGACCTCGGTGACGTCGGTGACGAGATCGTCATTTAATGTATCCCTCGAAGCCGAAGGGGACGCCGCGCCCGACTCGAACCCGTGCGCCCGCGCCGCCGACGCCGCCACGCCCCCGAACCTCCGCCTCGCCGCCATCCCCAGCGACATCCTGTGCGAGGTGACGCGCCCGATGAGGTACACGAAGAATGCGAGAATGCGCTGCGTCGCGCGGAGCACGGTGACGCCGATGGTCCGCCACCAGTCCAACCAATTTCGTCGCAACGACGCGCCGTTACCCATCGCGGACGCGATCCAACCGACTCCAAAGCCGCCCAACGCGACGGATGAGGCGGCGCCCGACGAACCAATCGCGCTGCTCCGCCCGAACCACGGACCAATCGCGGCGCGCCACGCGTCAATAGACCCGAGTCCGACGCCGAGTCCGACGCTACTCGCCGCTCCCTTGGCGTTCGACGCCGTCCGCGCCGCAAACTTGATTGACGCCAGTTGTGCCGCGACTGGACCGAACGCGGACGCCCACAGACGCGTCGAGTACGGACCAATGGCGACCGCGATCGGCGCCCACACCGCGGCGGTCCAGCTCCTCGCCAGCCTCGCCGCCGACGAGAGCTGCGCCAAAACCGGGCCGAACATCCGCGACTGAGTGAAGAGGTACGAAGCCAGAATGGAGAGGCGCGCCGCGGCGTGGCGCTCCAGAAAGTCGCCCAGAGGCTTCCAGAACCGTGTGAACACCGCGTCGAGACCCGGAACGTGCTTGTACAGGTCGTAAAACCCCGCCATCATGGACAGCACCGACACCAGCACGAACAGCCCCCTGGCCAGCGTCCGAAGCCACGGCCTGTAGTAAAACCCGCATCGCGGCAGGAGCAGCGCCCACGGCGGCAAACCCGTCTCGTACAGCCGAAGCAAACCGGTGCCCGGCGATTGCACGCGCCGTCGCAGCGCGTCGGGGAGCGACGGATGGGAGAAGTGGACCACCAAAGTCTCGTGCGTGTACACCGCGGGAACCGCGTAAGTGAAAGACCCTCCTCGGGCGCCCTCCGAGGACGCGGGAAGGTACGCCGAGCCATGTTTGTGGACGCCGAACGCGGGCGTTCCCCCGTCGGCGCCGCTGTCGCCTCCCGGCGTGCGCACGGAAAGAGGCGGCGCGGGCGAGGAGACCGCCGCGTTCCCCGCGTTCGCCGCGTTTGCCGAGACTCCCGAGACTCCCGAGACTCCCGAGATTTTTGACTCGTTCGGCGTCTTCGACCCCGCGCCACGAACGACCCCTCCGTCCACGCCCCAGACGCGAAACGGCGCGAAGCCTCCGGGCGAGCCCCTCGACGCCGCCACCGCCTCGAACCGGGACGCGAGCCGCGACGATTCCATCGACGAAGCCGTCGACGTCGTCGTCGTCGTCGTCGCCATCCTCGATCGCTTCCGCGCGGTGCCCACCCCGTCGCCGCCTCGGCGCTCATCCTCCGCAGCCGCGGGGGATGATGAGTGATCCGTCGCCGCCTTGTGCTTTGAACCCCCGCCGCCGCCGTCCCGGAAGACGCTCCGCCTTCGTTCCCCTCCCTTCCGGGGATGCCGCGCGGGCTTGACGGGCCTCTCGGATTTGTTCGAAGCATCGTCGAAGAATCGCGTCGCGTCGTCGAAGGATGCGAACGCGCGAACGGTCATCGCCCTCGCCTCGATGGCGAGCCGCCCGTCGTCGCACAGCGGATTCCTGTAGTCCAGCCCGGCGACGTCGGCGTAGGCCACCTCGTACGTGAGCACCTCGTACGTGAGCGACGCGCGGGCGCCCGCGGGAGTTGCGCCACCGTCCATCGCGACGTTCGCCCCGTTGACGTTCGTCGGGGTGCCCCGATTCGCGCCCGGCGTATCGCCTCGTATCGCCGCGTCTCGTCCCGAACCCCATCCCCCGCCCGGCGTGAATCGGAGCGGCGTTGAGGACGACGTCGTCGCCGCGTCGCCGCGCGCGTTGGCTTCCCCCGGCATCGCGACGTCGTCCCCTCCCGCGGACCCCCCGACTCCCCCTTCCAGGTTGAACGGCGAGGTGGGCACCGGCAGGCCCGTGAACTTCGAGACCAGCTCCAAGGCTCGCCCTAACGTGCTCACCACCCGTCGCCTCGATCGTATCACCGCGAACACGAAGCGATCTTTGCACGGGAGGAACCTCAGCTCCGAGTGCCACCGAGGACCAGCCGTCCACATCCCCACCGACATCTTGGACAGAGGGAACCAGCCGGGTTCGACATCTCGCGCGTCGAAGCCCCGACTCGGGCCGATGGACCCCTCGCCGCCGAAGACGACCGACGGCGGCGTGAGCGGCGCGGGGGTCATCGGCGGGGGCGTCGCGGCGACCGACATGGACCCCCCGGCCGCTCGTCTCCCGAGCGCCCCTCGTCAGTGCCAGTCAGATTAAACGGTCAAACAGCTAAGAAGTCACCCGACTGTCCTGGGGCGGAAGCATTATTCGCGCCGGTAGACTCCCCGCGGCGGTCCGCGACCCTCGCGAGCGACATGGGTCAGGGCAACTCCAAGTGCGACGGGGTGCACGAGAAGATCCGCGAGCGCGTCCCTCACGCGCTGCTCCGCGGCGTCAACGCGCCGAGCGGTCCGTCCGCTCCCGGTGCCCGCGCCGAAGGATCCGTCGTGCCCGGCGTGCCGAGGGAGACGCGCGTCAAGCTCGTGCTCCTGGGGGACACGGGAGTCGGGAAGAGCGCCATCGTGGTGCGGTTCGTCCAAGGAGAGTTCAGCGAGGAGAGCAAGGTGACCGTCGGCGCGGCGTTCCTCGCAAAGTCGCTGCGCATCCCCGAGCACGGACCCGACGCGGCGGTGAAATTCGAGATATGGGACACGGCTGGTCAAGAGAGATACGCGTCGCTGGCGCCGCTCTACTACCGCGGCGCGGGCGCGGCGGTGGTGGTGTACGACATAACATCCCCCGCGTCCTTCGAGAAGGCCAGGTTCTGGGTTAAAGAGCTGCAGAAGCACGCGTCGCCGAACATCAACATCGTGCTCGTGGGAAACAAGAAGGATCTGGGGGACACGAGGCGCGCGGTGAGCAGGGAAGACGCTCGCGCGTTCGCGAACGAGAACGGGATGGCGATGGAGTGCGAGGCGAGCGCGCTGAGCGGGGAGGGGGTGGTGGAGATATTCAAGTCGGTGGCGATGTCGCTGTGGCGGTGACACTTTGACGACTTTAACGAGACGAGTACGGCATCGTTCACGACGGGATCGAATAGTAGTCTGTCTATTCATCCGCGGTATTCATCCTCACGACTTGCACGCGTCGTCCTCCTTGCTCCTCCACCAGTCGCAGTCCCTCCGTTGCCACGTGATGATATCGCTCCCGAACCCCAAACCCTCGTCCCCCCACGCGTACCTCTCCGCCCTCGCGTCCCCCGCCAGATGCGTCAACAAGAACGCCGTAGTCGGCCCGACCCAAAATCTCGGCGACGTGTAGTGGTTCCCCCCCCGCAACGCCCCGACGATCTTCGGCCCACGCGCCGCGCGGTACGTCCTCAGCGTGTTCGCGAACGGTGCGTTGGTGTCGTCCGTGCCGCTCAGCAGCATGAGCGGCGCTTTGACGCTGGCATCGTAGTTGTTTTGCGCCAGCTCCCAGGTGTGAAGCGCGACCACCGCGGCGATGGCGTCGGGCGCGGACGCCGCGCCCCTCACCGCGCGACCCGCGCCGAGCGAGTACCCGGCCACGCCGAGCTTCCCCGCGTCGACGACGACCCCGGGGCCGCACGGCTGGAGGTCTACGAGCATGCGCGCGGCGTTGACGGTGGCGGTCGCTCCGGCGGCTCCGTCGGGAACGCCGCGTAGAAACGGACACGCTGTGACCACCCCCCACGACGCGAAGTGCTCCAGGAGTTCGGGGAGCCAGTACCCGTAGTCGGGCAGCTCGCCGTACCACTCGGGTCCGAAGCCGTCGACGGCGCTGGCGATGCCCTCGACGCCCGCGCAGTCCCCTTCGCCGCCGTAGCTCCAAGACAAGCCGGGGACGGTGGCGCCTTTGCCGTGGTGTGAAGTTTTGAACGCGGCGGGGTCGCCCGGGAGGGGCATCGCCCTGGTCCCCCGCGCCACCGGGCACGCGACGAGCGCGCCGGAGAAGCCGTACATGATTGTCCGCGACGCGTCCAACTCGACGAGCGTCGTTTCGTATGGCCCAAAGTGGGCGTAGGGCCCGCCGGGTCTTCGCTCGGGCAGCGGGTTGGACTTGTCGCAGTCGGTGACGAGGCAGAGGACGTTCTTCAGGGTACCCCCGCGCATCCGCGCGCGCCGGGCGGCCCACGGGGGCACGCGCGTGCGATCCCAACCGCGCGCCGACGCCGCGGCGGGGACCGACGCCGCGAGGAGGAGGAGGAGGGAGAGGACCGCTCGCATGGCGCCGCGGGCCGCGCTCCGTGTGGAGGTGGGCGCCTCGCTTCGCCGGCACCTGGGCTCGTCGCGCGAGGGTGTTTGTTCTCGGCGAGGGTCCGGCGAAAACCCGGCTCGGGGACGACCCTCGAACACCGCGCGGGACGAGGTTCGGACGCACGAGGCGCGGTTCGCGTTCTCGTCTCTCTCGTCGTGGCTTTTGACAACCTCGTCGTCTCAAAGCCAAAGGTGTCGAACTATTTTTTGGTTATTACGAGAAGAAGTAGATCGAGTCCTTCACTTGCTCGATGTCCATGTTGCCCATGGGCGGCGGCGGAGGTATCTCGTGCGCAACCTCCGGGTACTTCTCCTTCAGCTCCTCGTACAGCATCTCCAGCAGCGGCTCGCTGTGAAGCTCGATGAACTTCTCGCGGATGTGCCGCGACATCTCCGGAACGTCACCCGCGTGAGTCCAGAAAGAATCGTGAACCCCCGCGAACGTCAAACCCGCCTCGTGGCACGCCAGCGCCGTCTTCATCATGTGCGCGCTGTCTATGCTGTGGATGAAGTTTGGGGGAAACGCGCTGCGCTGCTTCGCCTTGGCCACCGAGTTTTCGTCGTTGTCGAACTGGAGCGTAAACGATTGCACCAACGTGCGAATCATCCGCTGGCTCTTCACCCGGTACGGCTGAACGACCGGCAGACCGAGCGGCGTGGTCCACTCCACCGCCCGCCCTTGGCTGCAAACCACCCTGGCGCACTCCGCGAGCCACGCCATGACGTCCCTGGCGTTCACGAAAAGGTTCGCGAGCGCATCCAGAGTCCTCCGGGCGGCGTAGTTGGCCATCTTATACCGCAGGTTCTCGTCCTCCACCGCGCCCCTCTCCTTTAATCGGTTCTGGATCTGCTGCCTGGCGCCTATGTGCGTCACGCCGTACACGGACGTCATCACGGTCTGCTTCACCAGCTTGCGGTCCACGTGCGGCGCGAGCGCGATGGCGAGCGCCTGCGTCTCCGGATCTTCCGGGTTTTTTGCATCCTCCGCCACGATCCGCTTGAGGACGTTGGCGATGCCCGTGTAGACGTCACCGGGTCGATCGCGGGGCATCAGGTTGACCTGCTCGCCGCCAGCCTCGTCACGTCCGAGCGCCGCGTAGTGCTGCAGGCCGTTGCAGCTGCCGTCCTGGTGGACGGGGAGTCGGCACATGTACGCGGGCGGGTCGCCGGAGGCTCGAGCTCGTTCAATCTCGAAGCAACACGCCAGGCACTGCCACGGGTCCTCGGCGTCGAGCCAGAAACCCCCGTCGGGGCCCAGCGGGTCCCGTGCCGACTGCTCTAACAGGTGTACGCGGTCCTCGATCCACTGACGCCTCTCGTCCATGGGCAGCTTGTCCACGCCCCCCGCGTAGAGGTTCGCGGCTTGTATGTATAACCAGTCCAAACCGTCGTTGCCGAGTGGACGGGCGTCGGCAAAGACCAGCGCGCCGCGGCAGATGTCCGAACCCAGGTGGTTGAGGTGCACGTGCATGGTGTACGCGCGCCCGCGGAAGTCGATGTTGTGCGGGAAGTAGATCCTGTCCTCGTCGCGCATCTCCTTCGCCACCTGCAGCTTGATCAAGAAATCGCAACGCTGCGAGTGCAGTTCGCGGTTGCGCTGTTTGGTCCTGTTCAGCGAGTGGATGAACCCGGCGACGTCCTGCCGCGAGGGCAGCGCCGTCGCGGCGAGCTGTCCCCGCGACCGACGCAGGCCGTAGGGGTTCGCGGGCCAGGTCGGGTCGGGCACGTTTTCGCGGGGAGGAACGTCCGCGCGGCCGCCGCCAGTGGCCCACACCTCCTCCATCACCCGCAACACGTCCTCGTTGATTCTCCAAGCCGTCCGGCCGAGGACGTTCAGGGCGTCGAGCACGGGCTGGAACTTGGCCGCCCGCCCGTCGAGCTCCGCCCCCGACTGCTCGCCGTGCAGCGCGAGCATCTGCCGCTTGGACGGTCCGTGCGTGGTGTAGTGCCCGCGCATCACGATGGACTCCGTTCGCAGGTACCCCCCCGCGTTGAACCGCGTCCACGGCCGGGGCGGGGTCACCATCGGCATGTACCGCACGGGCGACAGCGTCGCGCGGATCATCGCCTCGTCGTCCATGAAGGTGAAGAACGCGTCGTGCCAAGAGATCACCCCGTACCTGTGAGCCTTGTGCTTGACGTAGTCGTGGTAAAAGGCGGGAACCTCGATGAGCTCGCCGTCCGGTCCCGGGACGCGTATGCGCGCGGTCGTGAGCAGCAGCTTCACCAGCGCGGCGCCCACCTTGCTCCTCGTGACGCCGCCCCAGTCGGAGTCGTTCAGCGCGGTGCGCGCCAGCCTCGCGACGCCCCGGACCGTGGTTAACGTTTTCAGGCTCTCCATGTTGACCTTCATGAACCTGTCGTGGACGTGGGGCTTGGCGATGAAGTCGTCCACGTCCTCAACGTCCTCGGCGAGGTCACTCGGGTGCTCGTTAAAGTCCACCCCGGCCACGGCGGGCTCCTCGTTCACGACGTTCAGGACGCCGTTTTTGCTCTCGAGGTACCGTTTCTTTGTCAGTCGCGCCCGTTGTCGCAGCCGCGCGAGGTTGACCTCCGCCTGCACGCTCTGCCCGAGCATCTCGACCGCGCGCACGAACTTGCACATCCCCGCCTGCGCCTCGTTCGGCTCTCCGAACATCTGCTCTCCCTTCATGAGCTGCGAGATGACGGTGTGAAGGGTGATGACCGCGAGCTTGTCGGGGTTGAGCATCAACAGAAAGGGGCCGTAGTTGCTTCGGTCCACGCCCCGCACCTTTAGACGCACGTGCTCCTGCTCGAGCCGTATGGCGCTGGTGAGGGGCGCGAAAAAGCCTTGGAGCAGCCTCCGCCCCAGCGGTAGCTCCGCGCCGCCCCCGCGCCGCCGCGTTATCCGAGCCTCTTCCTTGTACCTCTCCACCTCTCGGTCGACGGCGAGGATCTCGTTTCTTCGCTGCCTCTCCTCGAGCTCGCGCATCTTCGGGTCAGCCTCGTGGCCCTCGACGTAGGAGTACTTGTTGTACAGCTGTCGCCGCCGCGCTTCCATCGCCATCAACGCGACGCGCACGCCGTCCATGCCCGGGTCGTCCGCCGCGCGCTGCTGCTCCCGGAGGCGCCTGGCCTTCTCCTTGGCCTCCTCCTCGCCGACAATGACGACGCGATGCCGACGACCGCGACCGGCTCGACGCGTGCGATCGGCGTAGGGTCCCGTCGCGTGCGGCGTCCTACGCCCCGTGGCGCCGTGGTCCTCGACGGTCTCGTGCGTTTCGACGTCCCGTTCGTCCACGTCGTCGCGCGGGTCCTCGTCCATGAGCTGATGCGCGGAGAGCAGGGTTCCCGTCGGGGCCCTGAACGCCACGCCGCCCGCGCTTCGCCGCCCGCTGAACCCCGCGCCCTCCGCGTCCAGCAACGACGCGGTGTTCTCCCGCGCCTCGTCGCGCGAGCTGAACGCCCTGGACGACGACGCGTGCGCGACGCGCCAGTCGCATCCCCGCGCCGCGAGTTGGACGAGCGCGCGCATCTCGTCTCCACCGCCGCCTCGAGCCAACGCCGCGACGTCGCGCAGCGACCGCGCGGCGCGCCTCATCGCGGCCCGGGACCGCGGAACCCCTCCGCGTCACCCGGGTGCGATCCCCGCGATGAGCGGTCCGTTCGCGCGACCGCCCGTGTCTCAGAGGGAGCTCTCCGCCGAGCCGCCCCTCCTCGACGTAATCGCAAAGTGACGAGCCGAGCAGCTCGGCTGGCGCGAAGAACCGCGCGGATGTTCCTCCCACGCGCGATCAGTCACGTTTTGGCATTTATTTTTCCCGCGTTTGATGGTTAGTAGTCATTTACGGAGTCGAAATAGTGAAATATACGAGCTTTGTATGTGATTCGAGTGAGAAACTCCCACCTAAATGAATCAAGCTTGACTGCGATCCAGTCGTGAAATCGTGATCCGCGCCCGAATAAATCTTAGGGTTTGTTGCCGCCGCGAATCTGACGTAAAGCCCCACGAACGCGCGCCGGCGAACCCTCTTTCCACGGCGCGCCGCACGGTCGTCGGTCGTAGCACACGTGCGAACGGTTTCTTCGTAACCCGCAGCACCTCTTAGTTCACGATGGTGAAGGTTACCTCCACCGAGCAGGCGCTCAAGGGCGTGCTTAACAAGGGCCAGACCGCGCCCAAGAAGGCGTCCAAGACCCCGGGATTCTACCCCGCCGAGGACGTCAAGTTCCCGCTCAAGCGCGCGGCGGTCGCGAAGAACCCCACCAAGCTTCGCGCCTCCATCACCCCCGGCACCATTCTCATCCTCCTCGCCGGCCACTTCAAGGGCAAGCGCGTCGTCTTCCTCAGGCAGCTCGAGTCCGGGCTCCTCCTGGTGTGCGGCCCTTACGGCGTCAACGGCGTGCCGATCAAGAGGGTGAACCAGTGCTACGTCATCGCCACCTCCCAGAAGGTTGACGTCGCCGGCGTGGACACCGCCAAGTTCAACGACGCGTACTTCAAGAAGCCCGCCAAGGTCCGCTCCAAGAAGAGCGAGGAGGACTTCTTCCAGGGCGAGGAGGAGAAGAAGGAGCTTCCCGCGTCCTACATCGAGGACAACAAGGCGCTCGACGCCAAGCTCGGCCCCGTCATCGACAAGGTGCCCTACCTCAAGGGGTACATGGCCACCAAGTTCACCCTCCGCAGCGGCGACAAGCCCCACGAGATGAAGTTCTAAGCGCTTCATCGAGTAGCAGCAGAGGGTTTGGTGGCGCGTTCTCTCGATGAGGCGCGGGCGCGGGTGACCTCGACGGCGAGAAAGATGACGGCACTGACGGGTCGACAAGTGCCAGCTGTGTTAGCATGAGAAGGTACCGCGCCGGCGTCCGTCGTGGACGCGCGGGGGTGTTAGTCGTAGAACTGTTCAATCAAGAGACAATTCCGGCTCGATCGGTGTCGAACGTCAACGCGCATCGGATCCATGATCAAGAAGGTGGAGAGGGGTCGCGGGGCGATGAAACCTACAACCTGGTGAAAACCCTAGAAAAAGT
The DNA here is from genome assembly GCF_000090985.2 of Micromonas commoda. Lineage (NCBI taxonomy): Eukaryota > Viridiplantae > Chlorophyta > Mamiellophyceae > Mamiellales > Mamiellaceae > Micromonas > Micromonas commoda. The sequence continues at coordinate 1,150,193 of NC_013044.1, read as the reverse complement.
TCACTCTCAGCAAGTGGATTTTCAGGTGAAAATTTGTTTCAACTTTCTACTCACTCCCACATCGCCTGCGCCATCTTCCACGCGCTGTGATCCCTCGCCCGGACCTGGTTCTGCGTCTTGAACAGCTCCTGCTCGAACCCCGTGCTCCTGTCCACCCCGTCCCAGTGCCGCCCCGGCCGAATCCCGTATCTATTGGGAGCCGCGCCGATCCCCCGCCTCATCCACGAGTGCGCGGGCACCTCCTGCGGGATCCTGAACCCGCTCTTCTTAAGCGCCTCCTCGCTGATGCCCTCCACCACGGACGGCAACACGATATCCCCGCCCCCCTGCCGCTCGCGCCGCCTCGCGAGGTACGCCATCGGGTCCCCGAAGCGCTCCGCCTCCCGCATCGCCGCGTCGGCGCGAGCGTCAATGTCGGATCGAGCGAAGGGATTCGTCGACTCCTCGGCCAACGCCGCGCGTCCCTCGGCGATCTGCTTCGCCTGCGCGACGCCCGTCGCCCATATCGGCCTCTCGCGCTCCTTGGGTTCTTTGGCCGCCGCCTTCGCCGCCTCCCGCGCGGCGACTTCCTCCGCGGTGAGGATCCGACCGGTGGCCTTGTCTCGCACCGCGGTGGCCGCGTAGCGACCAGTCGCGTCGTCGCCGAGCCTCTCCATCCGCGCCTTGGCCGCCGCGCGCTTCTCCTCCGCCTCGCGCACGACGGTCGCGGCGTCCACCAAGCCGGTCGCGGTGCCGTCGGTCATGGTCGGAACGCGCTTGCGCGGCGGGGAGAGATCTTCATTCGACGGCGACCCCGCTCGACGTCGCGGCGGAGAGAGATCTTCATTCGACGGCGATCGCGCGCCGCCGCGGCGGGGCGGGGAGAGGTCGCCGGCCACCTCGTCGTCGCTGTCGTGCCTGCGTCGCCTCGGCGGAGACGGATCATCGGCTTCTTCGTCGTCGCTGTCGTGTCGCCCCGGCCTCGGCGGCGAGAGGTCGTCGTCGCTGTCGTGTCGCCCCGGCCTCGGCGGCGAGAGGTCTTCGTCGCTGTCGTGTCGCCCCGGCCTCGGCGGCGAGAGGTCTTCGTCGCTGTCGTGTCGCCCCGGCCTCGGCGGCGAGAGGTCGTCGCCGTCGCCGTCGTTCGCGTCGTTCGCGTCGTCGTCCGCCACCGCCCATCCCGACCCGTCCTCCCTGATGCCCAGGTACTGCCTCGCGCGCCCCTTACTCACGCCCGGGTCGTCGCCGCCCACCACCACCGGTCCTTCCTCCTCGCGAGCGCGCCGCTCCGCCTCGCGCTCGGCGGCGTACTTCCAGTCGTCGACGTCGTCGTCGTGGACCGTGATGCCGGTGCCGAGCTTCTTGGCCCTGGGCGCGGCGCCGTCCGACCCACCGCCCGAGGGCGCGCCGTCCCGCTCCTTCTTGCGCTTGCGCTTCTTCTTCTTCTCCCCGTCCCCGGCGCCGTCGCCGCCGGCGTCGCCGCCGAGGTACCGTCGCAGGTAGTCGAGCTTCGACGACATCCCGCGCGACCGCCCACCCCCGGCACCGGCTAGCCCGCGCACCCTAAAATGAACGAACGACGAGGACGAGATCCGCTTCAAGCGAATGCCAATTCGGCACAAGGAGGCGCGCTAGGACCCGGCCTCTTCTCGCCGCGCGAGGTCCGGCCATGGAAGACGAGCATCCGAAGAGTGTGACGGTGAAGGCCATAGAGGAAAACGACGTCGACGGCCTCGAGCTCATCCTGGAGTCCGCCGCAGACGAAGCGGCGCTGCGGGCCATTCTCGACGACGAGGACAAGGGGACGTGGTTCAGCCCTCTGCACCACGCCGCGATCCACGCGAGGGTCAGATGCGCCGAGATGCTGTGCGAGAAGGGCGCGGACGTTAACAAGGAGGATATCAAGGGTCGCACGTGCCTGCACTTGGCGTGCGACGCGTACCGGGAGAACTCCGAGAGCAGCGACGACATGCGGTTCGAGGAGATCGTCATCCAGCTGTGCAAGCGAGGCGCGGCGGGAATCAAGGACAACGCCGGGAAGGCGCCGGACTGCGGCGAGAGCGCGTGCCTCGCGGTCTCCGCCGCGGTGGATAGGGCGTGGCACGCGGGAGAGTCCATCCGGGACGGGTTGGAGGCGAAGAGAAGGGCGCGGAGGAAGGCTAAGATGGACGCGATATTCGCGGGGAAGCTGGCGTCGCACATCAACAACGCGTCGGCGGCGGCCATCACCGTCATGGACACCGGAGAAAACGACGGGTACAAGTATGGCAGCAGGGGTAACAACCCTTGAGACGGAATAGATGAAATCAGCGCCGCGCTCGAGCTCTCGTCCGTTCGGCCCGAAAGAACCCGCGTGTCTCACTTTCTGCGCACGGTGACGAAGGTGCTGCCCTTATCGCCGCGCCCGAGCCTCATGTCGTCGTCCAGGTACGTCGTGTCGAGCCATCCCTCCGGTCCTCGCCCGTCGTTCACCCAACCCAGCGGTATCGTCAGCGTCGGCACGGGCCCGAGCGTGAGCCTCACTTTCCGGAACGCCACCGCCAATCGCCTCGACTCTCCGCCCGTGACGCCGGGGTCCACCGGCTCGCACGCCGCGACGATCTCGACCTGAAGGGGCACGCCGAAGATCGTCAGCTCGGCTCTGTTGAGCACCTCCCCCTTGAACGCGTCGATGTCCTGGAAATTACCCCTGTTGTCTACGGCGTCGCCGCTGAACGTGGATATGGTCCGGCCCATCGGCTTGGCGTCGCCGCCCTTTTCGTTTTCGCTCCATCCTCCTCCTCCTCCTCCTCCTCCTCCTCCCTCGGAGGATGATCCGTCATCGTCGTCGTCGTCGTTCCGTTTCTTGGCGACGTTACCGCTGCTACCGCTCACCTCCGTGAGCGCGGAGCCGATGGCGCCCTCGAGCTCGGCGCGCTTCGCCGCGTCCTCCGCGGAGGCGCCCGTGTAGAGGAGCGACCACTTGCCGGTGATGAGCTCTCTGTTCACGGCCGGGTCCTTGGTGGGGTTGACCGCCTCGAGCGCCGCGACGATGGACTCGATCTCCGCGGCCACCTCCGGAGTGGCGCTCTTGCCCCTGTCGGTCCTCGCGCACAGCTGCACAAGCCGCCGCTTCCGCTGCTCCACGGTCGCGGGAGCTCCCGCGTCGTCGGCCTTTGTCGACGATCCGCGGACGACGACGCGACGGCGATGGCGCCCGGTGGCCGAGGGCGTCCGGGCGATGAGTCGCGAGGGCGCGTGGACCCGCGCGGACGATGGCGGGGCGGCGCTCGCCAGGGACATGTCGCCGCGGATACCGGAGCTTCCGACGGGTTGTGACGACGCCGACCGAACATCTCCTTCAAGAAATAACTCTGAACACGATCTGCAGTCTCCAGTACGTCGGGTCGCGCGGCCCGCGGAGAGGGCGCGATGGCCGACCACGGCGGCGATTACCGCCGCGGCGGCGTGGATGGCGCCGGTGACGCGTCCGCGAGGCCCGGTCTCCACGACCGTCGCGTCTACATCGGCGGCATACCCTACTCCATCGACGGCAACGACAAGCTCGCCGAGCTCCTTCACCAGCGGGGCATCCGAGACCACGAAAGCCTCAAGGTCCCGCTGAACCCCGAGGACGGGCGCCCGCGCGGGTTCGCGTTCGCGTCCTTCGCGTCCGCCGCGGCGGCGACGCGGTGCATCGAGGCCCTCGACCAGACCACCGTGGAGGGGCGGCTCTTGTCGTGCAAACGATCCTTCGTGCAGGATGAGAGCAGCTACGTAACGCCGGGGAGCGCGGGGTACATGCCGCCCGCGATGGAGGTCAGAGGGGTGAACAAGGGGGAATCGCAGTGGGACGTGCTGGCGAGGATACAGGCGAGGTACGGCGTGGCGATACCCGCGGTAGGAGGCGCCGGCCCGACGGGTCGCGGAGATACCGCGGAGGCGTTCGCGATCCCGCCCCCGCCGACCGCGCCGCCCCCGCCCCCGGACGCCCTCAACGCTCCGACGATCCCACCGAGCTCGATCGTGCTGCCCAAGATCTCGTCGCTCGCCGCGGTGGTCGGTCGCGACGCGGCGAGGCGCGCGACCGCCGTCGTCCCGGGTCCCATCGACGACGACGACGGCGACGACGGCGAGCGACCTCCGCCGCCGCCGCCGGGGGGTCCCCCGATCCCTTCGGGCTCGACGACGACGCCGCCTCCCCCGCCGCCGCCGGGTTTAGGGTCCCAGGGTTTAGGACGAGGTCCCAAGGTACTCGGCACCCCCAAGGTGTTCGCCAACGACGAGCCGCCACGTGGCGAGACGAGAAAGGCGGGCGACGCGGCGTCGGAGCGAAGGCTTCGGCGGGAACGGATGCGAAAGCTCCGCGCGTCCGGCGTCTTCGTCATGGGCGACGGCGACGGGGACGACGGGGACGACGAGGACGGGAAGGACGGGGACGAAAAGTCGGCACCCGGGGACGGGGACGTCGTCGGCAGGGCAGAGCCGGCGAAGCGGGCGAGGGTCGTCGCCGAGGAGGTGCGAGGGGTGACGGGTCTCGACGGGGCGGCATTCGCGCCGGGGACGGAGGCGTCGTCGTCGATCGTCGTCGACGTCAAACGCGCGGAACTGGCGCCGAGCAAGGTGGAGGAGATTCGCGCGAGGGCGGCGGCGGCGGCGGCCAAGGCGGCCGCCAGGGCCGTCGGCATGTCTTAGTCGGCTTCGTCGGGTAGCACTAGCGGCGGTTGTTGGCGGATTCAAACTGACGTCGATTACACCCACGTCGCCCTGGCTCACACGTCCCCATCCCTTCAAGGAGGTGCGCCTCCCAGCTGCACGCACTCCATCTCTGCCTCCGTGAGTATCCGCCGCTTGGGCCCGCCCCTGTTCGCCGGGATCGGCGCGGGTCTGTGCCTCGCGCCGTGCTGCGCCAGGAACATCGCCTCCGCGTTTGCCGATTTCGCCTTCTTCGCCGCCTTCTGCGCGAACGCCTTGGCCTCTGCGGCGGGTAAGTCCGACACCCTGGTCCCGTTGATCATGCGGACCGGGAAGGTTATCCGCGGGATCCGCGCGGCGCCCGCGAGGAGCACCGCCGCCTTCCTGAACGCGCCCATCGCGTGTGAGGGGCGACGAAGAGATGATATTTTTCTCGGCCCTTCCCAGTCCAAGAGACCCCAGGGAGCTGTGAGCGCCATTTCATGACTGCCACACTGTTTTGTTCGTGCTTTATTAGTGTTAACATATACACACTTGCACGGTTACGCCAAGTTGTATTTTTGTATTTCCCAAGTGATTGTATGGGCAAAAAGGGGTCACCCGAGACTGACAGGAGGGCATCGAGCTTCCGCGGCTCGTGCAGAGATCAACCATTATCGGGGCGGACACCGCGGTCGGTGCGCAGCGGAGCCGCAGAGAAAAGGAGGGGTATTGGGGAGCAAGATGCCGGGCATCATCGAGGAGGCACTCGTCGCGTACACCTACGTCGGGGTGTGGATCGGCATGAGCGCGGGGGTCATCCTCTACAACAAGTACATCCTGACCGTGTTCGGCTTTCCGTTCCCGGTGGCGCTCACCATGATGCACATGGCCTTCTGCTCCGCGCTCGCGTTCGTCCTTGTCCGCGTGCTCGGCGTGGTGAAAGGCATCAACATGAGCCGGGAGACGTACATCGCTAAGATCGTGCCCATCGCGGGGCTCTTCGCGGTGGTGCTGTGGATGGGGAACACCGCGTACGTCTACCTGAGCGTCGCTTTCATCCAGATGGTCAAGGCGCTCATGCCGTGCGTGGTGTACACCGTCGGGTGCGTTTTCAAGGTGGAGACGTACAAAAAGGAGACGATGATGAACATGGCAGTCATCGCGCTCGGCGTCGGGATAGCGTCCTACGGCGAGCTCAACTTCAACCTCACCGGGTTCATGCTCCTCATGGGGTCCATCGCGTGCGAGGCTGTGAGGATCGTGTCCATACAGATGCTGCTCACCAGCGCCGACATCAAGCTCAACAGCGTCACCACGCTGTACTACGTGTCTCCCGCGTGTTTCGTGTTCCTCCTCGCCCCGTTCGCGTTCATCGAGGCGCCGCGGTTCGCGTCGGGTGCGGAGGACGTCAACCTCAATCCCGTCGTGTTGGGAAGCAACGCGGCGCTCGCGTTTGCGCTCAACATATCAGTCTATCTGCTCATAGGCAAGACCAGCGCGCTCACGATGAACGTGGCGGGAGTCATCAAGGACTGGATGCTGATATTCATCTCTTCCGTGATGTTCGACGCGCCCATCAGCAGCCTGCAGCTGTGGGGATACCTTCTCGCCTTCGCGGCGGTTTGCTATTACAATTACCAAAAGTATCTGGAGCGGGTCGCCGCGGAGGCGGCGAAGGGCGCGGGGGGCAAGGCCGTGAAGCTGGACGACAGGGAGGCGAGCGGGGGAATCGAGATGACCAAGCAGATCACGGTCAACGGCAACGCCGTCCCCAACAGTAAGCCGTAGCGTCACCGTGTAGTAGTCTACTTTATTGCCAAAAAAAAATCGCGGCCTTCACTTACGGCGCCTCCTCGCCCAGTTCGGCTTTGTCCTCGCCGACCCCGCCCCGCCCCCCCCTCGACGCCGCCCTCTCCTCCTCCTCCCTGCGTATCTCGTCGTGGTACTCCGTGAGCTCCGCGTGCACCAGCTCCCGCACCCTCTCCTCCGTCATCGCCTCGCCCTCGAAGCTAAACTCGAAGGGCCCCGACGCGGATGGCTCGTCGCTGACGTCGTGCAGAGACGCGAGATACGGATGCGACAGCGCCTCCTCCACCGTGATCCGCGACGCCGGGTCGAACACGAGCATCTTGTCGATCAAGTCGACGGCGTCGGGCTCGGCTTCGGGGTACACCTTCTGGAAGTCGACGCGCGGCGTCCGCGGAAGGCTCCGGATGTACCGCCGCGCCTTGTCGCTCGTGATGAACTCCATCTCCTCCTCGCTGGGCGACCCGATGACGCGAGCGATCAGGTTCAGCTGGTGCACGTAATCCTTTCCAGGGAACAGCGGCTTACGGCCCAGTAGCTCGGCGAATATGCAACCCACGCTCCACACGTCGATCGCGCTCGTGTACTCGCTGCAACTTAAGAGCAGCTCGGGCGCTCGGTACCACCGCGTGACGACGTACTCCGTCATGAACTCAGTCTCCCTCCCCGTCCTCGCCAGGCCAAAGTCGCAAATCTTCAAGTCGCAGTTGGCGTTTAAGAGCAGGTTGCTCGGTTTCAAGTCTCGGTGCAGCACGTTCGCGCTGTGCACGTACTTCAACCCGCGGAGTAGCTGGTATATGAAGTACTGGCAGTGGTCGTCGCTCAGGGGTTGGTTTGACCGGATGATCTGATGCAGGTCGGTGTCCATGAGCTCGTACATGACGTAGACATCGTTGTAGTCTTTGACGGACTTCTTGGGCCTGACCACGTCCACGATGCGAATGACGTTCTCGTGCTTCAGATGGCGGAGTAGCTTCATCTCTCGCAGCGTGCGCTTGGCGTCCACCGCGTTCTCGAACGCGTTGGCGATCTTTTTTATCGCCACCTTCTCGTCGGTGTCGACGTTGCGCGCGCTGCACACGACGCCGTAGGCGCCCTTCCCGATGGGTTTGATGGGCGCGTACCTCGCCTGCACCTCGAACGTGTTCCCGCACACCTGGAAGTTGCACATCTGCGCGATGAATAGGGGGGGAAGAGGGTCGAGGGAGCGTCAGCGGGTCGAACGTCGCATCGCACGATCGCGGCGTGGGGAAAACCCCGGGTCGGCACACGCGCGGAGAAACTGACCTTCGTCTCGCCTCCTTGGTCTCCGTCCGAGGGCGTGACCGAGATGGGGCCCTCCTCGGCGGGGCCGTCATCGCGCCGTGACCCTCCGGGTGTCAGCAGTGGCTCCGCCATCGGGCTACGACGATGTCGCTGCGCCAGACGTGTGCGAGCGGTCAACGCCGCGCGACTGGCAACGGAAGGTCGTGTCCGGCAGTCTCATCCGAGTCATCACGCACAACACTCCAAATAATAATTCCATTTGGCTCTACGTTTCGCCCCACCGTCCGCAGTTCGAAGCCGCGCGTCGTGTGAGAGTATCGGGCCGGCATGCCCGTCAGCGAGACCTTCCGCACGGTGGTGCTCGTGTTCCTCGGGACGCACATCCCCGCCACGCTGATGATGGACTCCCAGGCGCTCCTCCCACCCGCCATCGTCCCTGGCTTCATGAAATCGCTGCTGGATTTCCACGTGCGGACAAACTCCGATCCGCTCATGGCGGATCCACCGACTTGGTTCAAGTCGTTCATACTCTTCGAGCTCCTGTTCCAGCTCCCCTTCTTCTTCATCGGATTCAAAGCCTTCTACGAGCGGAGGAACTGGATCAGGATACCGGGCGTCGTCTACGGGGCGCACACGGCGACGACACTCATCCCAATCTTGGCTGAGATTTTACATCCCGCGACCGTGTTCCCGGACGAAGCCGCGCGGTGGAAACTGTTCTTGATATACCTCCCCTACCTGCTCGTCCCGGCCTCGATGGCGTACGCGCTGGGCGTGGACGACAAGCCCTTCGGCGCCAAGGGCGGGCCCAACAAGCTCAAGATATTCTGATTATTAATCACTTTAGTCTACGATAAATACAAGGCGGACGTCGCGACGTTAACGCCAATCACGTTGCGTCTAAAATCCCCACCGACGGACGCGCGAGCTTCATCAGTCCTGGCCGAAGAACGAGCAGCAGAAGGTGTCCCTGTCCGCGAGCACAAACTCCCCGCCCGCGGGCGACCACGCCACCTCCTCAGCCGCGAAGTTCGGCAGCGGAATCTCCACGAAGCTCGCGCCCTCCGGCGTCCAAACGTACACCCTGCTGTCCCCGGTCGCCACCGCCAGCCTGTGCGCGGTGGGATCCCACCCGAAGCTCGTCACCGGTCGCAGCTGCTGCAAACACGCGCACAGCTCCAGCGATATCGCGCTCCACACCCACACCGTCGTGGGCTGGCAGTCGTTTTTCGTCGCGAGGAACCGCCCGTCTCCGCTAAACGCGACGGCGCCCACGCCGACCGCATTCGCCGACCGACCGGTGAGCCGCGGCCGGCGCGTGGGCACGGACGCGGGGAGGGGCTCCACCACGTACCTCGCGGTGACCCTCCCGCGGCGCTGCGGCGGCCTCGGGGGGGGATCCACGCGTTCCGGACGCGTCGGAGGGGCTCTGTTCGAAGAAGAAGAAGAGCCCGCGCCGGGACCCGCCGGATGTTTCGACCGAATGCCCTCCTCGTGCCCGTCCCAAACGTCCTCCCACCACGTCGATTCGCCCGCGGTATCGTTCGCCGCCCCGGCGTCGTTCTCGGCGTCGGCGTCGTCGTCGTCATCGTCTTCGCCGTCGCCGTCGAGTAACGAACCGGGATGGGGCGAGTCGACGAGCACGCCGTCCACCTCCTCCACCTCCCGGTACACCGCCACCGTCGTGGGGAACACGACGGCGTCCGGGTGAGGCAGCTCCGCGAGCATCCGCCACGAGACGTGCGAGAACAGCCGAACGCGCTGGTCGAGCGCACCCGTGGCGAGTAAACCGCCGCGAGGACACCACGCGGCGCATCGAACCCCCGCGGCGGCCCCCCCGTCGCTCGGTTTGTACGAAGCCAGTTTGGTACCGTCGGGTCGGTAGATGAACACCGAGTGCTCGGTTAGGGCGTCCCACACGGCGATGGCGGTGCCGTCGGGTGACCACGTGGCGTCCGCCAGGTCGGTCGTCGCCACCTGGAACCGGGCCGCGGTGGTCCACGTGGCGCACGAGACGACGGTGATAAAATCTTTGCACTCTCTGCGTTCGCACACGAGGATGAACTTGCCGTTCGGGGAGAAGTCTATCCCCGCGTCCGCGTACTTGGGCTGCCTGAGGTAGACGCAGGACTTGTCGAGGAGGGACCACACGGCGCACCGCACGTTGAACTCGGCGACGGTGAGGATGTGCGTGCCGTTGGGCGACCACCGCGCGTGGATGCATCCCGCGGGCCCCTCGTCGATGAGGCAGGTCCACTTCTCGTCGGACACCGAGAAGCACTGGACGACGCCGCGCTTGTAGCACGCGCAGAGGACGTGGTCGGAGTCGGGGTGCCACTCGATCTTGTGTATGCGGTCCAGGCACGAGGATATGGAGCACACCGTGAGCGTCTCCGCGTCGCGGATCACCAGGCGATACTCCACCGCGGTGGCGAGGAATCGGCCGTCCGGGGAGAAGACCGGCGTCGGGCCGGTGCGCTTGTACGTCTCGGAGAAGTCCAGGGACATCTTCGCGGTGCGCGTTGGCGCGGGTTCGCGGGCGATCGCGCTCCCACACCGCCGCTCGGCGCGCCTTCGTCTGCGCCGTTCGCGTCCAATTTTAAAATTTCTCGTCAGAAGATGCGTCGGAGTTGCCGATTGACTCGCGGTGAAAAAGGCGAAGCGGGAGACGGGGCGGTCACCACGGCGATGCGCGCGCTCGCGGCTCCGCTGACCCGCGTCCTCGCCCCCCCGACCCGCGCGTCGTACTCCCGAGGCACCCGCGGTCGCGCCCGGATCGCCGCCATGAACACCACCAAGACCCCGCCGCACGACGGCGACGTGGAGCCCTGGTACCCGATCGGCACCCCGGGGAAGCCTTGGACGGAGGCGCAGAGGGAGGAGTGGCGCGCCAGCGTGGAGGCGCCCCGGCGCTCGTACGCGGACGAGGTCCTCGCGAAGCTCGAGCCCTTAAAGTCGAGGTACGACGTGTTCAAGTACGGCGCGCTGCCGTACGACGCGAACGATCCGGAACGGTACCCGCTCTTCGCCGTGCGCACGCGGGGATTCGACCCGTCGAACGGCAAGCCGTGCGTCCTCGTCACCGGCGGGGTCCACGGCTACGAAACCAGCGGGGTGCAGGGCGCGATCCGGTTCCTGGAGACCAAGTGCGAGGATTTCGTGGACGACTTTAACGTGCTCGTCGCCCCGTGCGTCTCGCCGTGGGGTTACGAACGCGTCCAGCGGTGGAACGCGCGCGCCGTGGACCCCAATCGATCCTTCGCCGATCGCAGCGCCGACGAATCCAAGTTTCTCGGCGCGATGGTCGACGCGCAAAACGTGGGGACGTGGATGTGCCACGTGGACCTTCACGAGACGACGGACACGGACGAGACCGAGTTCCGCCCCGCAAAGGCGGCGAGGGACGGCGAGTACATCGCCCCAGACGTCATCCCCGACGGGTTCTACACCGTGGGCGACTCGGAGGATCCGAAACCGGACTTTCAGAAGGAAATCATCGACGCGGTGTCCCTGGTGACGCACATCGCGCCAGATGTGGACGGTAAGATCATCGGCGAGCCCGTGACGCAGCGTGGGGTGATCAACTACCCGGTACGGGCGCTCGGGCTGTGCGCGAGCGTGACGAACGCGAGGTACGTGACAACTACGGAGGTGTACCCCGACTCGCCCAAGTGCACCGACGATGAATGCAACGACGCGCAGGTGGCGGCGGTGGTGGCGGCGCTGACGCACGTGAAGCGCGTGGAGAACATCTGAGTTGGTTTGGCACTGGTTGATTAGTTTTCGACGAAATCTATCCGAGTCGTCGTAGACTAGTTTTCAGTACGAGTCTTCGCTCTGCACGCCGCCGTAGCTGACCCTGTACGCGGGGAACATCGAGGAATCGATGACGCCTCTGCCGATGTCGCGAACGGTGACGTTCAACCGACCGTGTAACATCCTTCCCCTCAGCATCGGCGGCATCGTCCTCGGCACGACGCCGGTGACCGAGTGCACGATCATCCGCGACGGTCCACCGAAGAGCAAGACGTCGCCGCTGTTTAAACGAACGGTGCGGTGCGTCGCGTCTTCGAACCGGTTCTTGTACGAAAAATCCGCCGAGAGTCCGACGGTGAAGCTCACGATGGGTGGCCCGGTGTCGTGTCTGGCGTGCGCGGGATCCTCGCTGTCCCTGTGCCACTTGAACTTGGCGCCCTCTTTGTAGAAGTTGACCAGCGCGGTCGTCGGGTTCATGTCGGGGACGTTCGTGCACGAGTCCGCCGTCTGCGCGCACCGGACGCAGCCGCGAACGATGCGCCCGAGTCTCTCTGGAAAGTCGGAGACTGGGAGGATGACCCTTCCTCTGGTGCCCTGATTGAGCCTGAGCACCGGCGCGTCTCCCGGCGCGTCTCCCGGCACTGTGTTGTAGAATCCCTGCCTCCCGTCCTTCCCCTCGCCCACCTCGAACGCGCGCTCGGCGAGCCACGCCTGCGTCTCCAGGTCGATCGCCCGTCTGAGGCACACCAGCCCCGGCGCGAGCACCTCCGCGACGCTCCCCTTCTCGCCCATGACGCGCGCCTCCTCCTCGCTCGTCGACGCGCCCGCGCCGGCGTCGACGCGGTCGCGATGCGCGCGTTCCACCTCCGAACGAACGCCCGCGTCGGGAATCGAACGGACGACCGCGTCCAGGAGGTCCGCGTCCCTCACCGCTCGACTCGCGGTGCCGTACCACACATCGGGGGAGACGTCGCCGAGCTGAAGCGCGTGGCTCGTGGCGCGGAAGGACCGGTACGGGCCGGGGCCGAGCGCGGTTTTGAGCGACGTCACGAGCGTGTCATGTCCCATGGCGTCGCGGGTCCGTCGACCGACGTCCGTCTCCCCTCCCCGCGCGTGTGCCCTCTGTTGTCTTTGGTCGGGAGCCGAGGAGACATCCTTCCAGTCGAGGATTAAGTGACTGAGAGGCCCGTTGGGAGGTCTTACACCCACGGGCGCGCGGCCGCAACGGTTCGCGATGGGCGACGTCAACGACCCGTTCTACCTGGTCAAGGATGAGATCCAGGCCACCGTCGATAAGGTGCGGGGCGTGCTGGAGCGCATGGAGCGCCTCCCCGAGGGCAACAGCGAGCGCCAGCGGTACGCCTCGCAGATCACCAGCGAGTGCGAGAGCGTCCAGTGGCAGCTCGAGGAGCTGGACAGGGCGACCGCGATGGCGGAGCAGGACTTCATGAGGTTCAAGGTGGACGCCAACGAGCTGGCCAGCCGCAAGCGATGGACGGCGGCGACCAAGTCCACCGTCGCGAACGCCGAGCGCGCGGCGAGATCCGTGCTCGACGCGGCGAAGCGACGGGGACCCGCGGGTTTCGACCCGTCCAACGCGAGCGGATACGACCAGGGCATCGCGGCCGCGAACGACGATTACCTGAACCGCGAGGCCGACAACCAGCAGCTGCTGATGCGGAAGCAGGACGCGGATCTGGACGATATCAGCGCCAGCATCCAGCGCCTCGGGCAGGTCGGCCTGACCATCGGCGAGGAACTCGAGACCCAGGGGAAGATGATCGACGAGCTGGAACAGGACGTCGACGGCACCAACAGCAGGCTCGCGGCGGCGCAGCGAAAGATGAACCAGGTGCTCAAGAAGGCGGGAGTCAAGGGGCAGATGTGCATCATCGTGATCCTCACGGCGATCCTCATCATCCTCTTCCTCATCGCGTTCATGTGACCGTCGCTGGGTGCGCGGTGAAGTTTCTCTCAGGTTTCCTACCTAAAATAGCCATAGAAGGTCAATATAGCTTATCGTTAAGGTATTTCCTAACTACCTGACTATTTGTATGTGCCGTCAGTTATCCAAATAGACCTCCTCTCACCCGTCGGCGCAGCCGGTAAACAACGGCGAAGATTCCCGAATTGTTGCGCGCAATTCCAAACCATTCGGGAGAGAGGAGGCGCGGTGGAGCCGGGAAGCGACCCCGGTCTCGCGGAGCGGCGCGTCATGACAGAGCGGGGAGGGCGCGCGAGCCCTCGCGCGGCTCGCATAGCGACGGGCGCGGCTTCGAGGGGCGGAGTCGAGGGCGACGGGTGGGACGACGAATTTCAATTCACGCCCAGGGCGGACGCCTCGCCGAGGAGCTCGGGCAAGCGCACGCCCCCGAGGTCGCCGCGAGGAGGAGCCCCGGCGGGAGGATCTACCCGAATCCTATTCTATCCGACGTCGCCTCGGCCGCGAGGAGACGACGCGCACAGCCCGGCGTCCAGCTCCGGCACCTCGCGCGGGTCCCCCGACGAGAACCAGGACACCTCGCAGATTCCCGGCTCGAGCGGACGCCGGCGGGGCTTCACCGACGGATTCACGCCGCCGAGCGCGGACCCGAACGCGTCGCCGCCCGCGCCCAATCGAGTGTCCGTGTCCCCGTTCGAGCAGCGCAGGAGGCAGGCGCTGCTGGAGAAGCAGCGACGATTCGCGGAGATGATCGGCAGGATCAGGGCGCCCGATTCCCCCGAGCAACCGCCGCCGCCGCCGCGCGCCGACCCCGCGGCGACGACGACGACGACCCCGCGGCGACGTACTCGGATCCTTCCGCGCGACGAGGATGAGACGGATCCGGCGCCGGCGGCGGCGGTGGACGTCAGCACGGACAGCGACGCGTGGACCCCGGTGAGTCGCCGGGATCATCGCCAATCGGGTGAGTCACCGGTCGTGGACTCGTGGGACGAGATCGAGGCTCCCGCGGTGACCCCGCCTGGAGCGCGCCGGCGCCGACAGCCCGGCGACGACCCGTCGTCCCCGTCGTCGTCCCACATGCGCACCCCCGCCGAGGAGCCGCTGGAGCTGAGCCCCGACGACGTCACGAGCGGCGGGACGGGCAGGCGGCTCTCCGAGGATGAGCTCGTGGCGAGGTACAGGGTATTCGCGAGAGACGACGACGACGACGACGACGACGACGACGGAGGGGCGCGGCGGGCCGCGGAGCCGAACCCTCCCTCGTGGCCGTTCAGCAGGAACCCGTCCGGTGGTTCGGACGTCCAAACCGCCGCGTTCTCGCCTCGGGAGCTGGCCGAGATGGCCCCTGGCGGACGCGCGGAATCGCCGGCAAAGTCGCCGCCGCCGCCGCCGCCTGATCGTCTCCTCGCTCCTCCCCGTCCGTCCCCGTCGATCGAACTCCCGGGGGACGATTCGAGCAGCGGCGGGTTCGCGACGCCACAGGGCGTGACGCCCACGAGCGGCGGGGGCGGGCGCATCGAAATCACGACCGAGGACGACGACGGGGACGACGGGGACGGGGCCGGGGAACGCGTCGAATCGAGGAACACTCCGGAGCGCGCGCCGAGCTCGCCCACGACGGCAAACGCCGAGGCCATCGCGGGTAGGTCGCGCGTCCCGCTGACGAGTCGCGCGGCCAAGTTCATGGCGAAGCTGGGCGCCGCGAGGAGGGGAACGGCGGAGGACCGCGCGGACATTCGCAGGCGCCTGGGGCTTCCCGAGGTGGACGAAGGTGCGCGGCGGTCGTTCGCGGAGGAGGAGGACCAACGGGAGGAGGACCGATGGGAGGAGGAACGGGAGGAGGCGGGCCCGTACGCGACGCGCTCGCCCGACCGCAAACCGCGCAGCCTCGCCGGCTCGTGGCTGAGCGACTCGGCGGCGGCGGCGGCGGCGGCGGCGCCTCGGCTGGGGCCCAGCCCGCGGTCCCCGCGCATGCCCAGCATCCGCGAGGAGCCGCCCGGACCCGCCCAAGGCTTGCCCGGTTCGCCCGGTTCGCCCGCCGCCGGTGACGTCGCGTACTCTCCCGCCGCCTCCACGCCGACGCCGCCGAGGACGCCGATGAGACGATTCCAACAAGACGGCGCGAACGGGGAGACGCCGACGAGGAGATCCTACCCGGGCCCCGTGGGAACCAACCCCCCGCGTTCGCCGGCGGGTTCAAACGACGCTGACAAAGCCGCGGCGGCGAGGAAGCTTCTCGCCGCGGCGTCGCCGAGCAAGCGGCAGACACCGCTCGGTGGATCCGTGACGGCCGTGACGTCCGTAACGTCGTCAGCCGCGTCCCCTGTGCCTTCTCCGGGTGGTCACGATCCCGGTAAGGCGGCCGCCGCGAGGAGGATCATGCTCGCGGCGGCGGCCAAGAAGGCGGCGGCGGGCGCAGACGACGGAGCCGGGGACGGAGCCGGGGACGACGAGGAGTTCGGCCTCGACCTCGTCTTCTCTCCCGCGAGCGGCGCGAAGGCGACGGCGGCGACCGCGAGCGGCGGCGGCGGCGGCGGCACAGCTGGAGGCGCGATCGCCGAGCGAGCCGTTTCGGCGCAGCGGCAGCTCGGATTCGCGCAGCCGGATGGGGCGGCGAGCGACTCCGGGAACGAGAGCGCGGCCGGCGTCTACGACTCGGCGTTCGAGTTTAGGTCCCCGAGGCGGCACGAAACGGAGGTTCGCGCGCGGATGGTGCGGCTCAACGAGGTCCCGCCGCCTCCGTCCGTGGCGCCCGCGGCGCACCATCGCGCCGAGGTTTCGAGGTTCGGGGGCGACGCCGCCGACAAGTCACTACAAGTCACTACAAGTCACTACGACGAGGACGCGGCGACGGCGACGGACTACGAGACGGACGCGGGGTACGGAACGGCGATGGACTCTCTTCCTTCGGGGGGAACGTCCGGCGACGCGTCCAATCCGCGCGCGCTTCGCGTCGCGTTGGAGAAGCTCGAGATGCGGCTCGAGGAGGCTGGGTGGGAGAAGGAGGCTCTGGAGACCCGTCTAGCCGAGGCGGAGGCGACGCTGGCGAGGACGGACGCCGTCAACGGGGCGAGGATCTCGCAGCTCTCCGCGGAGGTGCAGCAGAACGACTACCTCAGGCGTTTGTTGAAACGCGCGGAGGAGATGCGAAACGCCGCGAGGATGCAGGCGAAGGAGGCGCGCGTGCGTCTGGAGATTCGCGAGCGGGAGTTGGAAAGTCGGCGGATCGAGATCGATCGCATGGAGGCGGAGCGAGACGGTCTGCGGCGTCGGATACTGACGGAGAAGCGCCGATCCGACGCGATGGAGCGGACGATCGAGGCGCAGAACGACGAGCTGGAGGAGTCGCACGGCAGGCGGGTGACGATGACGCAGCTGGCGGGGCTGCTCGTCTGCTTTTTGGTGATTCTGTGGATGCGGATCAGGTTCGGACCGAGGGAGATTCCCGCCGTCGAGCCGCCGCCGCCGTCGAACATCAGGACCATCGAGTTCGGTCGCCGGGTAGGGACGCACACGCCCCTGCGCAAGCCGGATCCGTGATCGGAAGTCGCGTAGACTCGCGAGACGACGACGCGGGTTTGTCACTCAACTTAGCAAAGGTACCGAGGTACCTTCGAAGGTACGAAGGTATAAATTTAGCCCACTTCCAAAAGGGAAACTACAACACGTGTCGAGCGACGACCAAAAAAGAATCCTGCTTTGGGATTCGATCATGGTTTTCCGACGCCCAGGGGCTTCACGTCCTCGATGGGCCCGGACCTGATGAAGTCCGCCCAGTAGTCCGGCAGCAGCAGCGCCATGATGTGCGGCTCCGTGTTCCTCTCGAGCGCAACCTCCAGCGTCACGCACTCCCTAAGCAGCTTCTCCAAACCCCTTCGAACCTTCGAGAACAGCGGACCGAGGGTCTGCGCCGCGCGCTCGGCGTCCGGCGGCGACAGCCACAGGTGATCGCGAAGCGCCGGAAGCGACCCCGACGTCGCCCCCGCGAGCGAGCGCATCTGCGTCGTGAGCACCTCTCGCAAGGAGCTCGCCTCGGCGGCGAGGGCGCGGCACTCCTCTGGGTCGCCGTCCGCCCTGCACGCGCGGCCGAACAACCCCGCGAGGAGGTACTGCACCTGTTCCACGCCCCTGTCCTGCGCCAGCCTCTCGAGGATCCAGTCCCTGATCATCTGGCACTCGCTGGGGCGCTGCCACAGGATGTTGGCCAGCAGCAGGCAGTCGAATTCGCTCACCGCTTTACGCCCGTTCGTGTACGCGCACACCCTCAGGAGGGCAACCGACTTGACCAAGCGCCTGTCCGAGACGTACACCGGGGGCTCGCACTTGTCCTGAAGGAACGCGCGGAGGTCCACGATCAGGTCCACGACGGAGTTCGGGACGTCCACCGAAGCCTCCGCCGCGCTCCTGACGCCTTGGAAATCGTTCACGGAGAGGGAGAGTTTTGCCTCGGTGGTGACGTCATCCTTGGTCTCCTTGGTGGGCAGGGCGCCGCCGGAGAGACCTCGGGTCTGGAGGAGACCCGCGAGGGACCCGGCGGAGACCTGCTCCACGGACGATCGCAGGAGGAATCGATCGTAGAGCGCGTCGAGCTCCTCGGATTCCGGGAGTTCGTTGGATGCGCCGACGAGGCAGAGCAACGGAACTTTGACCCGTTCGTTGCCGTTGTCGAAGAGCCTCTCGTTGAGGATGGTGAGGAGGGAGTTGAGGATGGCGGAGTTGGCCTTGAAGACCTCGTCGACGAACGCCACGGTGGCGGTGGGGAGGTAGCCGTCCGTCTGCCTGACGTACTGGTCGTTCTCGAGACCGCGCATGGACAAGGGGCCGAAGAGCTCCTCCGGAACGGAGAACCTGGTGAGCAGGCGCTCGAAGAACGACGCGCCGCCGCACACCGCGCTGAGCCTGCGGCCGAGCTCGGACTTGGCGGTGCCGGGCGGACCGAGCAGGAGGAGGTGCTCGCCGCAAAACGCGGCGAGGAGGAGCAATCGCACCTCCGTCTCGCGCTCGACGAGTCCGGACTCGAGCGATCGGGTCGCCGCGCGGATCTTCTTCGCGAGCTCGGGGGGCGCGCCGGACGCGGGGGCCTGGTCGTCGCCGTCGGTCGCGTCGCCCTCGCCCGCCAGGATCGGCGCCAGGATCTCCTCCACCTTGGCCTTGACGCTGTTCTCCTCGACGCTGATGAGCGCATCCTGCTCTCGCTGCTTTGTTTTCCAGTCCGGCTCGGCGGATGACCTCCTGACCACGGACGCGCCGCGGGAAGGGCGCCGGCCGGACGCGATGGACCGGCGGCTGGACGCCGCCGGGCACGCGCCGGGGATCGCTCGCACGACGGAAGAGGCCATCGTCGATGAGCGTTCTGACGCGATGGGCGGACACGTCGCGCGCCCCTTTCCCTTTGGATAGGTTTTTCGCGCGCTCGACTTGATCTCGGTTTTGTGACTGGCTCCCGTAGCGCCAGTTGTCGGGATGATCGAACGTATGAGAAGCAGTCTGGTTTTCCAGCCCAACAAAAGAGTCCGATGCCCCGAGGCTTCCTCGTCACCACGTCGTTGTTGATTGGGTTCTCCACTCGTCCGCGCGCGCGTATGTATCCGCAGCCTCACCAAGAGACGGCGTCCCGACCTCCCATGGCTCGTACATCCCCGGTGTCCATGGAGATCAGGGACGGCGTCGCCCTGATCTCCATGAGCAACCCGCCCGTGAACGCGCTCGCCATTCCCGGTGCGCGCCGCGCCGAAACCCTCCCTCGGATTTCGCCCTTTTTCGTCCCGGCGGATAATTCCGGGTAACAACGCGCGCCCGCCGCCCTCCCGGACCTTCGCTGACGCGCCAGTCCCGCCCGACCCCGACGTCGCAGTGCTCGAGGGCATCGAGGCCCAGGTCAAGGCCGCGCAGGCCGACTCCGGAGTCCGCGCCATCGTCATCACGGGCTCCCGCGGCAAGTTCTCCGGAGGCTTCGACATCACTCAGCTCAAGGCGCGCACCGAAGGCAAGCCCGTCCGGAACATGTCCGACTTTAACGGCGTCCTCAACTCCATCGTCGAGGCCGGACCCAAGCCCACCGTCGCCGCGATCGAGAACCTCGCCCTGGGCGGAGGTCTCGAGGTCGCCATGGCGTGCAACGCGCGCGTCGCGACCCCAAAGGCGCAGCTGGGATTGCCCGAGCTGCAGCTGGGAGTCATCCCGGGGTTCGGCGGCACGCAGCGCCTGCCCAGACTCGTGGGCCTACCCAAGGCGCTGGAAATGATGCTCAAGTCCAAGCCCGTCAAGGCGGAGGAGGCGCTCAAGCTCGGGCTCGTCGACGCCATCGTCCCGGCCGATCAGCTCATCGCCAAGGCGACACAGCTGGCGAAGGACATCGCGGACAAGAGGATCCCCCGAAAGATGGCGTCCTTCGACTCGGCGAAGCTTCCCGCCGACGAGGCGATGGCGAAGAAGGTATTCGCGGGCGCCAGGCGCCAGGCCAAGCGCGTGAAGCACCTGATGCCCCACCCTTGGCTCTGCCTCGACGCCGTGGAGACGGGCGTCACGAAGGGCTCCGTCGCGGGTCTCGCGTCGGAGCAGGACGCGTTTGCAAAGGCGGTGTCGTCGCGAGCGTGCAAGGGACTGGTCCACTTTTTCTTCGCCTCGCGCTCCACCGCCGCCGTTCCCGGGGTCACGGACGTTGGTCTCAAGCCCAGGGCCACGAAGTGCGTCGCGGTCGTTGGCGGAGGGTTGATGGGCAGCGGCATCGCCACCGCGTGCGCGCTCAGCGGCGTGAGGGTGCTGCTGAAGGAGATCAACCAGAAGTTTCTGGACGCGGGCATGGCGAGGGTCAGGGCTAACCTCGCGTCCAACGTCAAGAAGGGACGGATGACGTCGCAAAAGGCGGACGCCATCTATTCCCTGTGCACGCCGTGCCTCACGTACGATAAGTTCAAGGAGGCGGACATGGTCATCGAGGCGGTGATCGAGAACCTGGACCTGAAGCAGAAGATCTTTGCCGACTTGGAGCGAAGCTGCAGATCGGACTGCATCCTCAGCACCAACACCAGCACCATCGACATCACCAAGGTGGCGTCTAAGATGCGAAACCCCGAGCGGATCCTCGGCGCTCACTTCTTCTCCCCGGCGCACGTCATGCAGCTCTTCGAGATCATCCGCACCGACGCCACCCCGCCCCAGGTGTTGGTGGACGCGCTGGGACTCTCCAAGCAGATCAAGAAGACGCCCGTCGTCGTCGGTAATTGCACCGGGTTCGCCGTCAACCGCGTGTTCTTCCCGTACACCATGTCGGCGTGCCTCCTCGTCGACCTCGGCCTGGATCCGTACGCCATCGACAACGCGATTCGCGCCTTTGGCATGCCAATGGGCCCGTTCCGACTGGGCGACCTCGTGGGCCACGACGTGGGCGTTCACGTCGGACAGAACTTTATCGACGATTTCCCCTTAAGGGTGTACGAGTCTAAACTCATCCCGGGTCTGATGAAGTCCGGACGCATGGGCGAAAAGAGCGGCAAGGGTTTCTACGTCTACGACGCCAAACGAGCCGCCACGCCCGACCCCGAGGGCATCGCGGCGCTGCTTCACGCGTCGAGAGCCGCCGCGTCGGGCCGGTTCAAGCGATCCACGTCCGGCGAGTTACTGGCGATGACCGCCGACGACATCGCCGAGATGATATTCTTCCCCGTCGTCAACGAGGCGTGCAGGTGCCTGGCGGAGGGCGTCGTCGTTCGAGCGAGTGACCTCGACGTCGCGTCCATCCTCGGCATGGGCTTTCCCCCGTTTAGGGGCGGCGTCGTGCACTGGGCGGACCAGGTGGGCGCCGGGCGCATCGCGGCGCGGCTTCGGGAGTGGTGCACGGCGTACGGCGGGATCTACCAGCCGTGCCCGTACCTCGAGGACTGCGCGGTGCAGGGGCGGTCGCTGGCGGAGGGGCCGCTGAGGGGCCCGGATAGGTCCAAGCTGTGAGTGAACGCGACACGACTGGCGCGAGTAGTGACGGGAGCCGCCCGACCACCGAGGCCGGCCCCGGACAAAGTCAGCGGACGAGATCGCGACGCGCTTGTAACATACGACGCATTTGCATTCAACGTCTCGTCGAATACGATGAGCGTCACCTACAATCGAGGCTCGATTTCTCCCATTTGTTTGAAAAAAATGCCCTCGTCAAAGATGCCCTCGTCTCTGTCACCCGCACCCCACCGCCGCGCCCAGCGCCACCGCCACCGCCGCCGCGAGCGTGATCTGAACCGCGTTGACGACGTCGTTCGTCAGCCACTCGAACCCGGCCTCGCCCTGCGTCGTCGCGCCGAGCCACGACTCCGCCGTGGTCGCGACGAACGCGGCTAACGTCGCGATCAACGCTCCGGTCAGATCCACCTGGCCCGCCGCCGCCGCCACGCCCGCGAACCCCAGGCTCGCGCCGATCCCCGCGACCGTCCCCTCCAGCGACACCGCGCCCTCCGTCCCCCGGGGCACGCTGCGGAAAGGGGGCGTCGACATGTACGTGGTCTTTCCGTACGCCTTGCCCACCTCGCTCGCGGTGGTATCGCTCAACTTGCTGCAGAAGCTGGCGACGAAGCCGAGCCTCCACAGGTTTTCGCCGGGGCCGACGCCGGCGAGGGCGAGGCACGCGCACGCGATCCCCGCGATGCCGCTGCCCCAGACGCTGCCGACGCCTCTGCGACCGCCCCTGGCCTCGGCGATGCCCTCGGCCTGTTTCTGCTCCAGCTTGATCTTGGTCACCGCGCTGCCAAAGACAAAGTAGAGGCACACGAGCGCGTACCCGCGCACTCCGAACGCCGCCATCACCGTCTGTAATTGCGTTGTGGGTGAGTACGCGTGAGTGAGTTGTGGTGTTTCAACGCGTGGGGCACGGGTTCGGAAACGACGGGCTCGGGTGATGAACGGGACGCGTTCGGGGGCTCGCTCGTTCGTTCGCGGCGGAATCGGATATCTGTTCATTGTCACTCCATCTGCGGCCCTCCCGGCGGCGAACAACACCGCCGGGTTGCAGCGCCAGTCGGAAGTATCTGTTGTCCTGGTTCATCGTCACGTTCCGCGCGCGCGCCGGGAAAGCCCTCGGGGGATCGCTCGTTCGATCGACAGGGGGAAGCGGGGGAGAGAAGGGAGGCGAAAGGGGCTCGCGCGCACCGTGCCGAGGAACCACGAGTTGATGACGCCCGGCCACGTCAGTCCCTTCAGCAGCACCTTGATCCCCCCGGTGAAAACGACAGTGTTCGCCGCCGCCGCGGGCACCAAACCCGGGCTGGGATTGACCAGGAACGCGGGGATCTCCTCCACGAACGGCGGAAGCGCTCGGGCCCCCGTGAGCGATCGGCTCGTTCGACGACGACGAGGCAAAACCGCAGCCCGGGGCGCTCCGCTGCTCCGAGTGCCCACCCGCCGCTCGGGAACGGCCGGGTCGACGCGCTCTCTTCCCGCGGACCGCACCGCCGGGGTCGGGCGGCGGCATTGCACCGTCGTTCCCGGGACCGAGATCGTCGTCATCGAACGCCCGCCTCGGTGTCCGGCGAACGCGCGCCGAGCGACCGTGGCGCCTCGGACGACCGAGGAAAACATATAAGCCAAACTGTGCCGCCCACACCTTCCGCCGATGGCACAGATAACGAGACGACGGTTCGTAGTCTCCGAATGGCGAGAAGGTGAGGAGGAATCTTCTTTTTTCGCCGGGATGGTGTTATTTCTGGTTAACGAACCGCCCGATCCGTCGTCAACAATGAATTGCGCTCCGAGGGTAGACCTGTCGTCAGTCGCCGGATTTGGCAGCATTCCCCGAGGGGGAACCAAATAAAATCTTTGCAAATCCGGGGTTATCCTAAATTGCAAAACTTCAAATTCGTATGGCAATCAGTCAGGGACCATCGACCCGTTGGCCAATTTTGAATAACCCGGCCGGGGCGTAATTGCGACGCGCCCGCGCCCCTCGCGCACTCAGCTCGCGCCCCGCGCCCGACCCACCCGCGTCAGTAAAGATGGTAAAGTCTGAGTTTCGCATGTTCGTGCGGACTGCGCCCCAGGCGGAGCTCAAGAAGCGCAAGGGGCTCAAGACCTTCACCGCCGAGGACGGCGAGCAGGTTCCCCACGAGGCTCTGAAGGACGCGAAGGTCGTGGTCCACGCCGAGTCCTACTACCCCTACCAGAAGGACATCTCGCTCAGGCTGGCGGACGCCAAGGATCCGGAGGGTTCACTCACGGGCAGCGTCATGCTCAAGGCCGAGACCGACGGCGTGTGCGAGTACGCCGACGACTTCGAGGTGGCAGCGCTCGCCGAGGCGAACGATTCCCTTACCGAGATCGGTCTGCCCACCATTCCCACCAAGTACACCCTCGTTAAGGTGCGTATCTGGCCTACCCCGGCCTTGGAAAGAAGTATCGAACGCTTTTGAATGTTTCGGGACACTAGCGGGCGGCGGCGCGCTCGGTCTTCATCGCGGGAGGCCCCCGCTCGGCGACCGCCACATCGAACAAATTCAAAGCGCGGCCAAAAAATACCGTTTTTCCAACTTTTGGGCGAAATTTTGCCGAGTGGCTCTTCGTCGCACCCCAGACTCTGACCGTCGTCCTCTCCCCGCCTTAACCCGAAACAGATCACCGGCAAGAAGAGGGAGGTCAAGGTCGACCCCAAGATTGCCAAGAAGCTCAAGGTTGAGTACTGGAACGCCACCGTGAACGTCATCAAGACGGCGCACGGCCGAGGCCGAGGCGGCGAGCTGGTGGAGGAATGGACCATCTGCGCGCTGAAGGGCGACAAGAAGTCGGTGGCCGCCGCGATGCCCGAGTTCAAGGAGGCGTGCCTGAGCATCATGGGTAAGGGTACCGGTAAGCTCCCGGCGTGCATCACGTGCGGGTTCGCGGAGTTTATCACCAAGATTGCCGGCTGCGTCAAGCCCCCGAGCATCGAGATCAAGAACCGCGCCGCCCCCGGCGACCCTCCGCTCCACATCCAGAAGAAGAAGCGCAAGGCGGGAGACGTTCCCGCCGGCGACGCGGACGACCTCCCTCTGAATAAGCTGCAGAAGCAAGTCCTCCCCTACTCGGGAAAGAAGCGCGGGCCCAAGTCCAAGGCTGAGAAGGCTCTCGCGGCGATGGCCGCGGGCGCCGCCGACGACGTTCCCCTGCTCTTCATGCTTCCCAAGAAGCCCATGCCCGTCCTTCCCAAGAGGCCCCCGAAGAAGGACAAGCCGCCCCCCAAGCCCAAGAAGCTTCCGTACCCCGGAAAGAAGCGCGGGCCCAAGACCAAGGCGGAGAAGGCGGCCATGGCGGCCGCCGCCGCCGCGGAGGCGGAGGCGGACGACGAGATCTCTCTGATTGACCTCGCCAAGAAGAAGATCCCGTACACTGGCAAGAAGCGCGGGCCGAAGACCAAGGAGGAGAAGGCGGCCATGGCGGCGGCGGCCGCCGCCGCGGGCGATGACGTCACTCTCGCGGCACTCGCCGCCAAGAAGCCCTACACCGGCAAGAAGCGCGGGCCCAAGACCAAGGCGGAGAAGGCTGCCATGGCGGCGGCGGCGGAGAAGAATGACGAGTTGCCCCTCTCCTCCATGATCAAGTCCCCCAAGAAGCGGGGACCCAAGCCCAAGGGCGCGACGGCGGACGCGACGACCCCGCCGCCCAAGAAGAAGGTGGCTCAATCGGGCCCGAAGAAGTCCGGCAAGAAGGTCATGGGTTCCCTCGGAGACGAGTAGGCGCGAATGGCGATGATGGACGAGAGCGGCGGCGGCCGGGTGGCGGAGCGCGTAGTGTAAAGAGCTTTTTCTCGAGAGGCCCGCGCGGCGAGAAGACGGCGAGGCGCGGTCGTCGATGACGGCTATTCGACGATTGATGACACGAGTGCATTGTAAATTCAGATCAATTCAACGAGGAGAGTAGCGCTACTCGCGCCTGGGTCCAGCTTTTCGCCGAGGCGGTGACTTTGGTGGAATCTGGTTTCCTCGACAATTTTCCTCGACTCGGAATCGGCGAATCATGATTCGTCAAGAATTGCGTTATCGCCGGAACCATGTTTTTCGGGTTGGGATGGAAGGATGGGGGAGTCAGGCTCGAATCCGTGTGCTTTTTGTTCGACCCGCGCTGGAAACCAACCTCGAATCCCACAAACACGGTTCGTTTCGCACAGCGTTGACGATCTCTGCCAATCAAGCACGCCGGACAGGGAGCGGGGGAGTCGAAAATTTGAATTTTCGATCCTCGCGGCTTCCCGCCTGTTTCGGTCGATTGTCTCGGAGGTCCCGCCTGTCACCTCGACCGTCATTACTTCGGGCACCGCGACCGGCTTTCCGCACGCGCGCGCGGCATCGCCGATGTCTCCGAACGAGGAGATGACCCAAGCATCGCGTCCCAAGCGTCCCGCCGCGGGCACCGCCGTCAGCAGCGCGGCGGCGGCCGCGGGAACCAGGCTGAGACGCCCCGCTCCGAGCAAGGTGCGCGCGGAAAAATCGAGACCAAAAGAAACCCTCTGTTTACGGGACCTGCAACGCGATGGTCAGCGTGGGGACGGGGCGTCCGTGAGGGCCGCGCGATCGTCCCCCGGGGTTCAAACGCGCGTAAACCGTCGTGGGAGTATCCCTCGGACGCGTCTCGACGGTTTTCCGGCGCGTTCGCGGCCCTGACACGCGCCGCGCGCGTCCCATTTCGGAGTTTCCCGCGCGTCCGAGCATCGGCTTTCTCCCCGCCGGGCCAAGGCTCCCGCCCGCCGCGCTCATCTGCCGCAATGCTCCGTCGCGACCGCTCCGACGCCTGACATTCCGCCCCAATCGCCTTCCAAACTCACGTATTAGGACATCGAGGCCGGTCCGCAGCAGCAGAAGCGCCGCGCCGCGCCCGCCGAGGCCGTCTCCGACCGCTCCGACGACACCGGCATCGACGCCACGGACAACACCGCGGGCGACCCCGCGGGCGCCATGGCGGTGCCGGAGACCGCCGGCAAGCGCGACAAGCGCGCCGCCGCCAAGTCGTCCAAGACGGAGCTCGCGTCCGCCAAGTCCTCCAAGACTGCCGCGGATAAGGCGTCCGATTCCGACGACGTCGCGCCCGTCCCCAAGGCGACCAAGCCGAGCGGCAAGTCCGGCACCGCTTCCAAGGTTGCCACCGCGACCAAGGCTGGCGGAAGGACCGCCGCGAGCGAAGAGCCCGCGAGGACTCGACCCACGAACAACCAGCTCCTGTGAGTGATCCCGGCCCGGCCCGTCGTTCGTTGCCCCCGCGCTCTTCTCCCCGCGCGCCGCGCGCGCCCGATCGCACGCGCGATCGGGGGCGCGCGCGACGCGAGCCACGCGCGAGAGGTCGTCGCCCGAATGTCGCATTTGCGCTGACTGACGCTCCGTTGCCCACCCAAATCATCGCCCGATCGATCGTCGCGCAGGTACAAGGCGAGGTTCAACTGGGATCACTACCCGCACCCGATGATCCCGGGCGCCAGGGAGACCCTCCCGGACGAGACCCACGGATGCGCGTCCGTCACGTCCGCCTTCCTCCAGGTGAGCCCCGCGCACCGCCCCGATCGCGCGCGCGCACTCGCCCGCCACCGCCTTTTCGCGCCCAAATCTCGCGGCGCTTCCGAAACGTAGGCTACAAACACCCGCGCGTGCCGGGCACGAGACGTCTCGCGCCTTCACTCTTTCCAAATCCCGCTTCCCCGTACCCGCGACTGACCGCCGCGCCCCTCGCGCCCCCCTCCCACCCCGTGATTAACACTCAGGTGCTCAAGGCGATCCATACCGCGGAGCTCTCGCGCCGGGACGGCGGCCGCAACGTCCTCAAGCTCCTCTCCGTCAACACCCGCCGAACGAAAGTCGTCGCGTTGTCCACTGGGACGCACCGAGTGCCCGACGAGCTTCGCCGACACCAACTCGCCGACGAGGAAGGAAACGAGTACTCCACCAACCTCGACCGCAACAGGTACGGCAACGACGACCAGTACCTCTTCACCGTCATCAAGTTCAACCTGGAGGCGCTCGGGCTGTGCCCGCTCATCGCGCAGGTTGAGATCATCGACGCCAAAGCCGCAAAGGAGGAGTGCGTGCTGGTGGTTAAGGTTCCCGACGCGGGGTGCGCGTGCGACGGGAACTGCGTCAACGGCGTCCGCGACGGCGTGCACGTCGCCGCGCGCGAGATTGTCGGCGGGTCCGCGGCGCAGCGCGAGAGCGTGGCGCGCAGCAACGAGCAGAGCGCCAGGCGCGCGAGGGAGTCGGGCTCGGGTGGGGCCAAATCGGGCGACGCGAAGACGCCGAGGGCGAATCAGACGAAGGAGCAGTGGAGGGTTCCCACGACGCCGATGTCCCCGATGAAGCGCAACGCGTCCGCCGGGGACGCCGGCGGGATGGGGATGCTCCTCGACGCCCTGACGCAGGTTGGCGGCATGCCGCCGCCGTCGCCGCTGCACCTGCGATCGCCCCCGCACGGCGCCAACGTCGCGGGGAGGAGGGCGTCGTTTTTGTCCGGGGGCGCGAACATGGCGGCGGCGTCACCGTCCATGCGACCGGCGGCGGCGGCGATGTCCGCGCTCTGCGCCTCCGCCCCGCCCAGCGTGGACAGGGACGCGGTGTCGCACATGGGCGGCGTCGGGGGCGTGGCGCAAGCGGCGGCGGCTGCGGCGGCGGCGGCGCAGTACTACGGCCTCGCCGCCGCGGGCCAGAGCAACGCGCAGGCGCAGCTCCTCGCCATCCAGCAGCACCACGAGCAGCAGCAGCTGCTCTTCCAGTCTCCGCCGCTCATGCAGAAGTTTGCCGCCGCGGCCGCCGGCCTCGCGCCCGCCCCGGGTAATTGCGCGAACGACTTTTCTGTCCGACGCGCCACTCCGGAGACGTTGGCGAACGAATCTGTCCTCGAGGAGCTGGTGGAGCGTGAGCGGGGCGAGGCGGCGGCGGCGCGCGCGGCGGAGGCCAAGGCGAACGCCCGCGTCGCGGAGCTCGAGCGCGAGCTCGCGGAGCTTTCGAAGAAGGACGAGGAGGACGCGAGCACGGAGGAGGACGGAGCGGCCAAGGCAAAGGCGGAGAAGGCGGAGAGAACGGCGGAGGCTGTGGCGAGGGAGGATTTCGCGCACAGGCTCGTGGCTCTCGAGGAGGAGATCGCCGCGTTCGGCGCGAGGGCGGAGGCGGCGGCGAGGAACGCGGGCACGGCTCCAGCCGGCGGCGACGCGATGACGGCGCTGTACGTCGCGGAGGCGAGGGCGCACGCCCGCGCGCTCGTGAGAGTCGCCAGGCTGGAAGCCACCGCCGCTCTCGCTTCTTCGAAGGGGGAAAACGCCGAGGAGAACGCCAGCCGCGAGGAGACGATCGCTCGCGCCAAGGAGGAGGCCGGCCCGGAGGAAGGGGCGGCCCTCGAGGCGTCCCCCGGAGAGCCCGATGGCGGCGACCCGGAGAGCCCCGCGGCGAGCCCGGCGGTGGAGAACGTCGCGTCGCTGGCCGCCGCCGCGGAGGCTGAGAAGCGGGCGCGCGACGACGACGCCGGGTTTTTTGAGCCGCCACCCCCCGCCAAGCGACGGGCCACCGAGACGGACGCCGTCAAGGCGGCGACCAAGGCGGCGACCAAGGCGGCGGCGGCGGCGGCCGGTGCGGTGGGGACCGGCTACGCCCCACCGACCACTCCCGCGCTCGCGGACAATGGCGTCAACGGCCGCGACGGCGTCCTTTCCCCGGATCAGCCCGCGCAGGCTCTCCACTTTGCCGCCGCTGCGCGCTGAGGGGGAGCGCGCTTTTTGACCGGCGGGAGAGGGGCGCCCGGCGCAACGCTCGCCCGACGGACGACGCGGCGAGAATGACGTAGCACCCCGCGGGACAGTGTACAGCGGAGAGAGTCCCCAGACACCTTACGATGTTGTTGAAATGTTCAAGTCTTGATGTGTGATGACCCCGCGAGTTGCTACGATGAATTTTGTTGACACGTGATGAGTGCTGGTCGCTATTGTCGCCATCGCCGTTGGCCAGTGCCGGTGCCGGCCAACGTTATTTCGCCTTGTGTGACGACGCGCCGTGCTGGTCCAGGGCCGTTATGTTCTCCAAACCCTTGAAGAGCTCGGGGAGATGCGCGTTTGTCACCTTCATCCGCTCAAAGTTCACCTTTCGTTTTTTCTTCGCCTTTGCCCGCTTCCTCCCGCCGCCCTCCTCGTCCGAATCGTGCCCCGTCGGCCGCGCCGCGCGCCTCGGCGCCGGCTCGTGTCCCGCCTTCCGCAGCGCGGCGTCGAACTCGTTGTCGTGCTCCGGTATCGGCACGGCGTGAAACAGCGCCGCCATGTCGTCGTCCACCTCGCACTCGTATCGCTCATCCACGGGATAGAGCACCCGCTCCCGGGTCTCCGCGTTCGTTAACATCAGCACCAGGCCCTCCGCGATGAGCGCCTCGCAGTCGTCCACCGCGCCCGTGTACGCGTCCGTCACGTCGTCCATCAAGACGCCGTCCGGCATCTTCGTCACCAGCTCGAGCATCTCGCGCTTGCCCTCGAAAACGTGCTTGGGTTTGTACGAGATGGTCGGCTCCATCCTCGTGCGTCTCTCGTGCACCCCCTGCTGGATCTTCGGGTTGTGTGTGAGCATATCCCACAGCTCCGGGTCGGAGCACGAGAAGCCGAGCTCGTTGTGCAGCTCCGCGACGGTGAAGTTGGCGCGCGTGGTGTTGAGGAGGTCCAGGACGCGCTTCTGCTTCATGAGGATGCTGTTGGGGACGTTGCGGGGGGGTTCGCGCGGGGCGTTCGACTGCGCGGCGCGCTCTCGCTCCTGTGGGACGACGGGTGGGGCGCGGACGCGATGAAATCAGAGAAACGCGGGCGACGGGCGGGGCAGATTCCGGGGCGCGGACGAAGGAACGGGCCGTGGGAACCCTATTTTACGTTCGCGAGGATCGAGGGACTCGCACGCACCCTGCGCTCCGCAGCCTCAGCCTCGGCCATCGCCTTGAGGCGCTCCGCCTTCGCGCCGGCGCTGGACTTCTCCCTGCTGTTGGCCACATCTATCTGGATCTGCGCAGCCTGCTGCTGGACCTTCTGGAACTTGGCGAGCGCCGCGTCCAGCGCGGACGCCTTGCGTTTGCCGCTCATCGAGCGCCCGGAGAAGTGAGTCCTCCGAGCACCGGGCTCTGCGTTTTGCCAACAGAGTCAGCACCGCACCTCCCCACCGCGCGCGAGAGGCGGCCTCTCGAATGGCGGACTGCGAGCCGTGGCGCGATGTAGTCAAGGTTTGCGATAACTTCG
This sequence comes from Micromonas commoda, assembly GCF_000090985.2. Lineage (NCBI taxonomy): Eukaryota > Viridiplantae > Chlorophyta > Mamiellophyceae > Mamiellales > Mamiellaceae > Micromonas > Micromonas commoda. The sequence goes on along the minus strand of NC_013044.1, from coordinate 1,119,603 downwards.
AGTACATGGTGCGTCCCGACACGTCTCCCCTGTCCGCGAGGCGCACCTCCGACGACCGCCGACCGCCGACGCGTCGAGTCAATTCGCCCAACGACTGACCATCGCCGTCACCTCCTCTCCATCGACCGAACACCCCGCAGGAGACCGCGACGGCGGCGACGACCGGCGGGCACGTTTGGCCGGCGGCGCGTCGCCTTCTCGAATACGTCGAGGCCGCCCGCCCGCCGTGGGCGGCGAGACGCGGCGCGCGGATACTGGAGCTGGGCGCGGGCACGGGGTGGATGGGCATGACCCTCGCCGCCAACCTTCCCAACGCGAGCCGCGTGTGCGTGAATAGTAACGCGAACAGTAGCACTCTTATTATCAACACTTAGTCGTAAAGTCACGCTTCACGACCGTCTCTCCAGGAGGAGGGCCACCGTGGGAGAGACCGTCCCGTCCACCTCCTCCGCGTTGCTCACGACGGCGTCCATGACCGCGTCGAACGGCATTCGATCCGCGACGAACAGAGCTCGCCTGTTGGCTCCTTTTTTCCGCATGCCCAAACTGGGCTCCACCTGCAGCTTGCCAACCTCCACGGTGCTCTTCCCCACGGCCACGGCGCTCGTCATGCGCAGCACGTCGCCGATCATGACCCCCGCGGCCGACGCGTTGCTCCCTTCGATGATCTCCACCGCGACGCACTCGCCATCCACGTCCTCCAAGACTATGCCCAACGGACGCTCAATCTCGAATGCGAGTAACGTCGCGTTGGCGCCGAAGACGATGGACTCGCGGCCGATGTTACCGCCGCCGAGGTTCAGGCCGTACGTCTCCATGAAAGTTCCGTCGGGGTTGTCCTCCTTGACGCCGTAGCGCGCGAACCCCGCCATCGCCACGGCGCCGGCCGGCCTGTTGGGTTTTGCTGACGTGGCTGTCAATCTCGGGCACCTTCGACGCGAGAGCGCCGCGCCGGGGGCGAGACGCGACGTGAGCGGCGTGGGTCGATGGGTCGATGACATGAGGACGATGCTACTAGCGAGGAGGACGCGTCCGGTGGAGCTCGAGAGCCTCGCCTGGTTCGTCAGACCAAGCAGCACGGGCGTGCCCCTCGATGTGAAGAGGTGCTCGTCTGTGAAGACGGGCGCGAGAAAACGAGCGACACAACGAAGATGGCGGGAGCCGCGTGCGCGGCCGTGTGGGCGCCGCCGCGGCGCGGGGTGATCGCCCGCGCGCGCCCCCCGAGAAAGAAGGGCAAGAAACCCAGCGAGCTCGTCGGCGATCACCCGTGGAAGGGGAAGATCCTCTCGGACAAGAAGGTCATCTCCCCGTGGGCGGAGGATTGGCCGTGGGAGATCCCGGAGGGCATGCCGCTCGCCAAGCTGTTCGGCCGGGAGCTCGCCCCGCTGGTGGACGTCCCGGACCTGGACGAGGTTCCGCTCACGCCGGAGGAGCTGGAGGAGCTGGAGCGCCTCGAGGCGCTCGTGGAGGTCCTGGAGAAGCGGGTGGAGGAGCTCGAGGCGAAGAAGCGTTCGGAGGTCGAGTCGAGGGATGCGTCGAGGAATGAGCCCGACGCCCCAGCCCCGACTCCGACGGCGGCGACCGACGCGGACGATACGCTCGCCGGGACGCCCGAAGCGTCCTCCGATCCGCCGATACCCACGACGAAGACGACGAGACGGGCACGTCCGCGCGCCACGTCACCGCCCGTCGTGGCGCTGCTCTGGGACGTGGACAACGTCAACCCGGGTCCCGATCCCCGACGAGCCGCCGTCGTCGCCGCGCGGCTGCTCCGCGCCGCGACCGCCCTCGGCGGCGGCGCGCTCGGCGGCGAACCCGGTGCACCCGCCGACGTCGTCGCCTTTCGAGCCTACGCCAACCCCGAGACGCTCGCCAGGGTGGACGTTAGGGCATTAGAACTCGCGGGTGCCGAAGTCGTTGGATGTCAGTCGGGCCCCGATCAGGTGGACATGACGATGGGCGCGCACATCGACGGGTTCACCCGCGCGTGGATCGACGTCGCCGTGGCCCGGGGCGACGCGACAGCCGTGCGGTTCGATGACGACGATTCGGATGCATCGGACGATTCATGCGACGCGGCTGGCGACGGTTCGGGTCCGTGGGAGCCGTTTGTGGTGCCGAGGGCGCTCGACGCGCTGCTCGGGGACGTCGCGGACGAGTCGGACCGGACGCTCATCTCCAACGCGCTACGCGCCGCGGCGGGGGTTCGAGCGGAGGACGCGAGGCAGGAGTGGCTCGCGGGGAACGCGTTCGATCGATTCGTTGGACAACCCCGATCGAACGAGGACGACGAGGAGGAGGACGACGAGGAGGAGGAAGCGGCGGGGAGACGTCCGAACAAACCGAACGCGTGCCTGATGGTGGTCACCACCGACAACGACCTCGCGCCGTGCCTGCGTCGATGCCGCGCCGCGGGTATTCGCGTGGTCGTATGCGGCGATTACCTCCCCCGTCCCAAGCGGGGCGCCGGCGCCAGTCGAAAGACCAAGGCGGGGCGGAGGTCAGCCGCCGAGGATTCGGGCGTCGGGTTGACGGAGGCGTACTGGCGCGAGCTGCAGACGTCGCAGCGGGACAGGCCGGTGGGCAGGCTGCGGCTCGCGTCCGAGGTGGACGCGGCGCTGGTGTGGGACGGGCGCCGGCCGTTTGAGCTCGAGGCGGCGGATCGCGATCTGCTCGCCGAGGTTCTCACGGGGAATACGGGCGCGGCGGGGACGGCGGGGAAGCACGGCTGGGACGCGCCTGTGGAAGGGAACGTGGTGGGGGTGTGGCGGCGGAACGGGCGGGGCGTCGGGCGGTGGCCCAACGCGGATCCGGTCGTTCCCGAGTGACGAGTCGAAAACGATCATCTCATGATGAGTAGCTCAAGGTGTTGGCGTTATGATGATCGTATGATTGCTCCCCCGGAAAAGACGCGGCGGACAGTCGACTCCGACACCCCGTCTCACTCAGCGCGTGAGCCGGCGGGGACGCGCGGGGACGTTGACCAGCCTCAGCAGCCTGTGATGCTCGTGGTCGAGCCTCGTCGGCGCGCGCGCCGCGGCGTGCGCGAGCCAACGCAGCGGGTTCATCCCCGCGCCGTCTCGAGTTTCCCCGCGTGTGAGCGCCGCCGCCGCCTCGGCTCGTCGGCGCGCCTCCGTCGTCTGCGCTACCATCTCGTCCCGCATCGCCCGCTCCACCCCGTCCCACGTACCGCCGCACTCGATGAACTCCTCCTCGAGCGTGCGTTCCAGCGCCTGGATGCTCGCCAACGAGATGGGCTGCACCCGTAAGCCTCCCAACGCGTTTTGTTGAACTCGCTCCATCGCGACGACGATTTTCATCAACGCCGCGCGACTCACCGCGGGAACGCACGGGGCGACGCCCGCGATCCACGCGAGATGCCACAGCCTCACGGGACTGTGCGCGTCCAGTAAGGTCCACGCGGGCGCAACTACGAGGTACAGCGCCGCGGACCAAGCCGCCGCGACTGACGTCACCGCCGCGCACGCGTAATAGGACAGGTTGCCGTCGCGGAAGGAGAGGACGCCTCCGAGCGCCTCGAGGCGATCGTTCCAAGGGTCGATCGCCGCGCATATGGCGCGGCACGGTCCCGCGAGCGCCCTGTGCACCTTCCCGAGGCTCACCACGCTACCGAAGAGCGTCACCCCGATGGCCTTGAGCAGCAGCAGCAACGTCCACGTGAGCTGCTGCAGCAGCCGGACGATGAGTTCCGCAGGGTTGGTGGACGAGAACATCTTGACGATGCCGGCGAACGGCATGCGCTTGAGCAGCAGCCCGTACGCGTCGTCGTGGTGATCGTCTAGATCGTCGTCCTTGCCGCGCCGAGAACGGCGCTTGTCGCGTTTCCTTCCGGCCGCCGCGTCCGCCCTGCGGATCAGCTGGAGCGCGGCTTTGGTGCTCTGGCCCTTCGCCCTGAGCGCCTCGACGCGTTCCTCGTCGGCGAGCTCTCGCGTCACCTTGGCGCGTAACCTGCGGAGCTCCTTCAGCCACCTCTGCACGCGTAGCCTGCACAGTTCCAGGTCGGATTCCACGCGGTTCCCCGCGACTTTCATCCCCATGCCCTTCAGCGGCGTCGCGTGAAGAACGTCGGAGCCAAACCCGGATGGTGCGAAGGCTCCGGCGTCGACAACCTGGAGTCCGGATTCGTCTCCGAAGATCCCGCGCTCCTCCTCTTCCAGATCCCTCTCCTCCTCCTCGATCAGTTTCTTCCGTAGCGTCTTTTGGTCCTTGACGGATACCCCCCGTGCCGAGCCGTCGTCGGTCCGACTCGAACTCGAACGGGACGATCCGAACCTCCTCGACCAGCTGGAACCCACCGACCCGAACCTCCTCGACCAGCTCCCGGAGCCTTTCGAAACCGAGCCGCCGTTCGAAACCGGGCTGTTTGAAACCGAGGCGCCGTTTGAAACCGGGCTGCTCGATGCCGCCGACGCGTCCCACCGCCCACTGACCCCCGCCGCCCCCGCCGCCGCCCCCGTCGCCGACGACGACGACGACGCCGAACGCCGCTCCGAGACGTGACCCTCGCGGACCGACATGGTCCGCAACACCCTGCGGCCCGTGTACATCCCCGGAACGTCGCACGCGTCCCTCGCCAGGGCGCACGCGTACCCCACGAAACACGCCCCGCTCGCGCACCACAGGGGGAAAAACGCCCACAGCACGTGCCTCCGAGCGCACAGGCACAGCGCGGTGTGCCACGCGATCCACGCGTTGTTGAGTCCCGGCGAACGCCCCGAGAGAGTGTGCGCCATCGCGGCGAGCGGCGCGGTGACGGGCGCGAGCAAAGCGGTGACCAATCTCTCCGCCGACGCCACCACCCCTTTGAACGTGTCGTCCACGTACGCCTCCCCGCGGGGCCTGGCCACCTGCCGCAGGTACCAGCGGTGCATGGCCCGCTTGGGAACGAGCCCGACGCTGACGCGGACTTGCCCGCGCCACCCCCGAGGCCTTCGCTCCCTGGTAACCCTCATCCGGAAGTTCACGTCGGACATGTCCGACGACCGGAGCGTCCTGTGCGGGCCGATGACGTCCAACCACGTCTCGACCCGCCCGGCCGGCCGGTCGTCGTCCCGGTCTGCGTTTACGCGCGAGGCGTCGATGACGTCGCGGACCGGCAGCACCGCCGCGCCCAACAGCACCTCGTCCAACGCGAGCGGCCCCTCCGCCAGGACGAGGACCCTCAGCTCGGACGCCGGGTCCGTGACGCCGAAGCTGCGGTGCTCGTGCGGAGTCGCCACCTTCTCGGCGCGGCCCTCCCACAGGAGCTGCACGCTGACGTCACCGGACGCCAGCATGTTCTCCGTCTCGGCGCTTCCCGCGCCGGTGACCGAATCCTCGTGTTTACCCCAACCGAACCAGGAGCTCGCGATGTCCTTAGGGGGCGGATCCCCCACCACCTCGAGCACCCTCACCTCCAGCTCCCCGAGCGTGGGTAACACCCAGTGATCCGACGGGTTCACGAGGTCCGTCGGGGCCTCGCGCAGGAAACCCGCCCCCGCGGCGACGCAAATCTCGCCGAGTCTGTCGCCGTAGGGCGCGAGCCAGCTAGGGACCTTGTCGTCATCGGAGCGCACGGGCGCGATGGGAAGCCACCGCGGGTCCACGGTATCGCCCGGGGTTAACGCCGCGACCGGGATCTTCACCTCGCCTATGAGGGTGCCGAGCGCGAAGTGCTTCTTGTTGAGGTCCGGGCCGAACCCCCGGGCCCAGCGGCTCACCCCCCGCGTCGTCTTAGCCTTGGACTGCGAGTACCGCGATGACTTCTTCTTGCCATTCTTCTTATCGCCGTCGGCGCCGCGGTCGACCAGCCCCATCGTCACGTCCCGGGCCATGTCCGTCATCACCGTCGGGTCCCAGAGCTTGGTCAGGTTGCCGTAGACCCGCACGGTGACCGTCGAGCTGTTGGGGTTTCGCGGAAACGAACAAACCTCGGGCATCCACACCGCGTCCTTGAGCACCTCCGCCTGCACGGCGGTGTGATGCACGTGCCTGTCGCTGTTGAGCGCGACGGTCGCCTTGACGTTCGTGGTCTCCTCGGGACCCCGCCTGTACGTGGGGAGGTCGCGGGTGCCGCAGATCTGAAAGTACACAAACGTGGAGCTGGTCACCTTGTTGACGTAGGGGCCCGCGTCGGGCGCGGGGGGCGGCACGCGCGGGTCGGGCCAAAACTCCAACTCTTCGCCCCCGCCGGGAATCGAACCGACGACCCCCGCCGCTTTCGTCTTTGGCGACGGCGACGCGGCGGCGACGCGAACGACGAGGTGCCCCATGCACTGCCCGCTGTGCCGCGCCTCCTGGCTCGGACCGTCGGGAAACAACGACACCGTCAGGTTTTCGGACCACGACCCGTCCGCGGGCGCCTCGAACAGGGGTACCGTCGCGATGCCGAGGAACTGCGACCTCTGTAACCCTCCGTCGGCGTCCCAGACGCGCAGCTGAACCTCCGCCGCGCCCGGCGCCCTGACAAACGTGAACGTCTCGCCTCGGCCACCGCCCCACACCGGGTTCAGCGTCCGTCTCGCCGTCTTGGTGCGGTTCGATCGCGAGTTAAACACGCTCGCCGGCGAGTTATCGAGCGCCACGTGGACGTACGGATCGGATAACCCGTTCTCATCCGCGGAGACCAGGTGCTTGCCGGCGACGACGCACACGTGCACGCGACGCGTCTTCAGACCCGACGCCGTCGCGACGTCGTGCGTAAACTTACCCTCGCGTACACTCGGAACCGTACCGTCGGACTTTACCGACTTCCCACCCGACGTCATCCGCGGTAGCGATCGCGCGACTGGCACGGATGGGGATGGGGAGACGCCCTGAGCTCGTCGATCGATCGATGGGGATGGGGAGAAACCCCGCACTCCCTGGGGTCGATCGATCGCGTCGAGCAAATCGTCCGCGAACGCGACGCGAACTTTCAACGCGCCCAGATCGGTCGAACCGTCCTTCCCCCCTTTGCCCCCCCCCGGGTCGATTGCGTACTTGCCCGCCGCCTTCGCGTCCGTCTCGGCTTCGGCGATGGCGCCGGCGGGGTGTGAACGCGTCAGCGTCAGTTCCGTCTCCATCCATCGCCCGCGCGAGGGCACGTCCTTTGCCGCGATGGTGGCGCCGCCCAGGAACTGCGACGAGGATCCCAGGTCCTTGTCGAAGACGGAGAACACCAGGCCCTGGAACGGCGTGGCGCCGCCGCCGCCGTCGGAAGATGAAGCGTCGCACGCCACCAGGAACCTGGCCTCGTTCGTGTTCCACGACGGGTTCAGCGTCTGTCGGCACGGCTTGGTCCTGAATCTGCGATTTTTGGTCGCGCCGAATGCGCCAACCTCGACGAACGGGTCGGAGTACCCGGTGAAGTCCGCGCCCCTCAGGCCTTTGCACGATACGACGACCACGTGCACGTGCGAGGGTTGGGGCGGGTCGCGCGGGATGCCGACGGTCGCGGCGGTTGGCTTCTCGGGCGTGTCGCCCTTGGCGCTGTCGTCGAAGGAGTCGTCGCCGTCGTCGCCGTCCTCGTCACTCGCGCCGGGCTCCTCCTCGGAGACCACCGCGATGGTCTTCCTCCCGCGCGTCCACGACCCGATCGAGGGCGACGCGGACGTTCGGTCGGCCTCGGCGGGCGTCGTCGGCTGCGTCGGGGGTTCGTCGCGGGTCGACACCGGCGCGAAGCGGCCCGTCGGAAACGCCGTCGGCGTGCCCTCCGGCATCGCGTGCCGAATCCCGACGGGGCGGGTCGACGTCGACGCCGACGACGACGTTCCATCCCCGGAGGACGCCCTTCCGCCCTCGATCGGCGCGTGACCATCGGTCCCGATGGTATGAGACTTGGACACGCACGCTCCCATGGTTTTCTAAACGCGAGGAGGCCCCCGCACAGGGCGCTCCTCCAGATGCGAATGCCGATGGCGATTATCGTCTCTGGCCGGCTTCGTCTCCGGCGCTCGAGGAAATCCTGCCGACCGACGTGATGTTTGCGACCGACCAAAGCAGGATTTGAATTGCAACCGACCTCCACGCTCAAATGAGGCGACTCGTGATGTAAACCTCCAATTTGGTCGGACAGGTGTTACGAAATTCAACCAGGGCGCGTCAAAAGTCACGTTCGACACTCGGTCCACACTCGGGAAAAAATGCGGAAGACGTGCGCGCGTCGAGAGCCCCTGACCTCGGCTCGGACGACTGTTCGATCGTCGCCGTCGCCATTCGCGGAAGCGCGTCGGTGCTGGGCCGTGCGCCGTGGTCGACGAAGAACGGGACGCTTAGCCGCCGCAGTCGTTCCCGGTCCCCTGATCCCCGCGTCTCGGTGCGTCGATACCCGGTTAACCGCCGTCGTCACGACCCGCGCGCCGTCGAGCCGCTCGATTTCCCATCTGGTGGTTACATAAGATGGTGCAGGCCTCCGCGACGACCGCGGGGCGTGAAGGGGAGCCGCTGCTCCTCCAGCCGACGCATGCCACCCAAGGACGCTCGTGGCGCGAGCGCGCCACCTCCTGGACCGCCGTCTTCGGCGTCCTCGCGCTCGTCGCCTTCGCCGGCGTCGGCCTGCACGTCACCGGCGGGTGGGACACGGTCGCGTCCTTCAGACCCAGCGAGGGCGACGGGCAGCTGTGCACGTTCTCGCAGGTGACGAGCGGTTTGACCCTCGTCCAGGGCGCCGCGCTGGGAGCCGTCGACCCCACCGGCTACGGCGACAACGCGTTCTTCTTCTCGAAGCCCGGCAAGCCCCATCCCTTCTCCGCGCTCGGGGCTGGATTCCAGTGCGGGACCCCGTACAGCGAGTGGCTCAAGGGATCGGCGCTGTTCACCCCAAACAACTGCGAGCTGCTCACCCCTCCGGCGAACCAGTCGCCGTTCGGCGCCCCCGGCCAGAAGATCCTCATGGTGGGCAACTCCTACATGTTCCAGCAGGTCACCGCGCTCTTGGCGCAGTACGTCACCCAGCAGGACTTCTCAAAGTCCGTCAGCGGCATGGCATACTACAACGGTCTCAGCGGCGAGCAGAAGTGCAAGTGCGTCCTCGACGACGCGGCGCAGCACAGGGAAGAGTGCATCGACCAGTTCAGCCGCAGCAAGTTCGATCAGACCCCGCTGAACGGCCCGGAGGACTTCAGCGGCGGCGACGGCTTCCACGCCAACATGGTCGGCCCGCCCGCCACCATGGGCATCTACGCGTTTAAAGACGGAACGCAGCTCTTCACGCTCACGAACCATCCGTTGATGAACAGCGACGTCTTCGGCCTCCCCGCCATCGCCGCCGCGTTCGAGACCCCGCTCTGGGAGTTTGACGTCATCTACATGAACTACGGCAACCAGCGCGGCTTTGGGCGGATGTTCTGCGGCAGCATGGTGGATCCCGCGGATGTCAGAGCCGGCGTCGGCGAACTCAACCACGCGCACGTCCACGAAGCGCTGACCAACGGAGGCTTCAAGGGTAAGCTCATCTTGACCACCAAGAGGCACGAGGAGGACATCGGCGCGGAGTTCAACACCCTGTTCAACCTGGAGGCGCAGAGCAACGCGCAGTGGAGGACGATGCTGGTGCCGTCGCACATGCACCTCACCTACGATTTCTGTCCCTACGTGGCGGGTGATCCGGAGGATTTTTGCAGCACCAACCCGGCGTGCACGCGAAAGACGTGCCCGACGAATGCGCTGGACGGGTGCATCAACGGCGGCGCGGGTCACTCGTGCGCGCCAGGGTTCGCGGACGTCGGCGTCAACCTCATGCTCCACGCGCTCAACATGGATCCGGGCGTGTACTTTGAGAAGTCGTCGCAGCCCCAGCCGTGGTCGGCTGGGGGAGTGACGGCCAAGTGATGATTCGTTTCGCGGCGATGACGACGACGGGGGACGCGAGACGGCGTGGTGGAGGACCCTGTCCATAGAGGTTTTGTCAATTGACGATTGCAGCATGCATTTTGATCATCGTGTCAACGTATTAAAGACGGCTCGACCGGAGGCGCCGGGGGCGCGGCGCGTGCTCATTTTTTCTCGCTCTAAAGCCCCCCCACCCGACCCGGTCGAACCCGCAAGAATGAAACTTCAAAACAGATCTTTCATCACCACCCGTGGGTCTGGAACCAGTCGTACGCCGCGCCGTGCAAACGCTCGTCCGCGATGTCCCGCAGCCCCTTCTGCCTCATAATCTCCGCCACCTTGGCCTGCGCCGCCGTCATCACCTCCGGCCCCGCGCCAAACGGCACCAGCGGATCGAGATCCATCAGCGCGCCAACCTTGGCAACCTTCTCATCGCGCCCTCCCGCGTGAGCCGCCGCCCGTGGGCCCTTCTCGGGGGCACCCACGGCCGCGGTCGCGCCCGCGCCCGTGAGATACTTGCGAAGTTTGCGAACCGAATCCGCGTACTTCTCCGCGAGGCCGACGACGGCGAAGTGGCCGTCGTCGATTTTGGAGATGGCGTTTTGAATCTCAGCCTCGGAAGAAACGTGCGGGCTCTCGCACGCGCCGTCGAGGTCGTCCATGTTCGCCAGCGCCGCCGCGACGCACCTCGGACTCGCACCGCCGCAGAACTTGCCGTTCAGCATGTTCACCTGGCACCCCTTGACGCAGTTGAAGTACTTCTCCACCGTCTGCGGCGTCGGGTTCATCGCCGCGTCGCACGAGCCGATGGCGTAACTCTCGTGCGCGGGGTTGCAGCTCGGGCCGTGCTCGTGCTGCATCGTCGGGCAGGACTCGAAGGCGTTGACGAAGCCCGCGGCGATCTTCTGCGCGGGCATGCGAAACATGCCGATCATCTTGCCCTTGTGCGCGGCCATCTCGGAAAAGAACACCGGCTTGGGTCCGAAGGACGACGAGAAGTGCTTCTGGTAGCACTTGCCAAACGCGGGCTCGCCCGCGGTGACCTGCGTCTCCCTGTAGTAGTCGAACATCCCGTGGTGGTTCATCTCCGTCAGCTTGGTGTGCAGGTCGTAGTCGTCCTGGCACCGGTACACGAACGCCTGGTGCCTGAAAGACGGGGACACGCTGTCGCCAAAGTCGACGATGAACGGCCTCGGATCTTGCTCGCCCTCGGCCGCGCGGTTCAGCCGCTGGACCGCCCACCCCCTGGCGTCGGAGGAGAAGACCGCCAGCGCGACAGCCACCGTGGCGATCGCCGCGAGCGAGTGCGTGATCCATCGAACGCGTCGCGGGTCGACGTTCTTGTCGCGCGAACGGCGCGCGGCGCCCGCCTCCGGCGACCCGAGCAGCGCCTCCGTCTCCGTCGGGAACGCAGCCATGAATGAGTGACGGATGTTCCCGTGTAACCACCAGCCAGCCGCGGATGTCAGGCGCGATCCCCACGCGCGACTGTGCGGGGCGCGGTTCGAGAGCGCGGTGCGGGCAAAGATCCGCGCGCGGCCTGACGATGCGCGGAACCCGTCGAAAGTCTCCGAGTCGACGACGCGGTCCGCCGAGTGTGGACGCGGAGCGCGGCCCGGGATCCCCCATGTTTGGCTGTCGTCTGAGAAGCGCGCGGCGCGCGGCAGTTTTTCAGTAAAAAGCTCGCAGATCTTGGAGGGGGACGTGCGTTTGTGTTGAACGCAAACGACCGCGCGCCCGGTGCCAGCCCCCGAGGTCATGGTCATCGGCAACGTCTCGCCGGCCCCCGACGCGTCCTCCAAGAAGTCCCCAGCGCCCGCGAAGTGGACCCCAGTCGCCGCTCCCAAGTGCCTGGTCTGCGAGAAGAGCGTGTACGAGAATGAGAAACTCACAGCCGATGGGAAAGTCTGGCACAAGACGTGCTTCCGGTGCGGACACTGCCGGAAGGTCCTTAGCCTGGGGAACTACGCGGCGGTCAGCGACAAGGTCTTCTGTAAGCCGCACTTCAAGCAGCTCTTCGCGGAGGGCGGCGGGTCCTACGCGAGCATGACGGGCGAGACCGACCCGAAGAAGGCGTGGGCACCCAAGACGGCGGACGCGACGATCGGGAGCACGGGCTCATCCGGAGCGGCGGCCGCGACGGCGCCGTCGGTGAAGGCGCTGACGGGCAAGTTCGGCGGGGTGAGAGTATCGTCCAAGTGCCCCGCGTGCGATAAGACCGCGTACGCCGCCGAGGCTGTCGACGTGGACGGCGCCAAGTACCACAGACACTGCCTCCGGTGCCGCGAGTGCTCGTGCTCGCTCTCGCTGACCACCATGGTGCAGTGCGAGGGACGCCTGTGGTGCGCGCGCGACGCCCCGCGCAACAGGAACACCAAACACATGGACGGTAACTCGATGGAGATACGGGGCGCGGTGGAGGCGCAGAAGCTGGCGCACGACGCGATGTCCTCGCCGGACGCCGTGGCGAGGTACTCGACGTCGTCGTCTTCATCCGTGCCCGTGAGGGGGGATCCACCGCCGGCGCCGATCGAGAGCGCTCCGGAGCGGCGGTTAAGCGCGGACGTTCCCCTTTAGCAAATAAGTGTTTAGTGGTGGACCTGCGAACGTTCCGCGCGGATTTTGCAACCAAAGTTCGAATGACAAACAAGTAGCGTCCGAATCCGAAACCGTAAATACAACCCCGTCGACGGATCCCCGTCGACCCGATCCACCAAAGTCTCCATAAAACTCTCCACACGCGCGCGATGTAGATCCTCCCCCGATCCATCCCATCGCTCGTGCGCGAGTCTCCTCAGAACCCGTCGGCGTCCTCCTCGGCGGCTCCTCGCTCGCAACTCCGCCCCCGATCTTCGCGTCCCCGTCCTCCTCCTCCTCCTCCTCTGACGGACCTCTCACTTGCCCTTGCCCTCAGCCGCCGCCTGCTTCACCGGGAGAAAGTACGGCTCATCCTGCGCCTCCTTGGACGTCAGCCGCTCCTGGTGATCGTACCGCAGCAGCTTATCCAGGAAATCGATCGCCTCCGAGCTCACGAGGTGCTGGTTATCCGCGTTGACGAACTTGCTCCAGGGCTTGCGGCTGTGCCTGCCGATGAGGCTCTCGAGGTGCGGGTCCAGCTCGATGCGGTACTTGGAGAGGTAGGCGTAGAGCTCGTCGGTGCCGAGAACCTTGGCGATTCGCACCAGTTGATCGTAGTTGTCGTGCCCGTTGAAGAAGGGCTCCTTGCGGAAGATCATGCCCGCGAACATGCAACCCAGCGACCACATGTCCAGCGCGTAATCGTAATCCTGGAGGTCGACCAACAGCTCGGGACCCTTAAAGTACCTGGACGCGACGCGCACGTTGTACTCCTTCGCCGGGTGGTAAAACTCCGCGAGGCCCCAGTCGATGAGGCGGAGTTGGCGCTTCTCGTGGTCGATCATGACGTTGTGGGGCTTGACGTCGCGGTGCATGATGCCCTGCGAGTGGCAAAAGTCGAGCGCCTTGAGGAGCTCGAGGATGTAGTAGCGGACGTCAAAGTCGGTGAGCTGCGGGTACAGCACCTTGAAGTCGGTGTTGTTGACGTACTCGAAGATGAGCGACGGCGTCTTGCTCTGGGGCTCGCGCACGATGTCGAGGAGCTTGATGATGTTCGGTCCGCCCGTGAGGTTCTGAAGGATCTTGATCTCGCGCTTGATCTTCTTCTTCTTCACGGGCTTGAGGATCTTGATCACGCACTTCTCGTTGTTGCCCGAGTGCACGCCCTCAAACACCTCGGAGTACTTGCCCCTACCCACCTTGCGCACCACCTCGTAGTCGTCCTGCTCCCCCCAGTTGACCGTCAGGGACTCGTAGTCCCAGTACTCCCGAGGGCGATTCACGTTGACGTCGGTGTACACCCTCGCCTTGGACACCACGGCGTCGCGGCGGATCGCCTTGCCTATGCGCTGCGCCATGATCGACGATTTAACACTAGATCACACCTCGCCCGAACGCGCGCCGCTATCAACCGAGACGCGCCAGCGAACCCTCGCGCCCCGATCCCCCGTCGACAATTAACAAAATTCCGACGCAGACCTCTCCCGTGTGTGCGTGAGAGATCCTGTTTTTCCCGCCCGGAAACCGAGTCGAGGGAGCCGTGCGTGCGTCCTCCCGCGCTTGGATCGAACCACGCCGAGCCTCGCCCGGTGCTGGTCGATGACCTGGACTCCACACGGAGCGACGGGGCGATGACCCTCGGTCGCGCTGGTGTTACTGGCGCCGAGCCGGGGTTTGGTGACGGGCTAAAATTCCGCGGTTCGGGCCGCATTTTTTTAGCCAGCGGAGCGATTCGCCTCCCTCGAGCGGCTAGCCTGCCAGCTGTGTGACACGAGGAGGGGTGGGCACCTTTCCTGGACTTTCTCGGGCCACAGGCTCGCGCGCGCCCGATGTCCGCGGCGGGTTCACCCGCGCGCGTCGCCGTCGGCCGATCGTGTCGCGGTCTGAGGGCATCGAGGATGTCCCCTGCGAGGTGCCGCGCCGATGCGTCATCCTCCGGCGCGGACACGGTCACCATCGTCGGGCGCGGAAGAGTCGGGACGACGATCGGCAAGATGTGCGAGTCCCTCGGCGTGCGACACGCCTTCGTGACCCGGGGAATGGCGTCCTTTCCCCCGAGCGGACCCATCTACGTCGCCACGCACGCGTCAGATCTCGACGACGTCCTCGCGCTGGTCCCGACGGACCGCGCGAACGACCTTGTCCTCCTCCAGGGGGGTCTGCTGAGGGACGACTTCCTGCAGCGTCGCGGCCTCGCCGGCGTCGCGACGCAGGTGGCGCTGTACATGAGCGCCTCGGGCGACGGGACCGCGCGCGACGGCGGCGGCGGCACGTGCGCGTGCGGCCCGCGCGCGGCGGACGTTCGCGAGCTGCTGACGCGGGGGGGGAACGTGCGGTGCGCGGTGGTGAACGAGGACGACTTTCGCGTCGCGAGCGTCGGCAAACTGTGCTGGACCTCCGCCTTCTGGCTCCTCTGCCGGTCCGTCGCCGCCGAACGAGGGCTGCCGCGGGCGTTGACGGTGGGCGAGGTCGTGGACTCGGAGCATGGCGCCGCGGCGGTGAGGACGCTGGCGCGCGAGCTCTTGGACTGCGCGGAAGCGTCGGGAGAGTTGGACGACACAGCTGGCGACGAGGCGCGGGAGGCGATGACGCGGGCGATGTTCGAGTACTCGCGGTCCATCCCGAGCGCTGTGCCGAGCCTGGAGATGGCGCTGAAGGAGGGTGGGTTTCGGAACGGGTGGTTCCTCGCGAGGCGAACGGTGAGTTCGCCGCAGCGCACGCACGAAACGCACCTGCGGAGGATAGGCGTGGACCCGGACGAACTCGCCGCGATGTATCTCGAACAAAACGCGATCCTCGACGCCGGGTGAATAGACATTTAGACGAGTAATCTTAGTGCGCCGGACGGCGGCTCGCGACGGTCGCGACGTCGACGGCGTTGGACCGCGCCGGCTAAACGTCACGAAGCTTCGTACCTTCGAACCTTCAAAGGTAACACTCACGAAGGTATAATACCTTCCTAAAAGTTACGACGGCTCATAACGGCCGCTTGTTCGGCATCCCTGCCCTGCGAGGATACTTATCCGGCGTCGCCCGTTCTTTGACGCTCACCACCGCAGTTCGCAGCTCCCCGTCCGGACCGACGCTTTGTACCTCGTTCGCGACGAACGGCGTCCCGCCCAGCGTCTCGATCGCCCCCGCCGCTGCACTCGTCTCCCCGGCGGTGGACGCGAGTGAGTTTTTCATAGCCACGAAGGCGCCACCGACTCTCACCAGCGGCACGCACAGCTCCGCGAGGACTCGCAGCTCCGCGACGGCGCGCGCGGTGACGACGTCGTATGCCTCCCTGTGCTCGTTGCCGACTTTCCCCGCGTCCTCCGCCCTCGACCAGAGCGTCCGGACGTTGTCCGCGCCGCACTCGGCGGCGGCGTCGGCGAGGAAAGAGGTTCGCTTCTGGAGGGTGTCCAGCAGGGTGACCTCCCACGTCGGCCTCGCGATGGCGAGCGCCATGCCGGGGAACCCGGCGCCGCTGCCGACGTCCATGACGCGGATCTTGGCGCCGGGATTCCGGGATGACGCGCCGGCGTCGAGCGCGCGTTCGATGGCGGGGATGAGCGCGAGGGAATCTGCGACGTGCCTGCCGAGGACCTCATCGACGGTGAGCGCGCCCGTCAGGTTCATGACCTTGTTCTTCTCCAGGAGCGTCGTGGCGAACGTGCGCACCTGGTCCATCTGTGCGTCGTCGAGGTACGAATCGAGAATCGCGTCGGTGTCGACGTCCGCGGCGGCGGACGTGCGCGCCAGGCGACGACGCTGCTGTGGATGGGGACGACGACGATGATGCGATTCGTGGCGGCCGCCGGCGATGCGACCGCGGGGGACGGCGGGCGACGATGTGGACGCGGATGCGGAGCCCACGCGGCGGAGCGCGGCGGCCACGAGCTCGTGGGCGCGTCTGCCCGCCCCGGGCGCGGCGGCCAGCTTCGCCAGGCAGCTCATGGCGCACGTGCCGCACAGTGCCACTCCGGGGGCCGACGACGACGGTTTCGCTCGACGCTCACGTCCGTGGGAGGATCTGATTGTTGTTTTCTGGGAGGAGAAGGCGAGGGGGCTCGGCCATTGCCAGCGTCGCATCCCGCCCGACGGCGTATGAAGGGGAGAAGACCCGGCTCAAGACCCGCGACAGACACCCACGCCGCGCGAACCGGCGGCGATATCCGCTTCCACGGCACCAGAGCTCACCGCGACCCCTCCCCGTTCCAGTCGTACGTGATCTCGCCGATCGCCAACCTCCTGGGCGGCGGACGCGGCTCCCACGCGGCTCCAAGACGGGACATGGGACCCGACATTCCCGCGCACGAGTCCGAGAACGCGCACATGCTCTCCGGCGACGAGAACGGCGTGACCGAGGAGGACATGCTGACGCTGCAGGGCTTCGCCGGAGCCAAGCGCCTGGCGCAGATCGCGCGCGCCAACGGCGACACCGCCGTGAACATCGACGCCGATTCCTCCAACGACGGGTCGTCCGCGAGCGGATTCACCCGCCGCCGGCGCGCACCCGCCCCGACGGCGGCGCGCTTCGAGGCCAAACTCGAGCGAAAGTACGAGCAGAACCCCTTCGTCGTCTGGCTCGGCATGCTCGCCAAGGCGGTCGCATCCGCGCTGGGCACCGCCGGGCTCGTCCTCGCCGCGGCGCTCTACCCGGTCTACTCCCTCACCCCAGCCCCGGTGCTGGACTTCATCGTCCGCAACCTCTTCAACGCCGGGTACCTCGTCTACATGACACGTCTGGGACGATGGCTCCACCTGCGGTCGGTGAGGGACGCGAGAGAAAAAAAATACGTGCACTCGCGAGGCATTCGCCCATCCTCGCTCTCCACGTCCACGATCCTGCCGATCCCGTTCCTCGGGGACAACTACACCTACCTGCTCATAGACCACGCCACGCGGGAGGCGGCGGCGATCGACCCGGCGGACCCGTACGCGGTGCACGAGCTGGCGACGCAGCTGCGGGTAGACCTCGTGGCCATCTTGACCACGCATAAGCACCACGATCACGCGGGGGGCAACTTGAAGCTGCAGAAACTGCGCGGCGGGCGGCTGAGGGTGTACGGACACGCGCGAGATAGGATCCCGGGCGTGACGCGCGGGTGCGTGGTGAAGCCCGGGGACGTGCTGAGGGTGGGCGAGACGGAGGTGGGCGTGATCCACGTCCCGTGCCACACCGACGGGCACGTGGTGTACTGCGTGATGGGCGCCGAGGCTGACGTGGAGGGCGGGGGTGCCCAGGGGGGTGCCCAGGGGGGTGCCCAGGGGGTGCCGTCGGGTGTCGAGGGAGCGGGCGATGGCGACGACGGCGGCGGCGGCGGCGGTTCGTTACCCGCGCACAGGATCGAGGCGGTGTTCACCGGGGACGCGATCATCAACGGCGGCGTCGGCGCTTTTTTCCACGGCGACGCCAAGGATTGCTACGACAATCTTCACGTGCGCTTGAAGCGCGTGCCGGACGCGGCGCTGGTGTTCAGCGGGCACGAGTACATGCTCATGAACCTGCGGTTCTCGCACTGGCTCGACGAGAGCGACGAGAACGTGGCGACCGCGTTGAGGGAAGTCGCGACGCGGCGCCACCACTCGTTCACGACGCAGCCGAGCTCGATGGCGGTGGAGAGGAGGGTGAACCCGTTCTTCCGGGTCAAGGAGCGCGCGTTTCTCGGCAAGATCGAGGAGCTGTACGTCGCGATGCGTCGCAGCGCGCGAAAGAAGTGGTACCGGCGGTACGTGCCCGATTGGCTCGATAGGTCGGCGTTCATCGCCGCCGTCGAGGGCCCCGATAGGAGAGACGCGGAGATGGGGAAGCTGGCGAGGAAAATCGGTGGAACGGGTCCGGACTTTGCGGACATAAGCCGCGACCCGGACGAGCCGAGCGCGATCGAGTGCGTGAAGGGGATCAAGACGTGCCAGGAGCTGATTCAGTACCGGCACGCGATCGATCAGGCGACGGCCGGGGAAGGCGGCGCCGAGGTGGACGAAGACGAGAGTCCGGCGGCGGAAGCGCCCGAGCCCGGGCCGGTGCGAGTCGACGCGTAGTCGGCTCGATCATCGATGAATGTGTTTGTTGTTGAATCTGATTAATACAGTTCGCTCGCTGAACTACCTTCTGAGCGTCGGATCAATTCATCGACGTCAGCTGGGTAACGAAACGAGAGCACCCCCCGCGCCGTGATCGTCTCATAACCGGTTACTTTCCGAGGACGAAGCTGTTGAAGCGATCAACCTCGTTGGCGGAGCCGATGCAGAGCGCGGTGCGCTGGTCCACCTGGGTGATCTTCACGTCGAGCACGGAGCCACCGGTGACGCCGTCGGAGGTCTTGCCGCCGGCCTTCTCGACGAGGAGGCCGAAGGGGCTCGCCTCGAACGCGAGGCGGAGCTTGGCGGGGGACTTGTCCGAGGTGGGGTTGGTGAAGATGCCCATGTTCTTGGTGAACTGCTGGTACACGTCGGGGACGAGACCGCCGGAGTAGCGGAGGGTGTACTTGTTGTCGATGTAGTAGTCCATGAGCTTCTTGTAGCCGGCGACCTCCTGGCCCGCGCGCATGTTCGCCGGGGAGAAGATGCGGGAGTCGGGGTTGATCTTGATCTGCTTGCGGGAGCAGATCCAGGGCTCGAAGGTGCCGTCGGGGAGTTGGCAGCCGTCGGGGGTGCACCCGTAGGAGAACTCGTACACGCCGTCGTCGAGACCGACGAGGACGGTGGTGCGTGGGCCGTAGATGGCGATGAGCGCGGTGACCTGATCGCGGCCGGTGGCGCCGAGCATGCCGTCATCGCCGGAGCCCGTCTCCTTGGACCAGATGCCGATCATGGTGCCGACGGCCCAGTTGTTGTCGACGATGGAGGAACCGTCGAGGGGATCCCAGCACACGGTGAAGCGGCCGTTGGGGTTGCAGGGCTTCACGACGGGCTCCTCCTCGGAGGCGCCGAACGCGACGACGGCGGAGGACTTGACCGCGTCCCACATGATCTGATCGGCGATGACGTCCACGG
Source organism: Micromonas commoda (assembly GCF_000090985.2). Classification (NCBI taxonomy): domain Eukaryota; kingdom Viridiplantae; phylum Chlorophyta; class Mamiellophyceae; order Mamiellales; family Mamiellaceae; genus Micromonas; species Micromonas commoda. The sequence goes on along the minus strand of NC_013044.1, from coordinate 1,100,235 downwards.
AGAGCTGCGCGTCGCCGAAGGTGTTGGAGGAACCCTCGACGGTGACGAGCGCGGAGCGGAGGGCCTCGGTGATGTCGGCGCAGGCGTCGAGCTGCTCCTTGATGACGGTGCGGACCTCGGGGTCGGCGCACTTCGCGTCGAGGACGTTGTCGAGGGAGTCGTAGGACTCCTGCTTCTCGGTGGTGGTGTAGAAGGAGGTGCCGGAGGCGCCGTAGGCGTCGCCGCCCTGGACGCGCACGTCGCGGGCCGCGCGGACGGGCGCCTTGGAGGCCTTGGCGGCGGCGCGACGGGGCGCGGCGCCGGCGGAGGCGCGAACCGCGAGGGTGGGCATGGCACGGGTCTGCGATCGATGGAGCGAGTGGGGCGGCGGGGTATCGGGGTCAGGACCTCGATCGGAGGATCGGGAGCGGGGCGGATTTCACGGTTTCGGGGCGAAAATTTATCCGAGCTCAGCTCGAGCGTCGCGACCCGATCTCGCGCGGGGCGGGGTTCGGGATGCCGCGCGGAGCCCGGGACGCACCATGGCAGCCATCTTTACGAACTGGTGGTTGGTGGAAGGTGGAAGCTGTGTGGAGAGTTGTGGTCGAGACGGACGAGGAGGGCGGCTCGTGAACAATCAATCAATCGGGGCGTCAAACGACAGCCTTAGACTGTGATTGCGCCAACTGTGACTGCTCTTATCCACTTGACTTTTCAGGTTACGCACAGGCAGTCAGTCAGGCATTCAGGGCCCAACTTCTCAAAGCTCGAAAGATCTTGCATCACGTCAGAGGCGGTTGGGCGCTCTGCGCGACACTCGACCCGATCGCCCGGAGGTGTGGGCGCTCGCTCGTCAGCGCAGGGAGAGAGAGGGTAGGAGAACACCCCACAGATCAACAGAATGAGCGTCGTCGCGTTATCGTCGACGCAGGCGGCGGTCGCGCGAGCGAGGCACGGCGCTTCCGTCGCGCGGGGTGCGAGAGCGCTCAAGGGTTGCGGGTTCAACGCGCGTCGTCGACGCGCCTCCTCGACGGCGGTGCGCGCCGCGGGCGGCGAGGATGACACCCCCGAAGAGGCCGCCGCGCGCGCGGGGATGTCAGCGGCGCGGAAGCGGTCCCCCAAGCCCCTCCCGTCGACGTTCGGCGAGGGCAAGAGCAAGGGCAAGGTCAAGGGCTTCGAGGATCCGTTCGAGAAATCCTCGGGATCCAAGCCCCCGGCCGCGTCGCCCTTCGACATGCCCGCGTCCGCGCTCGACGCGGCCACCTCCGCCAAGCCCCCCGCCTCCCCCGCATCCCCCGCATCCCCCGCGTCGCCTTTCGGGGCCGCCACCCCCGCCGCCGCCAAGCCCGCGTCACCATTCGGAGCGCCCGCGGGCGGCGGGGCCAAGCCCGCGTCACCATTCGGAGCGCCCCCCGCGGCGGGCGGCGCCGCGCCGGCGTCACCCTTCGGAGCGGCCGCGCCGGCGAACCCCGTCGCCAAGGAGGGCGCGTCGCCGTTCGCGCAGAGCGGCGCGGCCAAGGGCGCGTCGCCGTTCGCGCAGAGCGGCGCCGCGAACCCCTTCGGCGAGGCGACGGCGTCGAGGGCCAAGCCCAAGCCGGCGGAGGAGGACACGAGGAGCGCGTGGGAGAAGCTGCCAAAGCCGGCCATGGCGCAGGTGGTGATCGTGCTGTCGTTCACGACGATCATCTCGCTGATGCTCGCGACGTTCTGGGTCGTCGTGCAGGTGAGACCGCGTCGTGTCTTCGCCATTCGAACCCTTTGACCCTCTCTTTCCTTTTCTCGTTTTCGCGATGCGCTCGACGCTAACGTCTCGTCCCAATCCCGCCTCGCAGCTGGGAGGTGTTAGCTTCAACGATCAGTAAACGTGATCGTAACATCCCGTACACGTAATCGCACACGCCACGGACAACGTCCGGCTCATCCGCGCGTCTCGTTCGTCGTCACCCTCCCCCGCCCGACGGATCTGCCCCCCGCCCGCTCCCAACTTCCGAAACTACCGCAGCATCCCGCCCAGCGCCAGGCAGTAGAAGAACTCCCCCGCCATCGTCTCGCACGGCTCACCCGCCCGGCTCAAATCCACCCGCCCGCCGCCGCTCGCCCGCGCGCTCGCCTCCTCGCCGACGTCCCTCGCGTCCAGCACGATCCCCCGAAGGTAGTCCCTGGTCGCGTCTAGCGCCCTGGCCTTGGCCCTGGCGTCAACCAGCCGAAGCCTCGCGCGATGCAAATCCCTGAGCGCCCTCGCGAGCCGCCGGGACGGAATCGCGTCGCACATCGCGTCCACCCTGGCGAGGAGCCGCACGACGTCCCCGTCCATAGACTCGACGGACGCGTTCGTCTCCTCGCGTTCCCGGATGCGGGTCTCGCACTCGGCGGAGATCCACGAGAGGAGGGCGTCTCCGGCTGTGGCCACCGCCTTCGGCCGTTCGACGACGACGCCCGCGGGCCCGAAGGAGGCGGGGTCCAGGTCGACGATCTCGCCGTCGGCGTCTCTCGGGAGGTCCCCGACGTGAGTCCCGTAGCCGGCATCGACGACGGCGGCGGCGGCGAGCTTGGCGCGAAAAGCGGCGTCCTCGACCATCGCCGCGACTCTGGGCGTGACCTTCCGGCGGAGCATCTTGCCGCACCTCGCGACGGGGTCCAACGATGCCGTCCCTCCCGCGTGGATCTCGTGCCGCGTGAGCTGCTGCGCGATGCGCGCGGCGGCGGCGTGGGACTCGCGGTCCATCGCGAACCCGCCGCCGCCGCGTGTATCATCGCACAGCTGTGCGTCGGAGGAGAGCGAGGCGGCGTACGCGGAGAGGTCGCGGAAGAAGGACGCGGAGTGGGAGTGGGTGGTGGACCTCGACACGATGGTGGAGCTGCCGGTGGACTTGCGCCGGGGCAGGCCGGGTTGCACGAAGGAGCACTGCCTGGACTTGTCGTCGACGTCGTAGACCTGGACGCGTTCGAAGGAGCTCCAGGTGAGCTTCCTCGCGGCGGTTCCGACGCGCGGCGCGCCCGGGGCGAGAGGTGCGTCGGGAGCGGCTGGGGCGTTAGGGTCCGGGGCGGTGATGGAGCTGTTTCGACGGAGGATGCTCCTCGCCCGGATCTTGACGGGCGCGGAGGGGTCCGGTCCGTCGGGCCTGTCGCCGTCGTCGAAGGGCGAGACTCTGCCCGCCGCGACTTCGCGCGCAGTCGAGTCGAGCTCGGCCAGGATGCCGGACTGCGCGAGCTCGGAGATGAGGTTGGCGACCATCGGATGGGCGTGCGAGGGGGAGAAGACGGCGTCGTTAGGATCGGAGGGCTTGCGCGTGGGACGGCGGGCCGGGGCGGCGTCCTCGGGCCTGGCGACGCTGGTTTTGCTCCGAAAGAGGCTGGCGCAGGTTCCCCCCGAGTCCTGAGGCGTCACCACATATCCGGATGAGTTGCGGCGCGCGCCGGAGGTGTACGCGTTGAAGGGGGTATCGGCGCGTCGGCTTCCTCCCGCCGGCGTCGGCTTGAACTTGGAGGCGGTTCCTCCCATGCGCGCGCGCGCCTCGGCGCCCGAGGTTTTGAGCGCGGTGACGGGAAACTCTCCGAGCGAACACAGCTGGAGGAAAAGTTCTGTTAACACGCTCGGGGCACTTTGCAAGGCGTCTAGCTAGCGGGCGTCTCGCGGGTCAGGTGGCGAGGGCGGCGAGAGGACGGCGAGCCATGAGACCGTCGGAGTTTGCGCCGCACCTCAACGCGGGCTCCATGACACTGCATGCCGTGACGCTGGGCACCCGCGGGGAATGCATCGCTTCGACTTCGTCGTCCTCGTCGACCTCTTCCGGGGACGACGCGCGACGATGGTCCGTCCGCGGTTCGTCGACGGACACGATCGGCCGGGCGCGCGCGCCTTCGGGAAAGCCTCGCGCGACGCACGGGTCAGCGCGGCGTCGACGTTCTCTTCTCGAGGAGAGCGACCGCGCGCTGGAGATATCGCGCCATCCGAGGACCGGATCGTTCCGCGCGCGATGCGTCTCCGCCTCGTCCGCTTCCGACGACAGAGTCGACGCCGCGGGCAGGCGCGGGTACGACGAGTACGGCAGGGTACCCAAGGAGCAGTTCCGCGCCGACGTCATCGCCAACTTTCCGAAGTTCATCCTCGCCAGCGCGGGGCTCATCGCCAGCGCGGTCGCCATCGATCTGTTCAGGTTTTCCAGGTTGATGAGACGCGGGGGGGCCGAGGCGCGTTGGAACGACCTGGCCTCGGGAGAAAACAGCGGCAAAGAGTCTCTCCTCGGCGGCGAACCCACGGTGATTTACGACGTGTGCGGCCGCGTCGTCGCCACGCTGTCGTCGCAATCGGTGCGACTGAGGGACGTCGCGGCTCCCGCGTGGCAAGCCATCGTCGCGACGGAGGACCACAGATTCTTCCAACACCGCGGGGTGGACGTCAACGGCCTCGGGCGCGCGGTGGTTTCGTTGGGCAGGCTCGGGGGCGGGTCGACCATCACGCAGCAGCTGATAAAGAACATGGTGCTCTCGAACGACCGGACGGTGACGCGCAAGCTCGCGGAGATTCTCCTGTCGCTCGAGTTGGAGAAGCGCCTGAGCAAGGAACGCACGCTGGAGGCGTACGTCAACAACGTGTACTGGGGACACGGCGCGTTCGGAATAGCCGCGGCGTCGGCGGCGTACTTCGGCAAGACCCCGGCGCAGCTGGACATCGGCGAGGCGTCGCTGCTCGCCGCGCTGTTACCCTGCCCCGAGGCGCTGAGCCCTTACGCCAACCCCGTCGGGGCGCTGAGGGCTCGCAAGCAGGCGCTGGCGCGGATGGCCAGACACGGGTACCTGTCAGACGACGAGGCTAAGGAGTGGGGCGACGCGCCGTTGCCGCGAACGTTGGAGCTGAGGAAACCCACCGAACTGCAGAGAAGCACGGGGTTGGAGGGAATCGACGATTTCGCCGACGTTTACGCCACGCACAGGCGCAGTTTGGGGCGGGCGGGCATACGTACGGGCACGGGCCCATTCCCAGCCGATTCCCTTAACCGCGGCAAGTCTGCCCCGTACCGGGCTCCGTTCTTCGTCTCCGAGGCGCTCTCCGAGCTCGCGGACCTCCTCGAGGGACGCGAGGACGTGCTCGCCAGGGGCGGCCTCAAGGTTCACACGACCCTCGACCTGGACCTGCAGGAAAAGGCTGAGCAGCTCGTGCTCGAGGACGGGCTCACGACGATTCGCGGCGTCGACAAGGGCGAAGCCGCGCTCGTCGCCGTGGACCCCGCCAACGGAGGCGTCCGGGTGCTCATCGGGAGCAGGGACTACGGGGCGTCGGCGCACAACCGCGCGGTGAGGGCGCGACGGTGCGTCGGGTCCGCGTTCAGGCCGTTCGTGTACCTCGCGGCCCTTCAGTCCGGCGCGGTGACCCCCTCGACTTTGCTCATAGACGAGGCGCACGCGTTCGAGGTTGATGATACCCCCGGCGATGGGTCACACGATTCACGCGACGAGTCACGCGACGAGTCACACCCGGCCGGGCGTCGCGCGCGTACGTACACGCCGCCCGCGAACGGTGACGGGCGCGGACACAGGGGCGTCGTGAACGTGCGCGAGTGCCTGGTGGACTCGTTGAACGTCCCGACGGTCAAGGTGGCGCAGATGGTCGGCGTCGACGCGGTGGCGGCTACGGCCAAGGCGTGCGGGATCAACTCGCCGATGAAACCAATCGGCCCGGGACTTTCGATGTCCGTGGGAGCCCCCGGGTCGGACGTGACGCCGTGCGAGCTGGCGTCGGCGTACGCCACGATCGCCGCGCGGGGGATGTACAGCGCGCCGCACCTCATCTCCGAGGTCAAGGACGCGGACGGTAAGCTCGTGTACAAACGTAAAGGGGTGACGCGCGCGGCGGCGGGAAAGGACGCGACGGGGAAGCTCGGCGGCTTGCTCCGCGACGCCCTCGCGACGAACGGGTTCGTGACCGGCGTGACCGGCGCCCCGGGGGTCCTCGCGGGGGTGGCGGGCACGAGCGACGGGGCGACGGACGCTTGGTTCGCCGGGTACGCGCCGGGTTTGGCGTGCGTGGCGTGGTGCGGGCGGGACGACGGGACCGAGCTGCCCGGCGGCGGCGAAGCGTTGGCGGCGCCGCTGTGGGGACGGTTCATGCGGGCGGCGGGGGCGAGGGGGGCGACGGGGGAGAGGGACGGGCGGGAGGGGAGGCGGAGGAGGAGGAGGAGGAGGAGGACGGATAAGCGGAGGGGCGAGGCGACGGTTTGACTTCGCGTTTGGCTACTCGTCTAATAAAACTCTTACGTACGAAGGTAAATTTATTTTGTCGTCGGGGAGCTTGCTGATGGGGTGCGTCCCGGCTAAGGCGGGTTTCGTCGCCGACCCGCGGGTGCTCGTGAGGCGCTCGTCGGGTACCCCCCCCTACGAAGGATTGGACCTTCGGATCATTCGAGCCCCCGCGTTTCCTTTCGCGCCTTCTCCTCCTTCTCCTTCTCCTCCTTTTCGCGCTGCGCCATCGTCTCGGCGAGCTGCTTCGCCTCGCGTTCCATCGCCTCGATTCGCTCGAGGGATATCGACTTCAGGGGCATGATCTTGGGCTTGGACAGGGTCTCGCCGAGTTGGCCCTTCTCGCTGTACACGAGCCCGGCCTTGGGGATGACCTCCGCGATGTGCGGCCTGTCGCCCTCCATGGCTCGGGAGGAATGAATGTTTCAAACTCGGGCGGAGAAAGGAATACCGCACTCGTGGACGCCCTCGTCAGTTTCGCGGGCACCTGCGACGATGGGGACGCACACGCACTGGTGGGGCTCTCCCAAGGTGATGGGGGGAGAGTTCAAGGAGGAGAATAAGCCGGACCCGTGGGAGCTCAGTCCGTACGAGCTCGGGCGCGAGTACGCGTATCATCACCGCGTGTCGGGCAAGACCGCGGCGTGGATCGTCGCCTACTGCGTCGCGCTGATCTGGGCGGTGCTCGAGGGAGCCGTCGGCGCCCCCGCGCATCGTATCGATGCGAAGGGCAACGCGGGGACGCTCATCACGCACCCCCTGGTCGTCGCGCGATCCACCGCGATACTCCACGCGGGCGTGTGCGTCGTCTTCCACATCCTGGCGCGCCGCGTCTGGTCCGGCGACGACCACGACGATCCGACCAAGCGAGTGGGCCCGCACCTGCCCGCGCGATGCGGACCGCTCGGCATGATCGTCAACTCCGTCCTCGCCGTCGCGTTCGGGACCGTGTTCTACAGCGTGTTATTCTGTGCGTTCAACTACACCTCGCTGTTTCACAGGCCGATCGAGACGATGCACGTCGCCGCGATGGTGTCGTCGTTTGGTTGGGTCCCGGGCGCGTGCTTGTACGGATTTCCGCCGACGTCGGGGCGGTGGCGCAGATCCGGAGCCGATACGAAGACCTTCTGGAACTTCTGGGAGTGGCACAGGGTGTTGTTCATGGGATGCAACGCGCCGTGGAGGCCCGCGGACGCCTCCTGGTTCCTCGCCTTCTGGCTCCCCGCGCTCGGGTGCTGGGTCGGCGCCATGCCCATCCCGCTCGACTGGGGCCGCGCGTGGCAGCCGTATCCGATCACGCTGCTGTACGGAGCCGTCGGGGGAATGTGTCTCGGCCAAGTCGTCGCCGCGGGATGGGCCGTGGCCAAGTGGCGGAGCGACGACGGGTGCGTGCTGGGATTCGGCGGCGAGACGAACGAACGGGAGAAGCGAACGAGATGGATCGAGGAAGTTCGGGCGGATGAGGCGGAGATGTTGGCGAGGGCGAAGAGGAACGACGAGTACGGGAAGAGGCGGCGAAAGGAGGAGCGCGAGCGGAGACGAAGGGAGCGCGAGGAGGAGGAGAAGGAGGATTGAAGCCGACGGCGCGGGTCTACGTCTAATTTTTTACCTAACGAGCTAAGCTTTTCTACTCCAACTCCCCGCGGTCGTCGATGCTTCCGAGCTCCGAGGTGGCCGGCAGCGGCGAGGTGGGCGGTGGGAATTTTTCGTCGCGGTGGCTCCACTGCCAGGCGTTCCACCCCATCAGCGGCAGGGTGAGGAACGCCCCGAAGAACGTGACGCGTCCCCCCGGTGCCTTACCCTCACCACCGCCGAACCTCCACGTCACGGGACCGAAGAACCAGAACCCCATGCGCCGAGCAGTGAAGGGGCCGGCGCAGGGAGGCGCGGAAGGAAAGCGACATCGTCCAGCAAACAACGAGGAAAATCAGTCCGCAGTGGGGATCCGGTCCGATTTCGAAAATGGGCCCAAGTCACAGGCTACGCGGCGTTCCTCCGCACTGGGGGACACTGGGTGTCAGTCTGAGAAAAGTGCGAAATCGCCGCTCGGTTTCAAAGTGTGGGGGACTGTGGGTTCCCTTGGGAAAACGACACATCTCCTTGCCGATCCCCCGACGTGACTCGCACAAAACCCTCGCGTCCGCCCTCTCGCGCGCACGAGGCGCTCGGCGACGTTCGGCGACGCCCCTGATCGTCCGTGTTCAACCTCCCGGCTCCGACGGTCCAACGCGCCATGAGCCAGATCGGCGTCGTGGCGGATCCGGCGGGCGATGGGCCCGTGGCTCCCGGCGCGGTAAAGGGCGAACCGCCGTCCGCGTCGCAGCCCGGAGCCGAGGCGAACGGGGCGGCGGACACGCCCGTCAAGGTGGAGGTCCCCAAGGATCAGATCAGGTTCCCGGAGGTGCCGGGAACGACGTTATCGCTGCGACTCCTCGACGGTGCGTGAGCGCCCCGGGCGCGGGCGCTCTCAACCCCGCATCGCGTCCGTCCCCGCCTCTTCCCCAGAATCTTTCACGCGCGATCTCGCCGCTTTCCCGCCCAAGATCCGCGGACCCCTCCCTCACCGAACATCCATCCCCCGCCCCGATTCGACTCGACGCAGACTTCGAGATCAGGGACAAGCGCGACGAGGGCAAGATGGTCGGGCTCGAGACCAGCCGGATCGCCAACGTCGTCGTCTTCGGCAAGGCGCGCAAGGTGGTGGGCGGCGAGCACGATCGCCCCCACGAAGTCCTCTCGGGCTCGAAAGCAATGACCCCGCTGGACAAACCGCCGCACCCGCTCAAGCTCTCCGAGGTGCTCGACTGGACCGTGTCGTACGCCGACCCACCGTGCGTGTGGCTCGTCACGTTGCGCGCGTGGTACAGGCTCGGCAACCCCTCCCCCGCGTACCTACGCACCTTTGCCGGGATCCAACGACGAACGCGTTTCGTCCGCGCCGTCGCCGCGAAACTTCGGCAAAACTTTGATCTCTCGTGCGACGCCGCGCTGGACGCGATGGCGGCGTGCGATGTCGTGGAGGGAGACCTGCTGGATCCGACGTTCCGGGGCGCGCACGCGGCGAACGTGGCGGCGAGAGAGGCGGCGAGGGCGGAGGCGGAGAAGGCGGCGAGGGATCGCGGTTTAACGGGCGGCGCGATCAGAGCCGCCGGGGATGCCGCGGAGCGCACCGCGGAGCAGACACCGTTGCGGTACACCCGACGCGCCGTGATGGAGGACGCCGCGTTCGTCGCGGCGCAGATCGAGGGTTTGCGAAAGAGCGGCGGGTTGGTGCCCGGGGAACTCTTGGCTCGACCCGCGTGCGTCGATGACCTCCGAACGATTCTAGCCAAGACGCGGAAGGAGGAGGCGGTGGCGGAGAGGCGCGCGCGGTCCAACGCCGCGCGCGCCGCGCAGCGCGCCGCGCTGCGCGAACGGGAGAACGCCAAGCGCGCCGCCGCGGGTGTGCCCATCAACACCAACAAACCGTTGTCTCAGATTGAAAAGGCGAGGCTCGCGATGGCGGATCTTCCCCCGCGAGAACCCCGCACCGCGCCGCCGCCGCCCGCGGAGGGCGTCGTCCCGGACGCGTACGGCGCTCCGCACGCGCTCATCAACGAGACGCTCACGCTGTGGGACCTGACGCAGACCCACGGCGGGTACCTCAAGCTCCCGCCCTGCCCGTGGTGGCGATTCGCTCGAGCGTTTCTGGAACCGAGACCGGATGGAACCGGAGCTACCTCCGAGACGACGGATGGTGACGCGTCGTTCGCGGGGGTCCGGCCCTCCGACGCGGCGCTGGTTCGCGACGTGTGCGTCGCGCTCGTCAGGGTTGCGGAGGGGTACGGTCCCGCCGGCTTTGGCGCGCGTAGACTCGTCGCCCCCGCGATGTCCAAGTCCGTCTCCAAGCTCGAGGAACCCGACGATTTGCGAATGCTGGACTGGGCAGAGAGGGTCGGCGTCACGCTCAGCGTGTACTCGCAGGGAATCGACGGCGCGTCGGGTAACTCGTGGCCCTCCGAGGCTGTGCGCGTCGGCGCCACCGCCGCGGCGGAGGTGCTGTCCAAATCCGCCACCGGCGACGGCGTCGCCGCGGCGGCGGCGCTTCGACCGGCGGAGCGGGTCGCCCTCGCCGCGGCGCTCGCGTGCGTCGCGTGCGATAACGAGACGTTCGGGAGCTACCTCCGCGACCGCGTGGACGACTTGCACGCCGCGCACAGGCTCGGGAAGCTTCGCCTCGCGCCGAGCAAGGCGAGGCCCAAGCCGCCCGCGGACGTCGCGCAAATTTCGTCAATCGCGACGACGGCGCCCGGGGATGAAAACGGCGTAACGCCCGAAAACGGTGTAACGCCCAACGATCCCGCGGACGCGGACGCGGCGGTCGAGAAGGAGGCGGCGGACGCGGAGGCGGCCAAGAAGCCCGCGCGGGTTGGGCCGACCCGCCCGGATTGGGCCGAGTCACTGATTGAGTGGTGCGGCAAAGCGGCGGACAGGGCGGTGTACCTCAGATCCCGGCCGATCGCCAGGGACGAAACCGGCAGGAGGTACTTCGTCCTCGGAGGCGCCGCGGGGGCGAACATGGTCTTCCTGGAGGAACCCTCCCAAACGGAGACGGATGAGCGACGCAAGGAGGAGGAGGAGGAGAGGGAGGAGGAGGCCAAGCTCAAGGCTGAAGAAGCCGCCGACGACGCCAACGACGACGCCGTCGAGGCCAAGGAGGCGGCGGCCAGGGCCAAGGCTGAGCTCCGCGTCAAGCAGGTGGCCGCCAAGTCCCGCGCGTGCATCCTCCGCGGCAAGGCTAAGGACAAGCGCATCGCCGCCGCCGGAGAGTTTGGCGACTGGCCCACGCGATGGAGGTGCTACAAGCCGGGCGTTGGCCTGAAGCGCCTCAGGGACTGGCTCGACGACGACCCGCGGAACCCGCGCGGGGGCGAGGAGAAGCGCCTCAAGTCCCTCTCCGCGCTCCTCGTCAAGGCGGCGAGCCACGACAAAAAGGGGGGACCAATTCCCGGCGACGTCGACACAGCCGGCGGACCCATGTCGCAGCAGCCGGCAACCGATGGGGAGAAGAGAAAGTTCGACTGGGACGCGCTCGCAAAGGAGCTCGGCATCAACGTCGACGGCTACGCGCACCTCGACGACCCGGACTCGAGGGACGCGAAAGAAGTGCTCGTCCCCGAGGCTGAGCAGCGCGACGCCGCCGCCACGGCGCTGTGCTCCGTGGTTCGACACGTCTTATCGAGCGTCACCGCCTTTTGGAAGCAGAAACCCCCGTGGCTGTTCGCGTGCCTCAACCTGCTCTCCGCGCTGCCCGATTCACTCGGCACCGGCAACGCGGGCGTCGGCGCCGCGGACGCTGCGGGCGATAGGCTGTCCGTCCTGGTCGCGAGGGTCATGCCGCCGCTCGAGGCGATGCTGAGGGCGTCCCAAGCGCTGTCCGACGAGTGGCTGGAGCGACGCGAGGCGTGGTTCACGGGCCTCCGCGGCGCCGAGGATTTCGACTTACGGGTGCCGCCGCCCGAACTGATGAGCTACGAGGAGGCGGAGGCTGCGGTCGCGAACGCCGCGGCGGTGGCGGCCGAGGCTATCGAGTTTTCAACCACCGACGAGGCTCTCGACTGCGCCGTCAAGCTCAGCGTGGCTCGGTCCGCCAGACTCCTCGCCACGCTGTGCGCGGCTATCAAGAACGACCCGCACAGGCTGACGCACGACGGCTTCCTCGCCGCCACACCGCCCGCGGCGCACCCGGGCATCGCCGCGTGCCGGCCCGGCGCCACCGTCGCGCTCCTCCGCAAGGGTATGAAGCTCACCCGCGACCGGTACCTGGATCCGAGAGCGACGCCCGAGGGATGGATCCCGCTGAAGGAGCTTCGGCCGGTGGAGCGCGCGGTGGTTCGCGCGGTGGCGTACCGGGGCGGAATCCCCGCCCCACCCGGCGCCGACTACGCGGGCACGCCGCCGTGCTGCTGGGTCCTGCTCGAGCTCCTCGACCCGCCGTTGGAGCAAGTCGCGCGAGGGAGCCGGTGGCGAAAGCCCGAGGCGACGCCGTCGTCGTTCGGAGGCCCGCGGCTGGTATCCGCGCCCGTGTTCGCCGGCGGGGAGATCGCCGATTACATCATCGACTGGGACCGGTACGACAAGTCCGCGAACAGGCCGTGGTCGAAGGGCGCGAGGATCGTCATGGAGTTTGACGACGGCACCGTCGACGTGGACGCGCCGGGCGCGGTGCAGATCATCGCGCCGCAGCCGTTACAGCCGTTACAGCCGCCGGCAGCCGCGAACCCGGAGGGATCCCCCGCCGACGGCGCGGGCGATCCCGCGGCACCCGCGCCGATGGAGGTCGACGGCGCGACGCCCACGCCCGCCGCCGCCGTCAATGTCAATGTCAACGTCCCGCCCGGCGAGCTCATACCCGGCAAGACGGGCATAATCATGGGCGAGAACGGCAAGGAGTTCTGGCTCGGTCGCGTCCACCGCGTCCGCGGCGGCGACGACCCGTGGGAGAACACCATGGTCGTCTTCGACTCGGATCCCGACGGCGATGAGCCCATGTGGGTGTGCCCGTGGGAGATTGAGCTCGCGCCGGAGAAGTATCAGCCCAAGGAGGATCCCGCCGCGATCGGCGCGGCTACGGGCGCGGCCGACGACGACGACGACGACGAGCGAAGCGCGGAGAATCAGCTCAAGGTGGACACCGGCACCGAGATCGCCGAGCGGCTCGGATGGCCCCACGGCGTCGCCGCCGCGAGGGAGGAGTTCAACAACTGGCGGATGACCGCCGCGGGGGTGGAGCGCCTTCCCCGGGCGCCCACATTCGCGGGCGCCGAGCTGGACCTCTACAAGGTGCTCGTGGAGGTGATGTGCCGGGGCGGGTACGAGCTGGTGACGAACGAGAAGCGCTGGAAGACCATCGCGAAGCTGGCGTGCCCCGGCAAGGACCTCACCACGCAAACCTCCGCGTCCTTCGCGCTGCGCACCAACTACCAGAGGTTTCTGCTGGACGTGGAGAGGTGGCTGTGGGAAAACGCGGACACGTTGGGACCGCGCCCGGATGCGTTCACGCCCGCGGAGTACGACGGGGAGCACGCGGAGTACGACGCCGACGGGGCCGTCGGCGGGGCCGCGGCCGCTAATTCCGCGAAGGTAACGTTCACCATGAACAAGAAGTACGAGGGGGACGACGACGGGGACGAGTCTGAGAAGGCGTCGGATGAGGGCGACGAGGGCGCGCCGGAGGGCGAGGAGGATTACGTGGCGGACGAGGACTCGGACGATGGCGACGACGAGGACGAGGACGACGATGACGACTCGGACGAGGACTTCAAGATGGTGTGATGGGGAGACGATGCGGGGAGACGAGTCGGGACGATCGGCTCGCGCCCGACCCATCGAATAGAAAACGCGAAACGCCCGCAAAAAAATCCGAGGTTCAGAACTCGTCAATCACCGATAGAACCGGGTCCTCTTGCAGCCTTTCGCGAGGAAATAACGCTATTGCTGAGCGACATATCGTAACAGACACGGCACTTCCGGGCGCGCGCGCACAGAACTCTGAACCGGTGCGACTCGAACGGCACCGCGACGACGAGCATCGCGTCGCCTCGCGTAGGTGGGGCGCCGCGCGACGCGGGGTGAGAACGTCGATCGAACCGACGGCGCGGGGCTCGCAGTCTTCCGCGATGATGAGTTCTGGTGCAACGTCCACTCCTCGGCGAAGGCGCGCGACGGCGGCGACCGCGCGGGACCCCTCCGGGGCTCTCGCCGAGAGCGACGGGTTCGACGCTTGGCCGATGAGAGTCGTCACTTACATCGCGTACTTGTTGCTCGTCTCGTCGCTCCTCTGGACGCTCTTCCGAGGTTCGGGCCCCGAGGCGCCAAACGCGGCGGGGTGATTCGCGCCACGACCGACACGACCGACAACCGGGTCGAGAGATGGGTGAAGTTTCTTCGGACTGTTTGCCCGTGTCGTAATTTTCGGGAATTTCGAGACATGTCAGAGACACCAATTTGGGGTTCGTTAACCCCCAACCGTGCCTTTTTTTGGGCCTTTTTGGCAATCCGAAGTCCTTTTCCGGACGGAGGGCCGTTTGGCGGCCCCATTCGTGTGTCGGTCGCGCGCGCGGCGAGGTGGGCTCGAGGACGGCAAATGTGCGTCCCGCCCGCGAGAAAAGAGAGAAATGGAGTCCCAATGATCGGCCGAATGGGAGGCGGCGCCAAAGGTACGCACCCAAGCGCGTTCAAACCCCGCGCCACCGCGCGCCCTTTCCGTCGATCACGTGGCGCCCTTTCCCACCCGAAGTCACCCCCATTCCGTCCCTGCGTTTTCCTCCCCTCCCCACCCTCGCTCGGGCGCTGACCTTCGCGATCTGAACCCTTTAATCCGCCCAGGATGCGTTGGCAAGGAGGTTTACCTCGATGACCTCACCGCCATCCGCAACGAGGCGCTCTTCGCGCCCCCCCGCTTCGTCAGCGCCTGGCTGGAGCGAAACCTGAACGACGCGCGCGACATGGAGATCGCCGTGCTCCTCTTCAACATCGCGGTGACCATGTGGCCGGCCGCGGTCTTACTCTTCGTCTACCCCTCGCACATCCTCGGCGGCGTATACTTCGCGCTCTTCAACGCGCTCTACCTCCAGCGGTTCATCCTCGCGATGCACTACAGCACGCACCGCAGGCTGTTCAAGCCCGGCTCGTTCGCGGGGGAGACGCTCAACAGGCTGAACATCTGCCTCTACGCGCCCATGTTCGGCATCCCGTGCAACACGTACAGGCTCCACCACATCGTCATGCACCACGTCGACAATAACGAGTGGAACAAGGATCTCAGCGCGACGGAGGCGTACCAGCGCGACAACGTCCTCCACTGGGTCTGCTACTGGGTCCGCTTCATGGTGGGCTCGTGGGTCGAGCTCCCTTTCTACGCCCTGATCCGCAAGCGATGGAACCTCTTCGCGCAGGTCACCGCCGGGTTCGCGCTGACCCTGTCATCGTGGTACGCCGCCTGGCACTGTGGCTCCGCGCCTTTCGCGGTGTGGACGTGCTTCGTCCCCTTCCTGGCGGTGTCCACCGCCCTGATGTTTGGCAACTGGTCTCAGCACGCCTTCGTCTGCCCGGTGAACCCCCGGTGCAACTATCGACTCACGTACGCGGTGCTGAACCATCCGGACAACCAGCGCTCGTACAACGACGGGTTCCACACTCTGCACCACGCCAACAGCATGATCCACTGGAGCGAGTTTCCCGCTAAGTTCATCGAGAAGCTGGACGAGCACGCGGCGAGAGACGCGCTGGTGTTTAACGAGATTGGATTCTTCCACGTCGGGCTCGCGCTCTTCTTCAAGGCGCACGGATACCTCGCAGATCACTACGTGAACGTGGGGCAGCCGAAGCGGACGAGGAAGGAGCTCATCGCGCTCATGAAGGAGCGCCTCAGGCCCATGCGCAGTTGGGGGGACAAAGACGAGTTCCCGGAATCGAAGAAGGCGACGAAGGCGGCCTGACCCGCTCTGCATTTTATGTTCAACCCGGGGAGGGAGATGAGCATCACCACCCCGACTGTATGCCTATGAAGACACAAAGAAGCCAAGCACGGACGCTGGACACCGAGTATTTATTCAATGTCTTAATTTTGGGGACGACGATCGGCTCTGAAACGTCGAACCTCGCCGTCCCGGAGGTAGAGAAACGCACGCATCACATTCACATTATTATTTGGGGGCAAAACACCGCCGTTCTAATATAAATAAGCAACGCTTCAAACATCTACGCCCGAATCAATCCCCAACACCGAAGCACCCCGACGTGTCTGCGAGGATCGTAGACCGCCGCTCGCTTCCCCCGCGCTCGCTCGCGCCGCGTCCGTCCGACGACCAAATCAGTCGACGCCGACCAAAATCTTGAACATCTCGTAAGAGTAGTACCCGAGCGCCGCCGACGGCAGCACCTGCATCACGCTCGGAACCGACCCGACGTACAAACCCGCGATTCCCTTCCTCTTGAGTATGACGGATAGGGTCATCGTCATGCGCTTGAACGCGTCGACGCCGAACACCTGCGACACGGAGCTCGTCCCGCCCTGCAGCTGCATCCTCCGGCGGACAACCTCGAGCGGGTACGTGCTAAACTCGGCGGCGGCGCCGGCGACGGCGCCGAAGAGCATCATGTAGTGCTGCTCCACCCGAGGCTTTATCGCGTGGTTACCCTGGTCCCCCCGTGTCACCGCAGGCTTACCCAGGCTCACCCGGTCCCGTTCCCGCTGCGCCTCTATCTGCTTGATGCGCCTCGCCTTGAGACGGTCGTACACGGTGTAGTAGACGGCTCCGTTTGGGGTCATGGCGATGATTGCGGGGAGGAAGCCCCGGTAAAACGCGCCGAGTCCCTCGCGTCTGTACAGCGTGCGTATGCAGGCTGCCACGCCGCCGTACTTCTCCATCCCACCGGTGACCAGCAGCCGCGTGCGCACGACGTCCATCGGGAAGCACGAGGAGACGCTGGTGACGCCCGCGGCGGCGCCGGCGGCTGCAAGCAAGAGTTTGTCGACATCCCGCGGGTCGCCGCCGCACATCATCACCGCCACGCCCTTGTAGGCGTCGAACGCGGCGAAGTTGATGGCCTTGTACGGAGTGGTCCTCAGGAGGTTGACGAAGTTTCCTTTCCAGAACCCCCTCAGGCCTTCTCGGGCGAATATGTCGCGCACCGCCGGCACGAGCGGCGTGGTGCTGCGGTTGAGCATGTACTCGAGTTTCATCCGCTCGAACGGCGCCAGGAGGGTGCGCACCGCCATGGTGCTCATGGCGCCCGCGGCGAGTCGTTTGGCGGTGGTCCTCGCGGGGGTCGTCTCCGGGTCGGTCGTGACGGCGTGAAACCCCGCGTCCGCGGTGTCCGCGAGTCGACTCCGGCGCACCCGCCAGCGCTCGTGCGCCGCGCGGGTTATCGAGGCGATCTCGGCACCGATTCGCGCGGGGCGCGCCGTAGCGAGGCGCGCCTCGCGCGATCGCGGTTCCGCGTCGTCGTCGTCCACCGCGACCGCCACCGCGCTCGATCGGCGTCGTCCGAGAGGCCGCCACCGCGATCCCCACCGCCGTCCCGTCCCGCCCCGGGCGACCCGCGACCCGTCCTCAACCATCGTCCTATCCTCCTCCGCGCCGCGCGCGTACGAGGTGGAGACGCCCGACGACGACCGCCCGGCGAGGACGCCCCAGCGCGGGGTCCATCCCGCCTGAGCCGCGCCCTGACTCGCCATCGAACACCCCGACGAACCCCCTCCGGCACCCGCGTCGATGCCTCCGACGGAGCGCCCCGCAATCGGCCGCCCTTGTGATTGCGCTGCGGGCTGCAGGGTTTCTGTTAGGATTGGTGGGTTGGGTTTGGAACTCGGGGTGGAGGTTTCTCTCAAACCCCTTAACCTGAAATGCTTCGACGCTCCGCATAAAAGTCATAGCAGATCCAGTCTCGGTCGTGATTGGCCGAGCCCGAATCGATTCCACGCCCTTCCAATCACGCTCCCGAACAAAAGAGAGTGTTCCTTTCCAGCTTTGAGTTTTCCCGCGCTCCGGGGGCACCGAAGATCATCGTCACCGCGGTTGAGGCGGACGCGGTCAAAGGTATCGGCGCCGGGCCCGACGATGAGCACGATGAGCGCGACTCTGATGCCGTCGCACCGGGTCTTCGGGCCGGCGGTTCCCGCGCTGAGGCCCCAGAGGGCGACGGGCGGTCACCGCCGCGCGAGGGGCGTCGCCGTGCGGGTGACCGCCATGGGCGCCAAGTACAAGCGCACCGACGTCGAGGTTGCGCGCCAGATCGGCGAGGGTTCCTTCGGCGTCGTCTACCAGGGGAAGATCGACGCGAGGCGCGCTGGGGACGTGGTCCTCAAGCGCCCTAAGCTCACCGTGGAGGGAGCCGCGGAGCTTCAGGAGGTGGAGGCGTGGATGAACGACAGGGTGACGCGCGACGCGCGCGGGTCGTGCGCCGACTTTCTCGGATCTTTCCGCGTCACCCCCGACGAGTCGTACCTCAACCAGAGCGAGGGAGTCATCGCGAAGGAGGGGCTGTGGCTCGTGTGGAAGTTCGAGGGCGATCGCACGCTCGCGCAGTACATGGCGCAGCCCGATTACCCGGCGGGCATCGCCAAGGCGCTCCTCAACCGCGACGGCTCGTCCAGGGGCGATCCCGCGGTGGAGCTCGAGGTGACGCAAGCGGTGATGCGCCAGCTGTTCAAGAACCTCGCGTCCGTGCACCGCGCGGGCCTCGTGCACCGGGACATCAAGCCCCACAACCTCGTCCTCACCAACACCGACGTCACCGGCGAGAGGGAACCGCGGTTCAAGATCATCGACCTCGGAGCGTGCGCGTGTTTCCGAACAGGCATGAACTTCGCCCCCGACGAGACAATCATGGACCCCAAGTACGCTCCGCCCGAAGAGTTCCTCATCCCGAGCGACGACGCGCCGGACATCCGCAAGCTCTTCGGCCCCGTCGCGCTCGCCGCGGGTAGCGCCGCGTGGGTCCAGCACAAGCCCGACAGGTTCGACATGTACAGCGCCGGCGTCGTTATGATGCAGCTGGCGCTCCCGTCGCTTCGAACCAACTCGGGCCTCATCACGTTTAACCGATCGCTCAAGCGCTGCGGGTACGACTTGTTCCTGTGGAGGGACCTGAACCGCGGGCAGCTCAGCAGGTCCAAGACGGCCGTCCTCGACGCGGGCGACGGCGCGGGTTGGGATCTCGCGCGAGCGCTCCTTCGACCCAGGAGCTACGACGAAGACGCCTGGGCCGCAGCGCAAGTCTCGGCGGAGCGAACGAGTTCCAAGAGTTCGAAGAATTCGTTCAGTCCCGACGAAGAAGAAGAAGAAGAGGATGACCCGTACGCGCGTTTGATGGACGCGAACGGCGAGCGGCCGTCCGCGGAGGAGGCGATGCGGCACAGGTTCTTCTCCGTGGACCCGGCGGAGGTGGCCGCGCTGGTCGCGTCGCAGACCAAATCGGTGACGTACAACGGGAGGCTCGGATCCATGGGCGGCATCTTCGGTCTGTTCGGCGGCGGACGGGAAAACTCGGGACGGGACGGTGACGCGTCGGATCCATCGGACGATCTGGACGCCGCGGACGAGTTACTCGAGGAGAGGAGCGTGCTGTCCGACATGTTGGGGCTCGAGAAGCGGATCAGCAAGCAGCAGGACCTCATCGCGAAGCAGAGCACGACGATCATGCGACTCAGGCAAGAGGGCGCGCCGAAAGAGGAGGTTGAGAAGGAACAGCGAACGCTGGAGAAGATGAACATCGGGCTCCAGTCGCTGCTCCGCGCGTTTTCGTTCTCGCAGGTGGAGGCCAAGACGACGATGATCAAGGCGGCCACGGAGATTCAGGCGGAGCTCGACGACGCCGGGGTTAAGGATGACAAACCCGACGCCCTGAGGGGTTTCATGCGGAACATCTTCGGCAAGAGGGCGAGCGAGGCGGCGTACGGCGCCGCGGACGTCGCCCTCGACGCCGTCCTCGACATCCTCAAACCCGAGCGAACAAACGGTGGGAACAAGGACAAGGCCCAATCGACCTCCTCCCGCGCGTCCAAGAAGGAGATGCTCTCCGAGTCCATGAAGCAGGCGAGGGAGGGGGCGCCGATCAAGAACAAACGCGGCGGCTCCGCCGACGAGGACGACTCGGACGAGGACGACGCCGCGGCTCGCGATCCGGCTGAGCTCAGGCGCCGCATGGACGACATCAAGCTCGAGATGGTCGCCGTCGCGGAGCAGATGGCCGAGATGGAACGGAGGTTACTGGCGCAGCAGGCGGATCTGGAGCGGCGCCAGCGCGATCTCGAAAGCTCGGCTGTTTCGGGAGGCGGGACGGGACTCGACGATTTCGTCTCCGAGGCGGCGGATGACGACCGCATCGTCAAGACGCTGAAGCCGTCGGGGGCGTCGATGCGGACGGACATCGAGAACATCGAGCAGACCAAGCAGGAGATTCAAGACGCCCTGAGCCGCATAGATAAAATGCAGAAGGACAGGGAAGATCTGCTCTAACTATGGAGGATCTGCTCAATAAACTCCCTCGTCGCGACGATTGTCGCGAGGCGAGCGGCTGATGGATGCGGCTGTGGCCCACGCGCGGGGGGGGACGAGCCCGCGGCTCGTGATCGGTTTATCTATTTGCGTTATCGTTTGAAATGGACTGAACGTTGTACTCTTACGCGTCGCGCCGCTCGGGACTCGGGGTCGCAGCCGGCGACGGTCTCGCGCCAAACTCCACGGCTTTTTGGTCGCCTTTGGCTGCCGAGGGTCAAATCGAATCTCGCGACGCGCTTGGCTGACGACGCAGCTTCGCTTATCTTTTGAAACGTTGGGCACTGACGGAGGCCCGGGGAGGGAGGATGGCCGGAGGTAACGATCGGTCGTCCGTCCCCGACAAGGGGATGGGCAAGCTGAACCTCAACGCCGTGGAGTTCAGGCCCCCGCCCGCGTCCGCGCCCGCGCCCGCGAATCCCGGAAGGGCCAGCGTCGGTGGAAAAAAAGGTGGCTCTAAAGGTCATGGGAGCTATCGGAACCCCGGCGAGAACCGCGGCGGGCGCCAGCGGCGCGAGGACCCGCGCGGGGAGAAGGTCGCCGAGGGATCCGATGCGTGCGGATCCGGCAGGGGTCGAGGCAAGGGCCAGGCTCCACGCGCGATTCCCCGGGCCAAGGGCACCGGCGCGACCGACCCACACGCCGTCGGGTCCCCGGGCTCGAACGGAGCAGATCTCGTACACCCGGACGCCTCCCCCGGGGCTGGCCCCGGCCGCCGCGGCGTGCGCGCCGACTTCCTCCTCAACTTCACCTCCCCCCACCGCGAGAACCTCGTGGGGGCCAACACCGAACGCGCCCGCGGGACCGGCCGCGGAGGCGGCCGCGGCGGGGGCGCAGCGTCCGCCCACGGCAACCGAGGCAACCGAGGCCACCGCCAACCCCATCCCTCGAGGGGCCAGCGAAGGAGCGTGTACCGCAAGGAGCTCTTCCTCCAGGCCAACTTTCGCTTCCTGGTCGCGGACTGGGCGGACCTGAGGGGCGCCGCGTCGGACCCGGACCACATGGTCGACTGGGACGACGTCGTGTTGGTCGAGATGGCTTCGGCTACGCCGCTGTCGTGTCCGGTGTGCCTCGACGAGCCCATGACGTGCGCGCAGGTGACGCTGTGCGGACACGCGTTCTGCTTCCCGTGCATCGCGCGGCACGCGGCGACGGTCAGGAAGGAGGGTGAGCCGGCGAAGTGCCCGATGTGCTTCACGCCGCTGAGGCTGGCGGACCTTCGGACGGTGCGACGGCGGCCGATTGACCCCATCGGGGAAGAAGGTTTAGCAGCCGCCGGGGGGATGGAAAACAACGGGGGCGACGCTCGCAAGCAGCCCGCCGCGCGCAAAGGCGTCGTCGCTAAGAACGCTCGTCTGACGCTGCTGAGCCGACGAAGGGATAGCGCGGTGCCCACCCCGGTGCGCGTCGCGGGCCGACCAGGGGGGGGGAACGAACACATTTCCGGGGCCGAAACGTGGCCGAGGTCTTCGCACGGCGCGGACGGCGGTCGCTGCGATCTCTTTGCCAAGTACACCCTCACCGCGGACGAAGCCCTGCTCGGGGAGGAGGAGAGCGGCGCGCTGGAGCAGAGGGTCGCGTTCATGGCCGCCGAGGGCGGCGCGGAGGCGGAGCAGGAGCTCCCGTACGCGCTCCTAGCCTGCGACGTGATGCAATCGCGGCTGGAGGCGTGGGCGGAGAAGCGAGCGAGGGCGGCAAACTTACCGCCGCCCCCGCGGGGCCCGAGCCGCAAGGACGCCGCCGCTAAAACCGCGGAGAGAGCCGCGGAGAGAGCCGCACGGGAGCGGTCGATGGACGGCGCGTTCCCCGCGCTGCCGGGATCCCATCCGGGGCTGGCGGGCGACGGCGGGTCGAGGCGGCCGCCGGGGATGACCGCCGCGGATTGGCACGATCACTCGGTGGCGTTTCTGATGGGCAAAGCCGTGGAGGCGGCGAGCGCGTTCACCGACGAGGAGGAGGAATCGGAGTCGGACGCCGAGTCCGAGCCGTGCGGGCGCCGGGCGCCGGGCGACGGAGGGACGGGATTCGAGAGCGGGGAAGGGGGGTTCGTTCGAGGGGGGTTCGTTCGAGGGGGGTTCGTTCGAGGGGGGTTCGAGGGGAGTCCCGAGGCGGCGGGCGAGGGCGACCGCGACGCGCCCCTCGACGTCGGCGGCGGCGTCATCGGCGCGACGTCGTCGTCGTCGGAGTTGGCACCCTCGGCACTCTCGGCACCCTCGGCACCCCCCACCGCCCGCACGGAGGTGTACTACTTCTACCAGGCGGAGGATGGCCAACCCGTCGTGCTCCACGGCGCGTGCGTTCGTGTGCTGCTCGCGCACCACGGCTCGTACGAACACCTCCCGCTGACCCTCGAGGCGCCGGTGGTGGAGCTGGAGCGTCACACGCAGGACGAGGACACCAGGCGTCGGGCCGCGCACCTCCGCCACCTTCCGCTGACCACGCAGTACGCCATCGCGGAGTTGGACATGACGAAGCTCGTGCCGACAGAGACGCTGAGGGAACACGGAGAGGAGCTTCGAAGGCGCGAGGCGTGCCGACGGAGGCGGGCGGACGCGGAGCGAAAGGCGGAGGCGGCGGCGGTCGCCGCGGAGGCGCGGGAGAGGCGTAACGCGCGCGTCTTCTCCGCGGACAAGCGCGGCGCGATGCCCGACGTTCGGGGATCGGCGGCGGCGGGCGGTGACTCACCGGGCGGTGACTCACCGGGGGACGAAAAAACGTCCGGATTCTCACCCGAGTCTCGCCCGAACGATTCTCACCGGAGTCTCAACCCAACGGAGGCGCTCGCCCGCGCGAGGACGTTCGCGGAGGAGGAGGAGGCTGCTTTCGCGGCGGAGATGGCTGCGGCGAGGGAGGCGGCTCTTAACGCGGCTGGTCCGCGGGGGGCTTCGTTCTCGAGGGTGGCTAGGTGGGGTTTCGCGTCTGGGCTCGACGCTCCGTCGCTGACGCCGGACTTGGTCGGCGACGCTTTCGGCCCGTCTCTGTCGGCGTCGGGGCCCGGGACGCGTGCGGCGACGCGGCCGGGGTTTGTGGCTGGGGGCGACGGTGCGTGGGGCGCCGCGGCGAGGTCCGCGGAGCCCGCGGCGGACGCGGCGGCGGCGGCGGCGGAGGAGGGGCGTCGGCGAAAGGGGAGGAAGGGCACGGTGCTGTTCGAGATGGGGGGCGCGAGAAGGTACTGAGCCGCGACGGGGCTTTTCGTTCGTCGTTCGTCGCGACTCTGGCTATAGCTGTGAATCTTACGAGCGCGCGTTTTTCCCTTTCGTCTCCGTCGCGTGCGAGCCGTGCCCTCGCGTTTCGCCTCCAGGCGGGGGCTTCGAAGCGACAAAACAAGCCTGATTTTTCACAGTGAGATTTCGAATTTCACCGTCGAGCGCAGATCGGCCCACGCCGGCGGGCTGACGGAGCCGCGACCGACGACGATCCGAGACGCGCTCGGGGTTGCTTATCAGCGGTGATGACCCCCGAGACCCGCGGTTAGGCACAGAACGGGCGAGGCGAGGCGCGTCAGCGGCGAGGGAAGGATCACGGGGCGCCGAGAAGGAAAGATGCGGTCGGGGTTGACAACGGGGAGTTGGGCGGCGACGCTGCTGACGCTCGCGCTCCTCTCCCCGCTCGCCGGCGTCGCGTACGGCTCCGGCAACCCCGCGCCAACCTCGTATCGCATCGCGCCGTCGCCGACCCGCGGCGACAACGCGACGTGCGAGGCGCGATACGCGCGCGCGGTGTCCGAGCTTCGCCGGGGGATGGTGACGGGCTGCCTCCACTCGCTCGACGACGCGGTGGTCCGATGCGACCCGTCCTCCGCGCCGCACGCCTCCGCATCGGACGCCGCGATCGGCGCGCGCGCTTCCTTCCTCCGCGCCCGGGTCCTCCTCCTCGACGGCGACTGGGCGGCGGCCGAGGAAGCCGCGACGGCCGCGCGAGAGTGGAGCGCGCATCGCGCGCTCTTAGACCCGGACGCGACGCACCACCACCGAGCGCTCGACGCCGCCGACGCCATCATCGCCAAGGCCAAACGCGTGAGGTTTTTGCACGACGCCGCCGTCGGCGCCGCGCGCGAGTTCAGGCACGAACGCGCGTTTTGGACCGCGGGGGAGGCGCTGCGAACGTCGTGGCGATCGTACGATCTCCTCGTCGTTCGAGCCAAAGCCGGGGTGGAGTTGGACCTCTACGCGTCGGTGCGACAGGACGTCGCCCGAGCGCTCAAGATCCGCCCAAAGTCTCCGGACGCCCTCCGAACCCTCGCGGAGGCGTTGCGCCGGTGCGTGAGGACCACGAACGCGCTCAAGGCTAGCGCCGGGGTCCTTCGCGATTGCCTCCGAGCCAACCCGGACGACGGCGGGTGTCGACGCCAGCTCAGACGCGATCAATCGCTGCTGACGCTCATTAACGACGCGGCGTCTGCCGAACGCGAGGGCGACTACGACGCCGCGATGGCATCGCTCGTAGACTTCGGTCGAAAGGACGTGCGACGTTTGTTCAGGGCTGGGACCGACGCGGCGCTGTGCAGGGTATCGTCGCTCGCGGCGAGGACGAAACGCGCGGCGAGGGCGGCGAGGGGGAGGGGGCGAAAAGGGGGTGCCGAGGGGGGTGCCGACGAGGACGAGTGGGGTTTCATCGAACGCCTCCGTTTTGGGTTCGGATCGCGGGGAGGATCCGCGGGGAACGGGGAGGAGGAGGACGACGACGACGAGTGGGGCGACGCCGCCGCGGAGCGAGCCGTGGGTTGGTGTCAGTCGGCGATTCCCGCGCTCGAGGCCGTCGTCGAAAAGAACGGCGCCGGGGACGGCGGGCACGACGCGACGGAGCTGGCGAGGGCGTACGCCAACCGGGGCTGGGCGAGGTTGCTCCGCGGAACGGTGGACGCGGCGGACGCGGACTTGGCGGCGGCGAGGCGGGCGCTGGAGGATTTCTCACTCCTCCGCGAGAACGTCGACGAGGACTTCGACGATGACGAAGACGAAGACGACGACGAGGACGACATCGAGGTGGGGTCCTCCCCTTCTTCGTCCTCTTCTTCTTCGTCGTACGGCGGCGAGGTGAGCGGTTACGTAAAACGCTCGGGTTCGAACGACTCTTCGAAAGAGGGTTCCGTCGACGCCGACCTCGCCAACCTCGCCCGCGCCGTCGCCGCCGCCCGAGAGGCGCTCAAACCGAGGGACCTGTACGCCGTGCTGGGTTTGACCCGCGCGGACGCGGACCGACCCGACTGGCGCACCGTGCTGAAGAGGGCGTACCGCGCGCTGGCGCTGCTGTTCCACCCGGACAAGAACCCGAGGGATCCGGAAGCTGCGGGTGCGAGGTTTTTGGAGATTTCGGAAGCGTACAAGACGCTCGCGGACGACGCCGCCCGGGCACGGTACGACGGCACCGGCGTCGCGGGGGTCCAACCCGAGACGGAGGGACACTCGTGGGGTGCCGAGAGACCGACTAAACCCGACGCGGACGGATTCGGCGCACGCGAGAGGGGCCCGCCGGGCGGCGCCCCCGAGGATTGGAAGTTTCAGTTTGACAAACGCGACGTGGACGCGGATGGGTTCGCGCGGGGGCGGTGGGTGCACAAGGAGACCGGGGAGAGCGCGGACGGGACGCGGGACGTGTCCCCGGCGAGGCGCAAGAACCCGTGCGAGCGTCGCCACGCGTGCGTCGACGGCGCGGGGGGCGTACCCGCGGCGGGGACGCCGCGAGGCCGGATCAGGGACGTGCCGACGGCGGTGACGGACGCGTCGAGCCCGCGAAACTCGGCGCGCGCGAGGCTCGTGGTGAACCACCTCGGGTTTCAGACGTTGGAGCTTGGATTCACGCTCGCGCACGAGTCGGTTCCGGGGCCCGGGGGCGCGACGTCGACGTCGCGGGTTCCCGGCGGCGCCGACCACCCGCCCGACGGGCGCCGCCGCCTCGGAGACCCGCTTCGGCTGCTCGTCCGCGAACGGCTCCGCGCGCTCGTCGCCGCCGTCGCCGCCGCGCTCACCCCGGGCGAGGGAACCCCGGGCGGCGGCGAGGGTAAGAACGAACGCCTTTCCCCTTCATCCGCGGCGTGGGTCGCCGATAAAGCCGACGTCGCGTCGGGTGGAGCCGAGCGACAAATCTCCGACGTGCTGCGACGGGTGATCCACGGCGCGTCCCGGGGAGCGTACGCGGACAGGGACCGGGCGGAGGCGACGCGCGCCATGCGTCGATTCGCGTCGGCGGCGGCGTTACAGCTGGCGCGCATCGGCGCGCTGGGATTGGACGCCGGCCGCGCGCGGGGGGGCTCTTCGTCCACCGACTCTGACGGCCGGGATTCTTCGTTTGGGGAAAACTCCGACGGCCGGTTGGAATTGTCCGCGGCGCAGACGACCGCCGCGGAGTTGTGCGATAACCCGACCGTCGCGGCGCGAACCCTCGCGACACCGTCCGAGGCGGAGATGGCGGCCGCGCGCGAGGGGGCCTTGACGGGGGGCGACGGCTCCTTCGACGCCGGCGGGTGGGCGTACGCCGTCTGGGGTAAGGCGGACCGCGCGAGGGTTCGACGGAGGGTTCAACGCCGGCCGTGGATGGCTGGCGGCCACGACGGGCGCGTGCGGGGTGGCGGCTGGGCGGGCGATCGATCGGAGGAGGGCGACGAGGACGAGGACGAGGACGAGGACGAGGACGAGGACGAGGACGACGAGGAGTACGTCGTTCGACCCGGGGACTCGGTGTGGTACGAGGTGAAGTGGCGCGGCGCGGAGGCGGTGGACCTGAACGATCCGGTCGCCGGATCCAATCCCACGCGGGCCGCGCACGCGGGGGAACACGAGGACCACGAGGACGCGGACGGGTGGAACGCGAGCGGCGGGAGCGCGAGCGGCGGCGCGACGGATGATCTCTGGACGTCTCCGGATGATCTCCTTTCTGACGATTTCGCCGACGGATCCGCCCCCGCGTACGTCGCCCTGGACGTGGAGTGCGACGACGGCACGCGTCTGTCTCGCACCGACGCGCTCGACGACCGCGGCCTTTACGCCAACCCCCGCGTCGACCTGCGGGGCGCGACGCGGAGGTTCGGTGAGAGCGGTTGGCTGCACCGGCGCGTCGCGTTTCCGCGAGAGTTTTGGGGCAAAAAGCTGGCGCGGTGGGGGGCGGGGTGCGAGGGGGTCGCCCCGGGGACGAGGGTGAGGGCGAGCGTGCGTAACGTGCGGGTGGTTGGGGCGGACGGTCGGGAGGTGTTCGCGGCGTTGCCGTCGCACGGCAGGCCGCGGGTGATTTCGGACGGGGACGAGTCGTGACGGCGGCGTCGCGTGATTGATTGATTGATTACCCAATTGGGAGTGAAATCGTACTCAGTCGCGTCACTCGCCGCGAGCTATCGCTAGTGTCCCATGACCCGGACGCGTCTCTTCCCCTCTCTCTTCTGAACGCCGCACGCTAGATGACCTCCTCTCCGTCGCCCCACATCCACCCCTGCAGCAGCTTGACCAGGACGAAGAGCACCGCGGCGAGGGCGAATCCCTTAACCACCCCCGTCGGCACCGGTTCCTGCAGCGCGTCCATGCGGCTCGTGCGCGTCCTCCACGCGCGTTGGGCGGAGGACCCTTCGCCGGACGCGAGCCCCTCGGTCTCATCGTCCGCGCCTTCGCCGTCGGAGCGCGCGTAGACGGCTGAGCGGCGCATGGGGAGGACCGCGCGTGTGGCACTGGGACCTCCCGAAGAGAGGAGCGCAAGAAACGGGCGACTCGTGCGTGTTTCCGCTCGCTAATTCGATGTTTCCCCGAACCGTTCCTAACCGTGCGAGGCTGTCGGGGAAACGGTCACTCTAAACGTAAATAGAGTGCTGCACCCGATGTATTTGCCCAGTGGTTAATTTTCGTAGGCCGACCCTTGCCGTGCGGCGTGGAAAGGGTTTAGGATAAGGATCGTGGGGTGGCGGCACGGACGTGGCTGGAGGATTCGCCTCGGGTTTCTCACCACGACACGCGCGCCCGGCACGCACACGCCGCCGCCGCCAGAAACCGAACCGAGTCCCTCGTTCGCCCACGCACCGACCGAGACCCGCCGGCGAGAACCGACGTCGCCACCGAAGCGCTCGTCCCGAAACCCCCCCCGCGCGAGGCTTCCGTGAAAAGGTTGAAAGAAAAGGCACGCGAATGATGACGACGATGTCGTGCTCCGCGACCTCCGCGTCCGTGGCCCCAACGCTCGCGCGCGCCAACGCGGCTCACCCCGCGCGCGCGACGACCATCGCGCGCGCCGCCAACCCCGCCGCGAGCCGCACCCTCGCGCGCCTCTCCTCGCGCGTCGCCGAGGTGAGCCGCGGCCTCGCCCTCTCCGTGGCGGCCGGCGCGAACGACGGCGCGCACGCGCGGAGGATCTCCGTGCTCGTCGAGGCGCGCGGCCGCGGTCGACGCGGCGGTGGCGGCCGACGCGGTCGCGGTCGACGCCCCTGGCGCCGCGATATGAACTCCGGCCCGCCCCGCAACGAGGAACTCGACCTGCCGGAGGCTCGCATAATCGACGAGGACAAGGAATTCGTGGGCGTCATGAGCACCGACGAGGCCATGGTCATCGCCGAGGAGGCCGGGCTGGACCTCGTCCTGGTCAGCCCCGACGCCAACCCGCCGGTGTGTCGCATCATGAACTACTCCAAGTTCAAGTACGAGAACGAGAAGAAGGCGAGGGAGACCCGCAAGAAAGCCGCCGCGTCCAGGGTGGAGGTCAAGGAGCTCAAGATGCGCTACAACATCGACGTCCACGACTACGGCGTCAGGCTCAGAGCCGCGCAGAAGTTCCTCGGCGCCGGCGACCGCGTGAAGGTCATCTGCCAGTTCCGCGGAAGGGAGAACGAGTTTCGCGATCTCGGCCGCGACATGTTCATGCGCTTCGTCGACGACGTGGGCGCCGACTTGTGCAACCTGGACGGGTCGCCGTCGATGGAGGGCAACCGCATGGTGATGCTCCTGTCTCCGGTGAAGGAGAAGAGGGCGGTGGCGCAGGACGGTCCGTCCAGGCGCAAGAAGCTGACGAGGAAGGAGAAGGAGGCGATGTCCGCCGAGGCCAGGGCCAACGGGTCCGCGGCTGACGACGACGAGTACGACGACGAGGAGGGCTCCTGGGACGAGGACGACGAGGAGGAGGGGTCCTGGGACGAGGACGAGCAGGACGACGGGTCGTACGAGGAGGAGGAGGAGGAGGAGGAGGTCATGGTGTTCTCCAAGAAGAACTGATGAGGGTGACGGGATGATCCACGAGTTGGGGGCGCGCTATTATTATCTTCCTTGGGTTTTGATCGGAAAGACGAGAGACGACGTGTCTGCAAAGTTCTGGAATTCGATATCTACAAACCCTTCGGGGCGAACGAAACACCTCGCCTCCCGCGCGCGTCGCCCCCAATTGCTCGCGATGTGTCGTGCTCTTCACCGTCGGTTCCGTCCCCCTCGACGTTCGCGTCGTCGTCGTCAGCCAGACGCCTTCGTCGCCTCTTTCTTTTCTCTCACGCCTTGAGTCTGGGCAGCGCCGGGAGGACCGCCTCGGCGTGAACCTCCACCCGGAACCCCGCATCCTTGAGCGTCGCCTGGTGCGTGATCCGCACCGGTCTCTGCTCCTCCACCATGCCGAGGCTCTCGAAGTAGCTGTTCCAGGCGCGATACATGTGATCCGCGGTGCGAATGTCGCTGAGGTAGACGTTGACGCGAAGCAGGTGATGCGGATCCGTGCCAGCCTTCTGCAGCAGCACCGTCATGTGCTCCAACGCCTGCTTCGTCTGCGCCTCCACGAACTGGTTGTCCGTGTTGAGCGCGACGATGCCGGTGAGCCACACCATCCTGCCGAAGGTGACGATGGGCGAGTACCCAGGCTTGGCGCCGCGGACTTGCACGCGCTTAATCTCCGGGTTGATAGTCGCGTCGTCCAAAAACGGGGGAGCCGCCAGGTTAGAAGCCGCGCTCAAAGTCGTGCACCGCGCGTCCAGCTCAGCAATCTTGAGCCTCTGCGACTTATTCTCCTGCTCGAGCAACGCGAGGCGCTCGTAAACGTTCTGAAGGATGTCGTCGCCGACGCCGTCGCCCAGCGACATCGCCGCGCCGTTGGAGATGAGCCCGGTGGCGGGCGAGGGCATCGAAGACAACCCGCCAAAGCCGCCGTGGGGCACCATGGCGACCGCCATGGTCCCCGCGTGGACGCGCGCGGGGATGGACCCGCCGTCCATCCCGTCCCCTCCGTTGGCGTGCACGTTCGGCTCCGGGTCCGCGGGCGCGGGAACCGCGCGAACGCCGTGCGCCGACCACATGTGCTCGATGAGCTGCGCGCGGCCGCTGAATCGCGCCTGGCAGTTGGAGCACGTCTTCGCCTGCGGCGCGAGCTCGAGGGGCTCGAGGGCGTCGTCGTCTCGCGATACGGCGGCGCGACGAGCCCGCGCGCCGCCGGCCGCCCGGGCGGGCGGCGCGGGCGACGGGCCCTTGCCCTGCTTCGCCGCCTCCCTCCGTTCGCGGCTGAGCCTCTTGAACTCTTCCCAGAGCTCAATCCCGCGATCTTTCTCCTCCTGGGTGGCGCCCGTCTTGTGGTGATTCATGTAGTGTCCCGGCATGCCCTGCGGGCCCTTAAAGTTGAAGGCGCAGATCGGGCACCTGTCGCGGTACTCCGTCTTGGCGCGTTTCGAGTCGCCGCCGCCGATACCCGCGGCTCCTCGCTTCCGAGCGTTGGCGTTGAACTCCACAGCCTGATTGTAGTTGGCCTCGCTGTCGCCGTCGCCGTCCTCGTCGGCGGCGGTGGTGATGGCCGCGAAGCGAGCGACGCCGCCGGGGGTCGGGCGCTTCCCCGTCTGCTGACCCTCGTCGTCGTCGTCCTCGTCGTCGGAGGATGAGACGGCGGTGGCGTCCTTGTCGCTGCGGCCGCGCGTGCCCCTGGAGCCCGTCAGCGCCGCGCGCATCTCGAAGAGGTTGTCGTCGTCGTCGTCCATGTCAGACACGCCCCCGCCGCCGCCCTCGGACTCGGTCTCGACCTCGCCGGCGGCGTCGACGGCGGAGGCGCGAGCCTGACGACCCCCGCGCCCGCCCCGCCCGCCCCGCCCGCCTCTGCCGCGACCGCCCCTGCCGCCTCGGCCGCGTCCCCTGCCTCGGCCGCCCCGGCCGCCTCGGCCGCCTCCTCGGCCCGCTCCGGCGGCGGGCGCGACGACGACCTCGTCCTCGATGATCCAGTTCTCCCGCTTGTCGAGGTGCGCGCTCGTCACGTGCTTCTTCAGGCCCGTCTCGGTCTTGGCGATTTTGTCGCAAAACCCGCACTTGCACTCGCCGCTGCGCATGCGGATGTGGACGCCCGGGGTGTTGCCCTTTTTCGCCACCCTGGGGGTCCCCCGGCCGGGGTGCTCAGCCTGGATGATGGCCTCGACGTCCTCGCTGCGCCGGTGCGGGCGCTTGGACCTGCGCACGTCGTCCTCGTCGACGTCGCCGCGGGAGCTCCGCCGCTTCGAGTCGGGCGTGGGACCCTTACCCTTTGCGGCGGTACCCGCATCCTCCGAATCGTCGCCCTCGTGGCCGGTGGAGCTGTCCTTGTCCTCCTCGGGGGCGGTGGGGGCGGGGGGGGGCGCCGGCTTCTTCGGTGGGGGTGGCGTCCTGATCGAATCCGTCCTGACCATGTAGTGCCCGCCGGGGATCATCGCCGGGTCGAAAGCCTCGGGAACGGCGTTGCAATTGGAGATGTGCCGCTTGAGACCGTTCGGCTTGAACTTCTCGCCGCAGAAGCAGCACGGCTTCTTGCCTTTGGTTGTCTTGATGACGAGGACGGAGTATCCGGCGAGCGGCGGCGGCGCACCCGAGGCGCCCGCATCCGCGGCGGGCTTATCATCCGCGGCGGGCTCGGGCGCGAGCTCGGGCGCGGGAGCCGGGGCGGTGGCCGGAGGGGGCGCGGATTCGGCGGGTGTCGCGGGGGTCGCGTCAGGGGCGGTCGCATCAGGGGCAGTCGCGTCCGGGGCGACCCGCGTGGCGAGAAAGGCCGACGCTTTGGCTCCCCGACCGCCGCCCCTCCCTCGACCCCTACCCCGACCGCCGCCCCTCCCGCCGCCGCGGCCGCCGCCGTGCTGCGCGAGGCTGGGCGACGGGGTCTCGTCGAGCGCGCCGAGGACGGCCAGCCCGACCCCGCGCCAGTCGGCGGATTTGGTCGCGGGGGATTTGGCCGGCTGAGCCGAGACCGGGGTCGCTTTGGCCGCCAGCTCCGCAACCTCCTTCTCGGCGGGATCTTGCGCTAAAATCTTGTCAACCTCGTCGTGGTTGTCGGGGTGGGCGGAGATGTAGTGGCTGGTGAGGAGGTCCTGCCTGGCGAAACCCTTGGCGCAGGCCTCGCAGCCGGCGATCGTGCCCTTGTACTTCGCCGCCGTCTCCTTCGGGGCGACGATCGGCTTGTCGTCGTCGGAATCCGAGGAGTTTTCGCTCTCATCCTGCACCTGGACCTGCACCTTGTGCGTGCCGACGCCGTTCGCGACCGCGGCGCTCATGTCGCCTCGCGTCGTCGTCTCGTCGATGGTTCGGTCGGGTTCGAGCGCGCGGGGCGCGTGCGGATCCAGCTGCGCGACGATCTGGTCGATCGAGTGCCTCGCCGGTCGCAGTTCGGGGCGTTCCTCGACCGCCGCGGTGGTTGCGTCTGATCCGCGCGCCTTGTCCGGGGATGAGCCGCGGTCGGCGGAGGCGTCGTCGCGGCGCGTGGACGAGGGCGTCGGGGTACCGCGTTCCGCGTCGGAGTTCGAGTTTTCGATGTCCGTCGAGTCCTCGGCCCCACCGTGGATCATACACCGGCGCGGATCTGGCGGATCTGGAGGGCGACGATTGGGGGGCGTCAGCACGGCAGTTGGGGAGAGCGGGCGCGAACCCTGATTGGCGCCGGGACGCGAGGGACCGGGCGCGGGAGCGAAGAACCGCGGGTTCGACGCGCTAATTCGGACGAACCGATGCCGGGAGAGCGATTCGGCGGATGGACTCCGCGGGAGGTGGCTCACGCGTCGCGAGCGCGCGCGGAGGAGGAGGCCCGGGCGGCGCTCGTGTTCGCGCGCGAAAGGGCAAACGGAGAGCCGAGGCAATTCTCGGCCCAAAAGAGGGGGGGTGCCCGCACCTTGATCGCAGCCGTCGCCCGACTTCCGGTACCTATTGAGTGAACGACGCTCGGATCTGCCTCGGTCCGTCGATGACAACGAAGAATCAGCCCACGAAAGCGGGTCGATCGACGCGCGCGTCTCTCAGTGCCGGCCCGACGGGCGCCCGAACGAACCCTTCACCGCACACCGCCCAACTTTCTCCCGGTCCGCATCACACACTGCGTGCGTGCCAGCCAGGCGGGGACGAAAATCGCGCGACGGTCACACTTTATTTTGTGACTGCCTGGCTGCCGCTGCAAACAACCCGGAAAAACGAGACGGATTCCTGGGAAAACAAACAGGCGCGATACCGGGTCTGATCCTCGCATCTGATTGGATCACCGTCGTACCGTCAGGGCGCATCGCATCTCGGCAGAGGGAAAGGCTCGCCATCTCTGCCGCCCCCCCGGGGCAGTCGCGCAGAGGCGGACGAGCGCAGGTCACGGTAGGACGCGACTGCCCATCGGCGTGTACCCGAGCGAATCCCGCGTATCAAACCGCGGCGTACCGTACCGCGCCAGTTCCCGTCACGGACGACCCACTCGCGACGCGCCCGCACGCACCGCCGCGCCCGCTGGGTTAACCTTTATCGCCCGTGTCCCCGTCATCACCGCGACCGCCTCCACGCACGCTTCGTCTGAACCATGAGGCGCGCGGCGAGCACGTCGATGCACAACCTGCAGGAGCTGGTCAATCCAGGTCCTGGGGGCACGATGCTGGATCGCATCGCCCAGCTCGAAGCCGAAGAGGCCCGCGGCACCAGCGTCGACCAGTCCGAGCGGGTGGTCATCGTGTGCAATTCCCTCCCGCTGAAGATGAGGCACGACCCCGAGGGCAGCGAGGAGCGCGGGCACAGCTGGCACTTCGAGATGGACCCGGACTCCATCTACGCCCAGACATCTGTGGGCATCCTGGAGAAGACCTCCGCGGAGAAGGTCCTCTGGATCGGAGGGCTCGGATCCGAGGTTGAGCTCTTCGAGCAAGACGCCGTCGCCGAAGATCTTCGCGACAGATTCTCGTGCGTCCCGGTGTTCCTCGGAGCCGAGCTCAAGGACAAGCACTACAAGGGCTTCTGCAAGGGCTTCCTGTGGCCGCTCATGCACTACGTCCTGCCGATGTCCCCGCAGTCCGCGGGACGGTACAACAAGGTCAACTGGCAGGGATACCTGGCAGCTAACAAGCGCTTCGCGGATAAGGTGGTCGAGCACCTGAGCCCCGACTACGATTTCGTGTGGGTGCACGACTACCACCTGATGCTCCTGCCCACCTTTTTGCGCAAGCGATACAACACCGTGCGGTGCGGGTACTTCCTTCACTGCCCGTTCCCGTCCTCCGAGATTTTCAAGACGTTTCCCAACCGAGACTTGGTCCTCCGAGGGTTGCTCAACGCCGACGTGGTGGGGTTCCACACTTTCGACTACGCCAGGCACTTCCTCTCGTGCACCACGCGCCTGCTGGGCCTGAACCACAAGACAGAGCGCGGTGCCCTCGCGATCGACTACTACGGCAGGAGCGTTTCCGTCAAGATATGCCCCACGGGCGTCGACGTCGCCAGGCTTCAGGAGGGGATCATGTGGCCGGATAGCGTCCAGCGGCGACAAGCCTACCGGGCGCAGTTCGAGGGCCGCAAGGTGTTCCTCGGCGTCGACGACTTCGACGTTTTCAAGGGCATCGAGTTGAAACTCCAGGCGTTCGAGTTATTGCTGAGTCAGCACCCGGAGCTGGCGGACAAGATCGTCATGGTGCAGGTGTGCAACCCGGCGAGGGGCGACAGCCGCGAGCTGCAGGAGGTGCAGCAGGAGGTCTTCGACATCGTCGAGCGCCTCAACGCCACGTACGGCAGCATCGACGGCCGCTCGTCCAAGACCAGCGACGGCGAGTCCGGCAAGGTCGTCGAGCTGATCAACCGCGGGACGACTTTGGCCGAGAGGATCGCGCTTCTCTCGGTGGCGGACTGCGCCGTGGTCACCGCCACCCGCGACGGCATGAACCTCCTCCCGTACGAGTACATCACCTGCCGCCAGGGTCCCGTCAGCGTCGACGCCGGCACCGCGGACGGCTACCCTCTGCCCCGGCAGTCCTCGCTGATCATGTCCGAGTTTGTCGGATGCTCGAGCTCACTCTCTGGAGCTTTCCGGGTGAACCCCTGGAACACCGACGACGTCGCGGATGCGATGTACAGAGCCGCGCTGCTGTCCGGCGGCGAGGCTGAGGCGAGGCACGAGCGCCACTGGAAGTACATACACGAGCACACCGTCGGGTACTGGGCCGCGTCCAACATCAACGAGCTCAAGAGGCTCACGGACGGCAACGGGAACGCGCGGTGCTACGGACTCGGATTCGGCTTGAACTTTCGGGTCGTCGCGATGGACCCGGATTTCCGAGCCATGGACACGGTGGCGTGCGCGGCGGACTACGGCAAGGCCAAGAAGCGAGTCTTACTCATCGACTACGACGGCACGCTGGTGCAGGCTGCCTCCTACGACGTCTCACCCGATGCCGAGCTCCTGAGTCATCTCACCGCCCTGGCGGCTGACCCACGGAACGCCGCGGTGTGCGTCGTGTCCGGCCGCGAGCGAAAGCAGCTCGATAACTGGTTCCGCAACGTCCCCGGCATCGCGCTGTTAGCCGAGCACGGCTTCTGGTACAAGCCCCCTGACTGGAGCGGGTCCGGCTCCAAGGACTGGCAGATGCTCGTGCCCGCGGGCACCGAGGAGACGATCAAGCGTTGGCGCGAAATCGTCGAGCCGATTCTGGATCAGTACCACGACGCCACCGACGGATCGCTCATCCGGGACAAGGGCACGAGCATGATCTGGGACTACCGCGACGCGGATCCTGACTTTGGCCAGTGGCAGGCCAAGGAGCTCATGGACCACCTGGAGTCGGTGCTCGTCAACGAGCAGGTGGATGTCTTCCCCGGTCACAACCACGTGGAGATCAAGGCTCACGGGGTTTCCAAGGCGACCCCGGTGGAGATGTTCCTCGGCGAAAATTGGGAGATTCACCTCAGGCCGGAGAGCGAGGGCGGCACCCCGGGCAAGGTTGATTTCGTCATGGCCATCGGTGACGACAGGTCGGATGAGGAGATGTTCATGGCGGTTGACGCGCTGGTGCTCAACCCGGAGGGTGCGGTGGTTCAGAAGATGTCGTGCCCGATGCCCGGGAAGGAGAAGAGCAAGGGTCACGAGCACCTGAGCGTGTACTGCGTGACGGTGGGGCAGAAGCCGAGCAAGGCGGACTTTTACCTGGACGATTCCGACGACGTCGTGCAGCTGGTGAGAAACTTCACGGCGACTGGGCAGTCGCAGAGCCCGTCGACGTGAGAAGACTGTGTCAATAGACTACCCTGTGAAACGTATACTACAGTGTGACGAAACGTGCCCGCGCGCGCGCGTGTACCCTCACAGCCTGGCGCGCTCCCCGCCTCTCCCGCCCGTCCTCTCCAACACCACCCTATCGCACACGGCGTCCGCGAGCGCGTACACGTCCACCCACGCCGAGTCCCAAGCCGCCGACTTTCCTTTCCCCGCTCGCGTCGCATCCGCCACCGCTCTCGCGACCCGCCGGCACGCCCCAGCCTCCGCCTTTGACCACCCGCGCGGCGCCTTTCCTTTGTTTTTAACAAACTCCCCGAACGCGTCCCTCGCGAGCTTCTGCGACAGGATCCTGCTGTCCCCTTCGGCAAACTTGCAGCACTGGAGGAAATCCGTGTTTTCAAACCCGGTGCCGGCCATCAGCGCGTACGATCCAACCTCCTGCTTCAGCGCGTGACACGACGCTATCGACGTCTCCACCGCGCGAATCTTCGCGACGGCGATCGCGCGCGTTAGGTCAAGCGGCGGGATCGCGCGTCGCGCGAGGCACGTCGCCAGTTCCGCCTCGCACCCGGCGACGAACGCGTCCATCGACGCCAGCTGTGTCCCGACGTTTGCGTACAGCGAGTTAAGTTGCGGAACGTCGGATAAAAACTGACCGGCGTCGCCCCGCATCGTGCACCTCTTACCGTCGCTGTACGCTCGAGTCGCCGCGAAGAGCCCGCGCGTGAACGTGAGCGCCGCCTGCGCGACGGCGACCCTTCCGGTGAACAGCCTCTGGCCGATCATGTCCATCGTCCTCACGCCCTCGACGGCCGGGACGTATCGACCGCGCGCATCGACGTCGCCGTACCGGTTCAACAACGCGGACTTTGGGACGCGCACGTCGTGGAACTCGATCCACGCGTTGTCCAGGTCGTTACCGGTGGTCTTGCGCCCCATGTCGCCCACCGTGATCCCCGCCGCGAGGCGTCCGTCTCGCGGATCTCGCAAATCGATGAGAAACGCGTGTGGGCCGCACCGCTGCTGGCCCACGGTGAGGTTCGCCACGCACACCGCCTTCTCCGCGCACAGGCCCTGCGAGATCCAGTTCTTGGCGCTCCCCTCGTTGGGGGAGTCGATGATAAACGTCTCGGTGGCGGGGTCCCAGCGTGCGGTGGTGTTCACGACCAGACCCGAGTTGACACCCGCGAGCCGCTCGGTGAGGCCGAAGCATCCCAGCTGGCCAGCGTCTTGTATGGCGTCGAGTTGCTTGAGATGCTCGGGCCCGCCGAGGGCGACGACGGTCCCGGCGAAGAGGTTGAACTGCACCGTGAACCTGATCCAAAACCCCGGTCCGTGCTCGGGCGCGTGCCTCGCGAGCAGCCGGTGCGCGAGGAAGAAGCGGTCCGGCCTGTCCCTGATGTCGGTGAACCGGAGGATGCCGGATTTCGTCAGCGCGCGGAGGAAGGAGGCGCTGTCCTCGTAGGTGACGCCTTCGGAGCGCAGGTCGGCGACGCGGGAGGCGAAAGAGGATGCCCAGGACCCATCCTCGGCGTCGCGAGGCGCAAACCCGCCGTCCGTCGCGGGAAGGGCCGTCATCGGGCGCGTTCGTCGTGCGCGAGGGGCGTTCGCAAACCCCCGGGTTAACAAGCAACTCGCGCTTTTCGGGGGCTTTTTTCGATGGTATCCGAGTCAGCACGTGTTTTTCCAGCCGTGTCAAATTCCTGGGTCCCGAACCCTCGTTTGGTCCCGTGTCCGTTCGTCCCAAACTCGCGGCGCACCGCTGGACACCTGGAACTTTCCGAGATTCCACCGCGAGTCCCCTCGACCGCGTCCCTGGCGTCGTCCTCCCGAACCGCTCGCGGCAAAGCCCTCCCGCGCGCTGAGACGTGCGCGGGGGCTCCATCGACGCGGGCGCGCCTCCTCGAACCCACGTTCCACGCGCCGCCGGCGGTCGCGTCGTGAGCGAAGAGGCGCGCGCGGGGCGGAGCGGGGGCGCGCCGGCGGAGCTCTGCGCGTTTGGCGGGAGAAATTGTCACGTGGCACGCGCCGGTGGGGAAGATGGGCGGATCCTGCGGTGCCGGCGCGTTGCCGTCGAGGCCGTGGACCGCGGCGCCCTCCGAACCGTCTCGATCGCGGCGTAGGGCGCGGTCGGGGCGCGCACCGCCCGGATCGGGACGCCGCGGAAGATCTCGCGCGTCGCCCGTCGCGGTGAGCCCGGGGGATCTCGCGGACCTCGTGGAGGGCACCGCCGACGCGATGGGCGAGACGATGGACGCCGTGATGACCGCGACGGTCCCCAACGTCACCTCCCACCCGTACACCCTCCACCTCCACACCGACACGCACTTCTTCCCGGGCCTCGCCAACTACGACGCCGTCGGCTTCCACGTCAACGTACTCGCCGTGCTCGCCGCCGCCGGGATCTTCTTCCCAGTCGCCGGCCTCCTCCTGGTGTCGCAGCTGTGGGAACGCGTGGGCAAGGAGCTCGTGTTCGGCAAGGACCCGGAGGACGATCCCGACGCCGACGAAGCCATCGTGCTGTGCGGCGTGGACTGCTCCGCGTACCCGATATTCCGCCACCCGAAGATCGTCCGAGCGGCGCTCTTCGCCGAGCGTTGGCACCACGGCCAGTACCGGCGCAGCGGCGAGCCGTACGTCACCCACTGCGTGGAAGCCGCCAGGATCCTCGCCGCGCTGCTCCCGCAACGAGCAGCGGAACGGGGCGAGCGTAAGTACGTCGACGCCGTCGCCGCTTGCATCCTCCACGACGTCGTCGACGACACCGAGTGCGACGTCGAGGACGTGAGAGCGCAGTTTGGCAGTCGGGTTGCGAAGCTGGTGCAGGACGTGAGCACCCTCGGAAAGTTGCCGCAGATCTTGCGGCGGTACCAGCGAAGGAGCGTGGAGGGGGAGTTGAACCTGCGGGCGGCGGCGGCGGCGCGAGCGGCGGGGGGCGGTGACTCACCGGGCGGTGACTCACCGGGCGGCGGCGACACAGCTGGCGGGCCGGGGCCAAAGGAGGAGGAGGACGTCGCGGAGGCGGCGTACGCCGCGGCGAAGACGGCGGGCCAGATGCGAATCGACACGTCGACGACGGAGGACATCGGCACCATGGAACTGGAGGAGCTGGCGAAGCTCCGCAAGCTCCTTCTGGTGATGGTGGACGACCCGAGGGTTTTCCTGATCAAGATTGCCGACAGGCTGCACAACATGCGGACGATGTACGCGGTCAACTCGGCCAAGTCGAAGTTTGTCGCTAACGAGACGCTCCAGGTGTGGTGCTCCTTCGCGGAGCAGCTCGGGATGTTCGGCGCCAAGGCCGAGATGGAGGACCTCTCCTTCGCGGTGGTCAACCCCGACGCGTTCAGGGCGGTGATCAACGCGAGGGTGGACGAGTGGTACCGGCCGGATGACGGCAAATCCTCCAAGAAGGCGAAGACGCGGACAAAGACGGATCTTTCCGAGGACGACGCGGCGTCGACGGATCTTTCATCAGAGGTGGAATCCGATGAACCCGCCTCCGACGACGACGACGACGCGAGTACGTCCGAGGCGGCGAGTAAGTCCGCGTTCACGATGACGTGGGAGCCGCCCACGGGCGCGGACGTCCAGATGTTCTTCGAGAGGGTTCTCCGGGGTGAAAACGCGGGTACCCCGAGGAGACACAGTCCGCGCGGCGAGAAGGAGAGAGCCATGGAGGCGGAGAGGCGCGCGAGGCAGGTGCGGCTGGAGGCGATGGCCGCCGCGAGGGAGGAGGAACGCGAGAAGCGCGCCAAGCCCCTGACGGAGGAGCAGGAGGAGCTCAAGGCTCTGCTCGCGTGCGTGCCCCCGTTTGATTTGCTTCAGGCTTCGGAGCGGAACTCGAGGACGGCGGCGGCGGCGGCGGCGGCGATGATGGCGGCGGACGAGGCGACCGCCGCGACCGCCGCGGATGGCCGACCAACCGTGGGGGGTGCGTCCCTGGACGCCTCCCTCCGCTCCCTGCGCCAGTGCCAGGCGACGACGATGCGTTCGTTGCAGCTCGATTCCCTTGCCCCGGGCCTCCGCGTGGAGATCACCGGGCGGCTGAAATCCGCCCACTCCACGCACCTCAAGATGCGAAGGAAGAATATCGACTTCGGCCAGGTGTGCGACGCCAGGGCGCTCCGCATCGTCATCGGCGAGCCCGGCGAGGCGCCCGGCACCAAGGACGAGGTGGAGGCGTGCTACGCCGTCGTCAACGCGATCCACAAGCTCTACCGAGCCGTCCCCGGCGAGTACGACGATTACGTCGCGAACAAGAAGCGAAGCGGGTACCAGTCCCTCCACACCGCCGTCACCGGTCCGGACGGCGCCCTCCTCGAGTTTCAGGTCCGTACCAGGGCCATGCACGAGGCTGCGGAGTTTGGCGACGCCGCGCATTGGCTCTACAAGGATTTCATCAACGCCGTCAAGCGGCGGCCCAATGACGAATCGGCGATCGGCGGCGACGGCGGGGGCGGCGGTCCCGAGGACGTCGACGTCGTCGCCGCGGGGGTCGCGCGCGCGCGGGCGTCGCCGACGGCGGAGACCAACGTCGATCGATCGTACGTCGGCCAGCCGGTGCAGATCGTCTGGGACGTCGGAACCTCGGGCGGCGGCGGGCGGCTCAGCGCCGGGGTGGTGTGCTTCGCGGAGGGGTCCCGGATCCACGTCGTCGAACCGAGGCGCGGCGACGT
This sequence comes from Micromonas commoda, assembly GCF_000090985.2. NCBI lineage: Eukaryota > Viridiplantae > Chlorophyta > Mamiellophyceae > Mamiellales > Mamiellaceae > Micromonas > Micromonas commoda. The sequence continues at coordinate 1,058,903 of NC_013044.1, read as the reverse complement.
CCTGGCGCCCGGCGTCGGGTCCACGGGTCTGGCGGAGACGGCGGAGTGGGTCGCCATGGGCCTGCACAGGGACGCGCTGGACCGAGCGGTTCGCGCGAACCGCGTCGAGCCGAGGCAAAACGGACCGGGATACCTCGTCCTGGAGTTTGCGCTCTGCTCCGACGGCCGCTGGCACAAGGTGGACGCCTTCGACCGCAAGCTGGCGACGACGGCGGAGTTGCTGGACGAGGAGGCGCTCGTGACGGCGCTGAGAGCGGCGCGCGCCGCGGAGGTTGAGGCGGCGGCGTCGATGGGTGACTGCGCCGGGGACGACGTGGAGTGTAACGAGATGGCCGTCGCCCTCGAGGCGGAGGAGGTGATCGCGGCGTTCGACCAGAAGGCTGAGGAGGCGGCGGCGGCGGCGGCGGCTGGGGAGACACTCGAGCGGGGGTCCTTCTTCGCCTCCTCAGCCGGGGGCGAGGCGGAGGCGTCGGGCGGCGAAGAAGGACCTGCAACGCCTGCGGCCGTGTTGCAGACCTCGCCGGACGACGAGATGGCGGCCGCGAGGGTTCGCGCCATGCAGGCCGTGCTCAAGGCGTACCTGTCCGACTCCCCGCAGCTCGTCGACGCCCCCTTCCCCGACGGCTTCGACTCGCTCGACGACGACGACGACGACGACGACACGGCTGGCGACGACGACTACGACGACGACGGTTCGGGTTTTCGATACGAACCGTCGCTCGTCGTGGACCCCCGCGATACGACCGGGCGTCTGGATACGGACCGTCGCGTCCCCGTCTCGGATCGATTCCGCGCGGGTTTGGGTTTAGGCGGCGGCGGCTCGGCCGTCATGGAGAAGGTGCCCCCCAAGCAGCGGCGGTGGAGCGCCAACTTGACCGTCGAGGAGGCTCTGGCGCAGGCTCGCGAGGATCTGCGAGAATCGGCGGAGCGAGCCGCCGAGGCTGCAAAGGCGGAGCGAAGGCGGGCGAGACGCGCGCGCAAGGAGGCGGAGTGGCAGTCCGGCGAGGTGGAGAGCCCCATCTTCGCGATCGCGCAGGCTGGCGTCGCGAAGGAGGTGGAGGAGGCGGCTCCGAGGGCGCGGGCCGGGCCGATGTTCAAGGCTAAGGACGCGGCGGAGCTGCAGGCGGCGATGCGAAAAACCCGGGGCACATTCGGCGAGTTATCCGCGCCGTCCATCTCCGTCAACGAGGAGAGCGTCATGGTCATCACGTGGAGGCGGGAGGACGAGGCTGGACCGTTACAACCCGAGCTGGTCAAGCTGCCCAAGGGCTCGACGGCCAAGCAGCTCACGGACGGAGAAGGCGACGACCCGGTGAACGTCAACGGCGAACCCGTTAAACCGGACACGTCGCTCAAGAACGGCGACATGCTCTTCCTGGAGTGACGACGAGCGGTCGCGGAACTCGATTTTTTCCACCCCGGCGTGACATCACGGCCCGGGGGTGTAGCATACGACCACCGGTTAAGGAAGTCACCGTAACATCTTAAGATCTTAAGTGTTACCCGACTCGACAGTCTGACGTTCGCCGCCGCCAGTCGTCGCCGCTGCTAAACTCTTAAAATTGCTAAAATGCGCCCATCTCCCGGATCATCCGCTCCCGAACCACCTCGTCCATGTACCTCGCGGTCTCGTCCGTGACCTCCATCGCCGCGCGCGCCTCCCCCCAGTTCTCCAACACCGGCCGGGCCCCCCCCGTCACCCCCGCGCGCTCGCCCGTCGCCCTAACCCACCGCGTCAACGCCGCGCGCGGGTCTTCCGACTCGACGTGCATCGCTTCGGCGAAGGCGCACGCCTCGTGCACAGCCTCCGACAGCTCCCTCGGTCCCCGCAGCTGCTCCGGCAGGGTCAGGGGCCTGATGTCGACGCCGAACGGCGCCAGGCTCGGCTTGTGGATCCGCCCCGTGCGGCTCCTGTCCAGCTCCAGCCCCGCGGGTCCGACGCCCTGACACAGCCTCCAACGCGGTTTGCCGTCGTTCCCCGCGTTCTCGTCGCGGTACAGGGGCTGGGATTGCCCGTCCTCGAAGGACACCAGGAAGCTCGGCGTGAGGACCGCCATGCCCTGTCGGAGGAACTCGCCGTGCGCCACCTGGTCCAGCTCGTACCGGTTAGCGAAGGCGTTGCACGTGGGACAGGGCAGCATCATCACTCTATTCGTCCCTCCCGGCCCACCGCACTTTGCGAGCTGAAACTCCTCCAGGAGGTCCTCGTACGCGCCCCGACCCTTGGTCCCCCTCGCCAGCTTCCTGTCGGGGAGGATGCCGAGGATCACCAGGGCGTAGCTGTCGCAGAGGAGGCAGTTGTACACCGCCGCCCCCTCGTCCCCCATCGTCCCCGTCGCCCCGCGTCGAAAAAATTGACAGTCAGGCTTGGCAACTCGGCCGAGGCGACGATGCCGCAGATCATCACTTCGTTCCGAGCCGGCGGGGGCCCGAGCCCGACGCCGCGGCCGAGGATGTCCAACCCCGAGGAGCTCCCGCTCGCGCAGAACTTCGCGCGGGGTCTCGACGTGTACACGCGCCTCCAGTCCACCTCCGTGGACGACGTGAGTGCCCCCCGTTCCCCCCCCAACCCCGCCCAGAGCGCCCGGGGTGCCGTCTCGAGCTCTCCCTAGGTTTACGATCTCCGCGTCGTCGAAGCCAGCCGCTGACGATCCACGCCCCAACGTCGCACCTCCTACCAGGACGAGATCTCGCAGGCTGCCGCCGCGCTGAGGCAGGCGGCGCTCCAGGCGGACCGCGCGGGCGTCCTCAGCGCCAACGAAGTCCTCGACGACATCGCCACGTCGGATCTGAAGTACGTGCTGTGCGAGTTTTACCTCGCCGAGGTCGTGTCCAGGACCCGCGCCCCGAACCCGGCCGCCAGGGCGCCGTTCGCCGCCGAAGCCGCCGACGCGCTCGAAGCGTTCCTGCGCAGGTGCGAGGTCCACGACCTCCTCACCCCGGAGGCGAAGCGGCAAAGGGAGGGGCTGAAGCGGGGCCCAGGGGCGCAAAACGCAGACCCGGGAACGGCGAGGGCGGACAAGGTGGCCAGGTTTCGACGGGAACGAGCCATCAGGGCCCGGCTCGAGGAGCTGGACGTCACGCGAAGACGTCGCGCCGAGGAGGCCCTGCTCAACGCGGACTGGGACGACGAGGACCCGGACGCCTCCCCCGAGGACGAGGTCGAGGAGCGAGAGCGGTGGACGCTCCTCATCGAGGACGCCGTCGCGAAATCGCTGGATAATCTGGATCACCTGGCGCGGGAGCTGGAGATGATCGCGGCGCGGGACGAGCTCGCGGCGGCGCGGCCGGCGGGGCGGCCGAGGGCGGGCGGCGTGAACGCGAGGGCGGGACGGGGGGTCTACACCCTGATGCCGGACGGCGCCGTCGTCCCGGGTTTCCACGACGCATCCAACGGGAGCGCGTCATCAATCGGGGGTCAACCGACGGGTCAACAAACAGCGTCGGTTCCCCCGGAGCTGATGGAGTCCCTTCGGAGGATGTACGGGACGGGGGTCGCGGGGGGTTCGGCGCGGAGCGCGGAGCGGATCAGGTCCGAGGTGTTCCGCCCGTCGCACGTCCTCCCCACGATGACGGTGGAGCAGGCTGGCGAGATTGAGCACCGCGAGATGATGGAGAGGCAACGCGCGCAGGCTGAGAACGCGGCGCGGAGGGCGCGGGAGGAGTCGGAGATGACGCAGGAGGAACGGGAGGAGCGGGATCTGGCGAAGGCGCGGAGCTGGGACGAGTTCAAGGACGACAACCCGTTCGGACACGGCAACAGCAAGCTGCGCCCGTGCTCGTAAGTGTCGAGTGTTTTTTCTTCTTCGGATCTCTTTCTCCGGCGATAGCGTTATGATATGATATCGAGGGGTTAACAACGCCGCTTCTTGCTGCTTGGTCGTCCTTCGGCCCCCCGCCCCCGGTGGGCGTCAGCGCGTTAGCGCTCACTTCTTCTCGCCGAAGACGTCCCTGGCCGCGACGGCCGCGAGGGCGAGGTTGGCGCCGATCGCCATGTCCGACTGCTTCTTGTCGAAGCCGAATTCGTCCACCTGGTTCTTCGCAATGAGAGCCCCGGCGAGGGATACGCCAATCATGACCTTCTTGACGTTGGTCTTGGTGTTCTCGTCCGTGGTGTTGGCGACGACCGCGAGCATGGCCGCGCTGGCGAGGTTAGAGAAGCCGAGCCACTGGCCGACGCCCTTCTCGGACTGGGCGGGCTTGGTCTGGCCGTAGAACGTCTCTGTCGGGCGGGGGAAGGAGTCAGCATTGTCGCAAATGGGAGGTGGGTTTTTCAAAAGCGCAGCAATTCGGGCGGGAGTTATTCCCACGCACCGGCAGCCTTATCCTGGTCGCTGAAGATCTGGAGGCCGTAGAGGCCGTTCATGGCGGCGCCCGCGAGGAGAATCTTGTCCCCGGACATGGTTTCGCTTGCGTTTGAGAGTTTTGAGAAGGTTGGCGGCGTGCGTGCGCGGCGCGAGAGTGAAATGTCCTGAGATGCGAGAGGTCGCGTCCAGTCAGCAAACTCCAGCTCGGAGGGAGGCTCGAGAGAGCGCAACGAACCGTTGAGGTTGGAGGGGGGCCCGGGCGACGGGGTCGTTCGGCGCGCGCAAAGCGTCATGGCGCGCGGTGTTTTCGACGCCGAACCCGCCCACGCGGGCGGCGGCGCGAGCATGATGGAGCCGTTCGAGGCCCTCAAGCACGCGCGGGCCGAGATCGCGCGCCTCGGCGCCGACAACGCCGCGCTGCGACGCGAGGCGCACACGCTCAAGACGACGGTTGCGGAGTTGCGGGAGTCGCGAGAGAGGGACGATGCGAGGACGCGGTTGGCGGACGACTCGCGCAGGAGCGACGCGTTGCGCCACCTCACCGCGGCGGAGGACCACGTCGCGTTGCTCCTCGGCGAGAGCAGGGGTCGACTGGACGCGATGGCGCGCGAGGATGGCGACCGCGCGTCGGGCGCGAAGCGGGGAAGGCTCGCGGGAGCGCTGGACGATGACGAGCGGAGGGAGCTGGAGTTGCTGCGAGTGGAGGTGCGCGAACACGTCCGCGCGCGGGCGGAGATGGACGCGGAGGCGGAGGAGAGGGAGGATGAGCTGAAGGAGGCGTACGCCCACGTCAAGCGACTCCAGGAAGCCGCGCGCGTAGCAGCCAGCTAGTAGCCCAGTAGCCACCCGACGTAAACGTCACCCGTGTAGAGTTTATGAGCAAACAACAAAGCGCCCTCCCGTTGATCGGCAACCACTCCGACGAGGCGCGAAGCCCCGGGGTCTGACCCCGACGCAGTTCCGCCATGCAGTTCCTGGAGAAGGGTTTGTCCGGGCTGGAGACCGCGGTGCACAAGGTGGACGCCCTCGCCGCCAAGGTGGCGGTCGAACGCGGCGTCGCGCGCGAGGCGGAACCCGACGAGCTCGCCACGGACCCTTCCGCGTTCGACACCGCCGACGCGATACGCGCGCTCGCGACCAGGCTCGGCGAGTGGACCGCACCCTCGAGCGCCGACGGCGGACGCGAGAGTAAGGCGGACCTCGATGCGACGCTGACGGAGCTCGAGGCGGCGGAGGCGGCGTCGAGCGCGGCGGTGGCGCGAAGGGACGAGGCGGAATCGCGACTCGCGGACGAGATCGGGGTGCGCGATCGCGAAGAGTCGGACGCGACGGACGAGGCGACGGGGCTCGAACGCGAGCTGGAGCGCGAGCGCGCCGCGCACGCGATGACCAGGTCGCAGGCCGAAAGCCGAGCGCGGCACATGACCGACGACTCCGTCGAGTACGACGCGATGCTCGAGGATGCGACGCGGGCGACGAGGGAGAGGACGGCGGAGGCCGAAGCCGCCGAGGCAGACGTTACCGCGGCGGGAAAACTCGAGCTGGGGCTCACGCGCGAGGCGGAAGAGGCGGAGGCGGCGGCGGAGGCGGCGGAGGCGGAGGCGGCGCGCGCGGAGGAGGCGGAGGACGCCCTCGACGGTGGCTCCTCGAGGTGCTCGACGGATGACAAAACCGCGAGAAGACTCGACGAGCTCCGCGCGGCGGTGGCCGCCGCCGAGGAGGAGGCGGCGCGGCTGGCGGCTCGCGAGCGACGCGCGAGGGAGGCGCGGGAGGCATCCTCGTCATCCCCCCGCGGAAGGGGTAAGGAGGAGCGGGAGCGGGACCACGCGCGTCGCATGGCGGACGTGAACGCACAGCTGGCGAGGAAGCGCGCGCAAGTCGTCTCGCTCGAGACGGAAAAGTCAGAGTTGGAGGCGAAACTGGCGACGGTGCTTCAGCGCGCGGCGGGGGGCGGTCGGGGGGGCGGCGGCGCGGGGTCGTCGTCGTTCGGTGTCGGCGTGTTGGGGCGCGGGGGGCTCAAGCGGCGCGGCGCGGGGGGCGACACAGCTGGCGATTATAGGTCGAACCCCGCGGATACCCCGGGACGGATCGGCTTTCGCAGACGGGTCCGCGTCGTGGCCGGGCGGGTCGACGCGCTCAGCGCGGAGGCGGGGAGGCACCTGCGCAGGAGCGGCGGGTGGAGGAGCGCGATGATCGTGTACGTCCTCTCGCTTCACTCGCTCGCGTTCCTGATCCTGGCGGTTCGCGCGTTGACCGCCGCGCCGGGGAAATAGCGCTAACGTTAATCTCGGCGCCACCTAGCTACTAGGGGGGTCGCGTCGTGTCGTCGGTTGAGATGAAAGGCTAAGAACACGGTCGGCTAGCTAAGAGTCGACGGGGTCCATTCCCAGTCCGAGCCACTCCTCCATGTACACGCACGTCTCCGGAGAGATCAAACCCCCGGGGCGGCACTCGTTGAACACCGGGCACACCCCGCACGGCACCGACGTAAAGGCTGATTTTTCAGGCACCGGGTACGCCGCCGGTACGTAATAGGTCACCTTCTCGCCGTCCCCGTAGTCCCTCTCGTCATTCCCCACGTCCCCGTCCCCCTTGGCGTCGTCCGCGTCCCCCTCTCCTTTCTCGTGCTCGTCGAACTGATCCACCTTGCCGTCGTACACGAGCGTGTTCACGATCTGCAGCACCTCCTCTTTTCCGAGCTCCACGTGCGACAGCTTCGTCTTCTTCACGAAATCGGACACCTGGTCCAGCGTGACCTTCCCCTGGCCCACGATGAACTTCTCGCACTGCTCGCGCAGGACGTTGATGAACTCGGCGTCGTACTCGTGCTCCGTGTACCACGCCCCGCCGGTGATTTCGCGACTGGGCTCCAACTCGTAGAGCATGTACACTTTTCTGTTTTGCTGCGACACGCTCTTGACAGCCTTGATGAGCTTCCTCGACTCGAGGGACTTGAAGATCTTCGTGATCTGCGCCTGCGCCAGGTTGCTCCGCTGCTTGAGCTCTTTCGTCCATATGCCGCTGTTGCCGCTCTGCTGGATAATCTGGTAGACGAGGAGATCCTCCGAGGCGAGCCCCCGAAACTTCACCGCTTCCTCCTGCATGACCATCCTGTAGACGATGGTGTCGCCATCCTTGTATATTTGAAGCTTGCGGCTGGAGAGCAGGGAGTTGATAGCCTGCGCGCGGTCATTCACGGGGATGTGCGAGATCTTTTGCGCGAGGTCCTGGTCGGGAATGCCCTCGGGATGCAGCCTGCACTGCTCAAGTATGGCAGCCTCGGCCATCGCGCTTTTTCCAGCTAGGGATCGACGGCGACCCTTCCTCCTCCGACTCGGTCGACGCTCTGTGAACCAGGAAGAGGGGTTAGCGCGCCCGCGGAGGGTCAACGGGACGTCCGCGACGCGGTGTTCGTATCGCACCCGGCCACCGACGTTCGATGAGCGGATTGCGCCGCGGTGCCCCTGCGCGCCCCTGCTTGTGCGCGAGAGAGATTTCCGTCTCCAGACGCGATTCACGCCGCCGACGGCGCCCGCCGCCGACTAAAACTTTCGGAGTCCACGCGCCAGCCCCGGACGCCACACGCGAGGGGCGCGGGTGGGCCACCCCGCGACCGGCGGCGACCGGACGAGCACTGACCGAGGACCTCCCAGCGTCGACTCCCGTCGTTCCGGCGCCATGGCTCCCGCGAGGAAGCTCACGCGGACCTCCCTCTTCGACAGGTCCGCGCTCGTGGCGTTCCTGGAGGACGGCCTCGGTCCGAAGCGCAAGGATGCCGCCGCGAAGCACTGCCGCGCCATCCTGCACGCCGCCGTGCGCGACGCCGAGGCCGGCCTCGACGCCGTGAATCTCTCCGAGTCCCGCGTCCCCGGGATACCCAAGTTCGCCCGCGACCAGATCCCGGAACGGTTCGCGCTCATCACGACGACGATCGCCGATTGCCAAACCTCCAAGGATGGCAGCACGACCAAGATGGTGGTGGAGCTCCAGGACGGGCACAGGGTGGAGAGCGTGGTGATGCGGCACGACAAGGGGCGGGTCACGCTGTGCGTCTCGTCCCAGGTCGGGTGCAAGATGGGATGCACGTTCTGCGCGACGGGCACCCTGGGCGAGCTGGGCAACCTCACGTCGGGGGAGATCTTGGAGCAGCTCGTGCACGCGAACAGGCTGTTCAACGACGACGGAACCGGCGCGGGGCTTCGAAGGGTGTCCGGGACGGCGCACGGGGTGCGTAACCTGGTGTTCATGGGCATGGGCGAGCCCCTGAACAACTACGACGCCGTCGTTGGCGCCATCGGTCCCATGACGGACCCGAACGCGTTCGCGCTCGCCCCGTCGAGAGTCACCGTGTCCACAGTCGGCGTCGTCCCCAAGATGCGCAGGCTCGTGAGGGACGCCCCGGGGGTGTGCCTCGCGCTGTCGCTGCACGCCCCGAACCAACGCTTGCGCGAGAAGATCGTCCCCACCGCGACGGCGTACAAGCTCCCGGATATACTCTCCGCCCTCGACGAGTACCTCGCCACAGGTCCGAAGGTTCGCACGATGATCGAGTACTGCGTCCTGGGCGGGGTGAACGACACGACGGAGTGCGCGAGGGAGCTCGGAGAGCTGATGCGCCACCGCGACGTCATCGTGAACCTCATACCCTACAATCCCACCGCGACTCCCATGGGCCACTCCCCGCCGAAGATGGAGGACGTCCGGGCGATGTGCGCGGTGCTCACGGGTCCGGAGTTTAACCAGTTCACCACGGTGCGGCACGAGATGGGGCAGGACATATCCGGCGCGTGCGGGCAGCTGGCGCTGAAGAAGGGACCGAGCGTCGGAAACGGAAACGGCGGCGCGGGGGGGTGCGGGACCGGGGACATCGAGGACATCGGGGGCGTCGTTCGCGGCGCGGCGGGCGACGACGGCGTCGGGCTGAGGCGCCGGGGGGGATCGGGGGGATCGGGCGGCGCCGGGGCGGCGGGTGGAAGGCGGTCAAAGGCGGAGGTCGACGTCGAGCGCCCGCAGTGGACTTGGGAGGACGTCGCCTTAGTTTTCTTGCTGGTCGTGGCGTTCGGGTCGTTCGCGGTGATGGTGGCGTCCCTGGGGTACCATCTCTGGCACATGGGGGAGGCGGGCGAGGAGCACTGAAATCAGTCACGAAGGTACATGTGTACCTCTTCGTTATAAGTGTTAGGCTATAAAACGTACGAAGGCACCTTCGTATCAATGAAGCGCGCCGGAGACGGCGGCGGCCTTCTTCTTTATCCCGAACATCCTGCGCGCGCGAGATGTCTTACGAAGCGGCAAAGACCCGCTCGAGTACAGGTGCGAAAGAAAAGCGACGGGTGCCGACGCGAACCCAGGCGGGCCTTTCGGCATCCCGAACCTCGCCACGTTGTCCAGCGCTTTCTTCCTTAACGCGCGGTCCACGTCGTCGCCGGTGCACGCCGCCAGGTCCATCGGCGGAATCGCGGGTTCATCCCCGAAGCATCCCGCGTTGACGGCTACGTTCAACGGGGTCATAAAAGTGAACATAACGCTGAAGACCCCGAGCAACGAGAACAACGCGATGCCGATCAAGACCCCGGCGCCCTCCGATGGAACCAGCACGGCGAGGACGTAGAAGAATGTCGTGCTGTAGGTCGTGGCGACGATGGTTATGTTGGGCGCCATGAGGCACCGCATCCCAGAGGACGAGCGTATGAACGTTGGCAGATTTGTGTCTGACACGGGCGCGATGGTTACCAAGAGCAAATAGACGCCGCAGATTGTCAACCAAGCCATGAGGATTGAGAAGTAGCCGACGACGACGAGCCAGAACCGCGCACTGGACGCGCGCAGGTCCCTCACCGCGGCGTAGGCATCCTCATCCACCGCGGAGAAGAATACACTGAAGTTGATGCCCAGAATAAGCGCTGCAAAAACAATCTCGGTCTCGTAAGTGCCCGTCAGTCCGTCCCGTAGTGACGCGCCGTCGTGTTGTTTGCTCGCCGCGAGGTGCTCGCGCCACTCTAGGTGGTGATCCTTGGGGGCGAGCATCCCGAGGGTTCCCATCTCGAGGGGGGTGAATGCCGACCTCCAAAAGCGCATGTACCCCAGGTTCTCTCGTTTGGCATTCGCGACGTCATCGTCGGCGGAGGTGCCCGGGGGCTCATCGTCGTCCCCGTCGGCGGGCGCGTCCGGGATGGCGTCCCCGGAGAGCACGACCTCCTTGGCGCGCTCAAACTGCTCCGGGGTCAGCGTCCCATCGACCTTCAGATCGGCGAGAGCCTTGAGCTCGGCGGCGAGCGACGCGGTCATAATGTGTGAAAATCTTTCTCGGAAGAACAACGACATTTATTACTGCAGGTTGATGTTAACAGCAGCGCGAGCGTGGCAAGCCGTTCACGCGTCCTCCAGGCCCGGGATTCTCTTCGCGTTCGGGGATTTCTTCGGCGACTGGACGTTGGGCTTGATCGCGGCGACGATCGCCGCCGTGAACGCGTCCCAATCGCGTCGCGCCGCGGCGGGCCCCGCGGCGTCCGCGGAGACTCCCGCGTCTGCCAAAGCGTCCCGACCGTCGCTTCCGTATCCCTCCTCGTCCTCCTCCTCGATCCCCGCCAGGTGTCCGTCCCCATCCCCCGCCGCCGCCTCCTCGATCCCCGCCGCCTCTTCTCCCTGATCCTCCTCTTCTCCCTGATCCGCCTCTTCTCCCTGATCCTCCTCCCCCGCCTCCCCCGTCGCTTCCTCCCCGCCCCCGCCGCGATCCTCCCCGTCGGTCCCCTCCCCGTCGACGAAACCGACCTTTCGCCCCCCGACGTCGACGATGACCTCGATCCTGCTGTCGCGCCTCCACGCCACCGGGTCCAAACGCACCGTCCCGGACGCCGCCTGGTCCACGCGCGGCGCCACCCACTCCTTGGCGCCGACCCGAACCACGCCCTTGAACCTTACCACCGCGGGCGCCGCCTTGGCGAGGGACCCAAACGCGGCCGCGAGCGACGAGCGAAGGAAGACGTCGTCCCTGTGAAAGAGCAGCCCGAACGTGGCGAACGCGTCGGTGCCCCCCACGACGCGAACGGGATATCCCGGTGACGCGCCGTTGGACTCGTCGGCGTCGGCGCCGTCGGACTCGTTCGCCGGCGGCCGCGTCGCCGCCAGCCGTGTCCCCGCCAGCCGCGTCGCCAGCTGTGCGTGCGACGACGTCCGCGTCGGTTTGCACACCACCGATCCCCCTCCCGAGGTGTCCAGCGGGGTGTTTAAGACGTCCAGGCGCAGTTCCCCTCTCGCGATGACGTGGACCGCGAGCTTGGGCGGGTAGAGCGTCTGCGCCCAGTCGGTGAATCGGCACTGATCGGCGACGGTGGCGACGTCGCCCTTGGCTCCGACGACGACGTCGGCGCACTGGACCTGATCCCTGAACGCCTCCGACTCCACCAAAGCGCCCCCCCGCGCCACCTGCGTCATGTCGACGAGCGCGATCGTCGCGGCGATGCGCAGGACCTTCCCGAGGTGTTCGTCCTGGAGCGCGTCGTGCAGGCCCCCGGGGTGGCCCATGCCGGAGGGTTCGATGATGAGGCGGTCGGGCTTGGCGCGTCGGAGGAGCTGGGTCACGGCGACGGTGAACGGCGCGGCGACCGCGCAGCAGAGGCATCCCCCCGCGACCTCCCTGACGATGATCCCGCCGTCGCCCTTGGAGGACCCGCCCCCGTCCCCCTTGGAGAGCCCTCCCGCCGTGTCCAAGATAGCGCCGTCGATGCCGAGCGCGCCGAACTCGTTCACCACGATGGCCCACCGCTCGTTGGCCGGGCGCTGGGAGATGAGGTGGCGGATCGCGGTGGTCTTCCCCACTCCGAGGACCCCGGTGATGATGTTGACGGGGATCGTCATCACGCAAGCCGACGGCCCCGACCGTGCCCCGTCTACTGGGACCTTCCCGTGGTCGGCACGCGACAATTTCCAAATTCTCGGAGGCGTCCGGAGGAGCTCCTGTCCGATGTCATTTCCCGCTCGCGCCCAACCGGGGGGGGGGAGAGGAGGGGGCGGACCATGGAGGCGCCGGCGCCCGGCACGCCCCAACCCCGCGACGAATGGTACGACTCCGGCGATGACCTGAGCCACCTCGATGCCCCCGCGAGCCCGGACCCGCTGGACGATACCCTCGACTCGCACCCCCTCGACTCGGACAGCGACCGGGACGTGAGTCACATCGCGCACGACACCTCGTCCGAGGATGATCGCGACGACCGCCCCCCCGTCGACGACCTCGACGGCCTGGCGAACCACCGGGTCCTCCACATCCACGGCACCCCCGTCGGCATCTGCGAGGTTCACCTCCTCGGAACCGCACACGTCTCGTGGGACAGCGCGCGCGACGCCGTCCGACTCGTCCGAGCGATCCGCCCCGACGTCGTCTTCCTCGAGCTCTGCGAGGCGCGACGCCGCGTCATCCAACCGCGCCCCACCGACGTCCCAACGGACGAACCCCCCAGTCCGTCGCGGATGGTGGAGATGTGGAGGCGCGGTACGCCGGTGTGGGGGATCGTCCACGCGTGGATGCTGGCCGTGGCGGCCAAGGAGCTGGGCGTACCTCCGGGTGCGGAGTTCGCGGCTGCTGCCGCCGCGGCGTCGGAGGTGGGCGGATGCGAGGTCGTCCTCGGGGACCGGGACGTGGGGACGACGTTGCGTCGCACGTGGCACGCGCTGAGCGTGTGGGAGCGCGTGCGGTTCGTGTGGGCGATGATCGCGGGGGGTTTTAACGTGCCAAACGGCGACGAGTTGCGGAGAATGATCGAGGAGCTGAAGGACGCGGACGCGCTCACCGAAGCGTTCAAGCAGCTGGGCGAGGACTTTCCGAGCCTCCTCGCGCCTTTGATCCACGAGAGGGACGCGTACATGGTGGCGGGGCTCAGGCAGATCGCCCACCGCGACCCACACGGAGGAAATCATCGGCCGTGCAGGAAGATCGTCGCCGTCGTGGGCGCCGGGCACTGCTCTGGGATGGAGGATTTCTTGTCCGTCCCGTGGGCCCCGGGTGACGTCGCGTC